>NW_011494727.1:1454054-1491549 GCF_000754665.1 Bison bison bison
AGAAATGGTATGGACCTACCAGAAGCAGAAGGTATTAAGAAGAGGTGGCAAGAATACACAGAAGAACTGTACAAAAAAAGATCTTCACGACCCAGATAATCACAATAGTGTGATCACTCACCTAGAGCCAGACATCTTGGAATGTGAAGTCAAGTGGGCCTTAGGAAGCATCGCTACGAACAAAGCTAGTGGAGGTGATGGAATTCCAGTTGAGCTATTTCAAATCCTGAAAGATGATGCTGTGAAAGTGCTGCACTCAACATGCCAGCACATTTGGAAAACTCAGTAGTGACCACAGGACTGGAAAAGGTCAGTTTTCATTCCAATCCCAAAGGAAGGCAATGCCAAACAATGCTCAAACTACCGCACAATTGCACTCATCTCACACACTAGTAAAGTTATGCTCAAAATTCTCCAAGCCAGGCTTCAGCAATATGCGAACCGTGAACTACCAGATGTTCAAGCTGGTTTTAGAAAAGGCAGAGGAACCAGAGATCAAATTGCCAAGATCTGCTGGATCATCGAAAAAGCAAGAGAGTTCTAGAAAAACATCTATTTCTGCTTTATTGACTACACCAAAGCCTTTGACTGTGTGGATCACAATAAACTGTGGAAAATTCTGAAAGAGATGGGAATCCCAGACCACCTGACCTGCCTCTTGAGAAACCTGTATACAGGTCAGGAAGCAACAGTTAGAACTGGACATGGAATAACAGAACTGGTTCCAAATAGGAAAAGGAGTACATCAAGGCAGGATATTGTCAGCCTGCTTATTTAACTTCTATGCAGAGTACATCATGAGAAACGCTGGGCCAGAGGAAGCACAAGCTGGAATCAAGATTGCCAGGAGAAATATCAATAACCTCAGATATGCAGATGACACCACCCTTATGGCAAAAAGTGAAGAGGAACTAAAAAGTCTCTTGATGAAAGTGAAAGAGGAGAGTGAAAAAGCTGGCTGAAAGCTTAACATTCAGAAAACTAAGATCATGGCATCCGGTCCCATCACTTCATGGGAATTAGATGGGGAAACAGTGGAAACAGTGTCAGACTTTATTTTGGGGGGTTCCAAAATCACTGCAGATGGTGACTGCAGCCATGAAATTAAAAGACGCTTACTCCTTGGAAGGAAAGTTATGACCAACCTAGATAGCATATTAAAAAGCAGAGACATTACTGTCAACAAAGGTCTGTCTAGTCAAGGCTATGGTTTTTCCAGTGGTCATGTATGGATGTGAGGGTTGGACTGTGAAGGAGGCTGAGCGCCGAAGAATTGATGCTTTTGAACTGTGGTGTTGGAGAAGACTCTTGAGAGTTCTTTGGACTGCAAGGAGATCCAACCAGTCCATTCTGAAGGAGATCAGCCCTGGGATTTCTTTGGAAGAAATGATGCTAAAGCTGAAACTCCAGTACTTTGGCCACCTCATGCGAAGAGTTGACTCATTGGAAAAGACTCTGATGCTGGGAGGGACTGAGGGCAGGAGGAGAAGGGGACGACAGAGGATGAGATGGCTGGATGGCATCACTGACTCGATGGACGTGAGTCTGAGTGAACTCCGGGAGTTGGTGATGGACAGGGAGGCCTGGTGTGCTGAAATTCATGGGTCGCAAAGAGTAGGACACGACTGAGAGACTGAACTGAACTGAACAGGGAACTAAGATCCCACATGCCACATGGCCCAGTCAATAATAATAATAACAGAAGTCCATAAGTTGCAACACATGTACTTTCATGTAACCATCTCCACAATTAATATAATAAACATATCTGTCACTTCAAGAGTTTTCTCATGCCCTTTCATAATCCCTCCCTCTTGCCCTCTGCTCTTTGTGATCAGGTCTCCTTTTTCATTTATTCATTCTCCTCACTGAAGCCAGAGCAAAACGGGACACATAAACCTCCCCCGTGCCCAACACACGCACACACACACATGCGCACACACGCACCCACTCCCTCCCAGGTTTCCTGCTGTCCTCAGGATGACCTCCAACCTATTCCCCGCCTCTGAGGCCCCAGCTCTCCATCACCACCCAGATCTCAGCTCCACTCCTGTCCTCAGCTACCTGCAGGCCCTTGGTGTGCCCAGTTCTCACTCTCTCTGGCCTCCCGGCCTCTGCACGAAGTGGCTGATTCCCCGATGAGTGACTGGGTGGCACTGATCCAGGAGGTCTTTACCCACCACCTACAAACGAGCTCAAAACCCCTAAACTTGTGGCACCAGCTCTGTCTACAGATGGATTTGAGAGTTGAAAACACAGGGGTCTCTTCTAGTCTAGAGGACGGTGTGGTAGGTGGGAGAAAGACCAACTGGTGACTAGGACGATGCTAACAACAATGACCTAACATTTATTCAGCTCATACCATGGGTACTATCCTCAGTGCTTCCTGGGGACAAATTCTTTTTTTTTTAAACCTGTATGTTACCATTTAAAAAATTTTATTTATTTTAATTGGAGGCTAATTACAATATTGTAGTGGGTTTTTCCAAACATTCACATGAATCAGCCATGGGTGTACATGTGTTCCCCATCCTGAACACCCCTCCCACCTCCTTCCCCATCCCATTCCTCAGGGTCATCCCAGCGCACCAGGCCTGAGCACCTTGTCTCATGCATCAAACCTGGACTGGTGATCTGTTTCACATATGATAATATACATGTTTCAATGCTATTCTCTCAAATCATCCCACCCTTGCCTTCTCCCACAGAGTCCAAAACACTGTTCTTTACATTTGTGTCTCTTTTGTTATCTCGCATATAGGGTCATCGTTACACCATCTTTCTAAATTCCATATATATGCATTAGTATACTGCATTGGTGTTTTTCTTTCTGGCTTACTTCACTCTGTATAATAGGCTCCAGTTTGATCCACCTCACTAGAACTAATTCAAATGCATTCTTTTTAATGGTTGAGTAATACTCCATTGTGTATATGTATCACAGCTTTCTTATCCATTCATCTGCTGATGGACATCTAGGTTGCTTCCATGTCCTGGCTATTATAAACAGTGCTGCGATGAACATTGGGGTACACGTGTCTCTTTCCCTTCTGGTTTCCTCAGTGTGTATGCCCAGCAGTGGGATTGCTGGGTCATATGGCAGTTCTATTTCCAGTTTTTTAAGGAATCTCCACACTGTTCTCCGTAGTGGCTGTACTAGTTTGCATTCCCACCAACAGTGTAAGAGGGTTCACTTTTCTCCACACCCTCTCCAGCATTTACTGTTTGTAGACTTTTGGATAGCAGCCATTCTGAGCTGAGTGGCGTGAAATGGTACCTCATGGTGGTTTTGATTTGCATTTCTCTGATAATGAGTGATGTTGAGCATCTTTTCATGTGTTTGTTAGCCATCTGTATGTCTTCTTTGGATAAATGTCTGTTTAGTTCTTTGGCCCATTTTATGATTGGGTCATTTATTTTTCTGGAATTGAGCTGCAGGAGTTGCTTGTATATTTTTGAAATTAATTCTTTGTCAGTTGCTTCATTTGCTATTATTTTCTCCCATTCTGAAGGCTGTCTTTTCACCTTGCTTATAGTTTCCTTCATTGTGCAAAAGCTTTTAAGTTTAATTAGGTCCCATTTGTTTATTTTTGCTTTTATTTCCATTACTGTGGGAGGTGGGTCATAGAGGATCCTGCTGTGATTTTGTCAGAGAGTGTTTTACCTATGTTTTCCTCTAGGAGTTTTATAGTTTCTGGTCTTACATTTAGATCTTTAATCCATTTTGAGTTTATTTTTGTGTATGGTGTTAGAGATTGGAAAAGAAGAAGTAAAACTCTCACTGTTTGCAGATGACATGATCCTCTACATAGAAAACCCTAAAGACTCCACCAGAAAATTACTAGAGCTAATCAATGAATATAGTAAAGTTGCAGGATACAAAATTAACACACAGAAATCCCTTGCATTCCTATACACTAACAATGAGAAAATAGAAAGAGAAATTAAGGTAACAATCCCATTCACCCTGCAACGAAAAGAATAAAATACTTAGGAATAAATCTGCCTAAAGAAACAAAAGACCTATATGTAGAAAACTATAAAACACTGATGAAAGAAATCAAAGAGGACACAAATAGATGGAGAAATATACCATGTTCATGGATTTGAAGAATCAATATAGTGAAAATGAGTATACTACTTAAAGCAATCTATAGATTTAATGCAATCCCTATCAAGCTACCAACAGTATTTTTCACAGAATTAGAACAAACAATTTCACAATTTGTATGAAAATACAAAAAACCTCGAATAGATAAGCAATCTTGAGAAAGAAGAATGGACCTGGAGGAATCAACCTGCCTGACTTCAGGCTATACTACAAAGCTGCAGTCATCAAGACAGTATGGTACTGGCACAAAGAAAGAAATATAGATCAATGGATAAATCCAGAGATAAATCCACAAATCCACACACCTATGGACACCTTATCTTTGACAAAGGAGGCAAGAATGTACAATGGAAAAAAGACAATCTCTTTAACAAGTGGTGCTGGGAAAACTGGTCAACCACTTGTAAAAGAATGAAACCAGAACACTTTCTAACACCATTTTTAATAATATTATTTTTTGGTTGTGTTGGGTCTTTGTTGCAGTGTGGACTTTTTCCCCCTCTCATTTCAGGGATCAGGGTCTACTCTAATTGCAGTGCACTGATTTCTCATTGCCATGGCTTCTCTTCATACCATGGGCTCTAGGGTGTGTGAGTTCAGTAGTTACAGATCCCAGGCTCTAGAGCACAGCCTCAGTAGTTGCACATGGGTTTAGTTGCTCTTCAGCATGTGGAATCCTCCTGCATTGGGGATCTAACCCATATCTCCTGCATTAGCATGTGGACTCTACCACTGAGCCACCAGGGAAGCCCTGTATGTTATTTTTTAAATAGAAGTATATCAAGCCTAGAGAAAAAAAAAAAAAAATCATAAATGAGGAACTTCAGTGAAGCTTCACAAAGAATACACTGTGAAACCAGCACCCAGTTGAAGAAAATGAGCATTCTCAGCATCAGGAACCCCACCCCAGCCCCTTCTTCTCTGTCTTTCTAGACCGACACCCACTGTCCTAGCTTCTAAAACCATTTTGCCTGTGTTTGAAGTGGCAATAAATGAACCCATACAACCTACATGGTTTTCGGCCTGGCTTTTTATGCCTGGCGTTGTGTTTCTTAGATATCTCCACATTGTTATACGTAGTTGTAGTTCTTTCTTGTGGTTTTGTAGTATTCCAGGCTACTTATTTATTCATGTATTCCCTTTTTTAATTTTTTTTTTTAATGTGGACCACTTTTTAAATCTCTATTGAATTTGTTGCAATACTGCTTCCGTTTTTTTATGTTTTGGTTTTTTGGCCATGATGCATGTGTGATCTTAATTCCTTGACAAGGGATGGAACTTGTGCTCCCTGTGTTGGAAGTGTGGAGTCTTAACCACTGGACTGCCAGGAAGGGCCCATGTATTCCCTTTTTGATGGGCATCTGGCTATACCCAGTTTTTGGTGATTATACATAGCACTGCTATTAATGTTTTTTGTCCCTGTCTTCCAGAGGACATGCACACTCACTTGGCATCAGTGAGTCATAGGATAAGCATGCACTAACTCCAGTGGACTCCACCAGTTTCCCACCAGCTGTGTACAGGGTTCTGGATTAACTGCTAATCCCTAGGACAACCCTCTGCATGTAATGTGGTGGGCAGTGGCGTCTCTTCCCCGATAGCTCAGCGAGCTCCCCACTGTGTGATGCTGGGCCAGCCCCTCTACTTGCTGACCAGGTGGAGCAGAGCGGTGGAGCAGAGCAGTGCCTCTGATCCACCAATCAAAGGTACTGCTAGGAGTCTGTCTCTTCAAGGAAGGCCAGCAGGGTCTGCAGCCCCAGGGCCAGTGCTGGCGATGCTGGTGGCATACTCCCGAGCATAGTCTTCCTTGTGACCTGGTCAGCTGTTTTAGGCTTTCCATCCTCCTGCTGAGCCTCCTCAATAACCCTTTAGTAAGCTTCTGGGTCAGTTCTATTGTTTGCAATCAAGAACTTTGACTGATTCAAGGAAACTGTTTTAATCCTGTTTCACAGATGAGGAAACTGAAGCAGAGAGAGGTTAGGTATGTTGCCCAAGGCCACAGCTGGCAAGTGGTGAATCCAGGATTCAAACCCAGTTTACCTTCCATTCGGGGCTTTCTTTACATCTCCATGATAAGGGTGTTCTCATACACTATTCTTACAACTAGGAAGAAAGTGAAAGTTGCTCAAGTTGTGTCCGACTCTTTGTGACCCTGAATTCTCCAGGCTAGAATACTGGAGTGGGTAGTCTTTCCCTTCTCCAGGGGGTCTTTCCAACCCAGGGACTGAACCCAGGTCTCCCGCATTGCAAGCGGATTCTTTACCAGTTGAGCCACAAGGGAAGTCCAAGAACACTGGAGTGGGTAGCCTATTCCTTCTCCAGTGGATCTTCCCGACCTAGGAATCGAACCGGGGTCTCCTGCATTGCAGGTAGATTCTTTACCAACTATCAGGGAAGAAGCAGGCACTAAATGACACATTCAGGCTCACATGGGGAATCAAGAAACCAGGCCCCAAGACTCCCTCCCACAGAGCCCCCAAGCCTGGAGTGAGTGTGGAGCTCTCTCTCTCCATGCACGTTGAGAGAGAAACAGAGGTGTTCATTCATTCACTCACGAACAATCATTTAACTGGCAGCAAAAGTGGGTCAGGTGCTGTGGTAGGCACAGCAAAAATAGCAGGAAAAAACAGTTCAAAAAAAAAGAGTTTGACGTTACAAACATGATGATGTCAGTTTGACAAGCGCCGTGAGAAACAGGGAAGGAGAGCAGGGAAGGTCTGAGAGCAACATTTGTGCAAAGACTCTCCTGAAGTGAGGGAGTGAGGAAGGCCTGAAGACAGGCAGAGGGGATGGCCAGGACCAAAGCCTGCCCTGGCCTGGACTCTGAGGCCTCTGGGACCACAGGAACCCAGAGCAGCTCAAAGGGGTGGGGCTGGGCTGGAATGGGTGACTTGAAAGGAAACGATTGTCACCCTGAGCACTGTGGCTCGGGGAGGGGCCTGACAGGGAGAGTCTGCTGCCATGGGCTGCCAACCTGTGCCAAGTAACTTGCAATGCCAGGTGGTATTACCGTATCACTTGCTAGTTTGGCACAGACCTTGGCCCCAGGGATTCCTTCTAATCTTGTAATGTCATCGTGTACTTTAAACAATGGATGGGTTGGTTGACACTTCCTAGAGTCCAGGCAGGGGGCCAGTTGGTGGAAAAGAGGCAGGTAGAGGCTGGGGGAACTCAGCAAAAAAAAAAAAAGAAAAAAAGAGGGAATTTCAACAGAAAACACCCAGAAGTGCCCAGGCCAGCATCTGAGTGGGAGCCACTTCCCGGTGGAGCAGCTGTACCTGCTGGACACACAAAAGAAGTTCCAGAAAAGCTGGCTCAGCGCTCAGCGGATCAAATCCTACCTTGCCTCAGTTTGAATAAGCTCTTTCCTAGCAAGAAAGGCTTACCTCCCAGGCCACGCATGTTGCCATCTATGGTGTGCAGCTACCCTCTGCCTGCCAGCCAGAGTGAGATTAGTGAGGTCTATGGCCAGCTGAGGAGCCACTCGGAGGCTTGGAAAGGGAGCCCAATGTCAAGTGCTCGGGTCTGGGTGGCTAGAGGAAAACTTCACTCCCAGGTTGCCCAGGGCCAAGGCAGTGACCTTCTGCAATGGGTGCTCTGGCTTGCAGCTATCTCCTGACCTCCAGTTTCACTGCCAGTTCATAAGGGTTGAGGGATGGGGTATGAGAAGGTTCTTTGTCCCTCCCACCTCAGGACCCAAGCAGGAAGAGGCACACTGAGTCACCAAGCCACAACTGCAACAACCAGGGCCCACGCAGGCCAGCAGAGGATGGAGCTGCTCCTCTCTGTTGCCACAGGAGAGGCAGAAGCATCATGGACCACCAGTAGCATCGCCAAGCCCTGGTCTGGTAGCCTGAGCCAGGCCTAGTTGGTAGATATTTTTTTTTTTTATGTTAGATGTTTTATTTATATACATGATATAATAACATACATGTCTCTTGCAATTTTCATTTCATTCAACACTCATATTATGTTTTGGAAATTTATCCATAATTACATATAATTATGAGTATATATGTGACTCATATTTATGAATTGTGTATAATTATATATATAATAATGGAATACATTCATTAAACTTTTCTGTAGTGTGCCATTAATATGAATATGTCATGAATTATTTCTTTTTTCCTCTAGTTTTAACTTTTTTTTTAAATTTTTATTTTATTTTTAAACTTTACATAATTGTATTAGTTTTGCCAAATATCAAAATGAATCCACCACAGGTATACATGTGTTCCCCATCCTGAACCCTCCTCCCTCCTCCCTCCCCATACCATCCCTCTGGGTCGTCCCAGTGCACCAGCCCCAAGCATCCAGTATTGTGCATCGAACCTGGACTGGCAACTCGTTTCATACATGATGTTTTACATGTTTCAATGCCATTCTCCCAAATCTTCCCACCCTCTCCCTCTCCCACAGAGTCCATAAGACTGTTCTATACATCAGTGTCTCTTTTGCTGTCTTGTACACAGGGTTATTGTTACCATATTTCTAAATAGTTGGTAGATATTTTGAATATCATCTGAGCCTGAAGAGTCCGTGGATCCCGTCCTTGAGAAACTTACCTGGCTCCCTTTCTCAGCTGCCACTAAGGTGCGGAGTCCCTCAGAGGAAGCTTGGGTCGTGCTGCAGTGAGGCCCTCACTTCACCCAGTACCCAGAACCTGCCCAGCAGTGCCTGCCTCACGTTTGCTTGTATCGTGGCCTCCATCTTGAAGCTCGCCTGCATCTAACTCGGCCCTCACCCTGCACAATGAGGTGACGGTCATGGAGGAGCAATGCCCTCATTAAGCGGCTGGTGTAAACATTGACCCTTTCTGGCCAGGATGGTTTGCCAAGGCTCTGGCCAGTGTCGACACTCTGAACCTCATGTGCAGGGCAGGGGTTGGTGAGCTTGCCCAGTGCCTGGGGCTGCAGCTGCAGGAGTTTCTGCCGCCCCCAACATCTGAGAAGACAGCTGAGAAAGAGGGGCCTGAGGAGTCTGATCATGACATGGGCTTTGGGCTTTTGACTAAACCTCTTTTGTAACATGTTTGATATAAAAAGCCGAACTCTTACCAAAAAAATGAATAAAGTACAAATTGACCAGTACCTCCTCTTCTTATGCCAGTGAAGTCACTCAGTCGTGTCCGACTGTTTGTGACCCCATGACTGTAGCCTACCAGGCTCCTCCATCCATGGATTTTCCAGGCAAGAATACTGGAGTGGGTTGCCATTTCCTTCTCCAGATTATGTCAGCTGTGCCTTTACTCCCTGGGTCTGTCAAAGGCATTTGTTATCACCAATACAGGAGATAACCTTCAATCTGCCCTCTTAGAGGTGTGGCCCCATCCTAGGTGCTCTCAGGAGGCCAGGCTGATATCAGTGTTGAAAAAAAAAGTCAGGTTGCTGCTGCTGCTAAGTGACTTCAGTAGTGTCCGACTCTGTGCAACCCCAGAGATGACAGCCCATCAGGCTCCCCCGTCCCTGGGATTCTCCAGGCAAGAACACTGGAGTGGGTTGCCATTGCCTTCTCCAATACGTGAAAGTGAAAAATGAAAGTAAAGACACTCAGTCGTGTCCGACTCTTAGCAACCCCATGGACTGCAGCCTACCAGGCTCCTCTGTCCATGGGATTTGCCAAGCAAGAATACTGGAGTGGGTTGCCATTGCCTTCTCAGGTTAGCTCCTGAGAAAGGCCAAAGCTCCCATGTCTCATGGGAAGCATGAAGTTCCTCTAAGACCCCAACTCTTGGCCAGGCCCGAACGGTCAGAGGGCCTCATCCCAGTCCTGGCCAAGTGCCAACTCCTGCCACTGTGCCTTCGGGGTCTCTCCATGGCCCTGACTCTGGGGGGGCGTGAGTTCCAGGCTGTGTCCCCCGCACTTCTGGTCCCACCAATCACACATTTGTTCTCTGGTGCCTTCAAACCCCTCATTGTAAGGGAAGCTTCACTTTCCAGATTCCACTGCTTCCCCTACCCCTACTTTATCCAGTGGTGGCCTCTAGATGTGGGTTTTCCCGGTGGCACAGACGGTAAAGAATTTGCCTGCAGTGCAGGAGACCTGGGTTCAATCCCTGGGTTGGGACAATCCCCTGATGAAGGGAAAGGCAACCTACACCTGTATTCCTGCCTGGAGAATCCCAAGGACAGAGGAGCCTGGCGTGCTACAGTCCATGGGGTGCACTGAGAGGGCGGGGGGGACAGGCCATCAGGTTCTGTCCCCAGCAGCCATCTGTGGCCCCACCTTTGAGAGCTTCTGCCAGGACTCGAGCACCATGGACTTTGGTCTCTGCATCCCAGCACCACCAAACCTCTCCTAGCTAACTGCATCTACTTCAGTTCCCATTCCCTCTGCAAAAGCCCCAGTGGTGACAGCAGCCTGTGTTTACCGACTCTTCCGTGGTCTTCATCAATCCTCAGTTAACCCTCAAACACCTCCGGAGGCAGGAGTTATCGGCATCCCTTTATGGATGCAGATGCTGACCTTCCAAAGAAGGCTCTGTACATCACAGAGATGGATTGTGACCCACGCTGTCAGGACCACCTTGTGGTCTAGACCCGCCCCACCAGGCTAACCACCCCTTCCCAGTTCCCTCATTCACTTCCCTGAGGGAACCTGGTGGGGGCAACGGCAGGACCAAGAGAGGCCATCTCTTAGTCTCCACTCCTTGGCGTCTCGCAAGGGTCCTTCCCACCGAGAGTCCTCCCTTGACTTGAAGCAGCTCCTATCTCAACTCTCCTCTCCATTACCTGGTCCCTCTCTACCGGCGGTTCCCAATGCCATTACCCAAAATGCTGACTGAGCATGGGGCCCTCGGGAGCAGAAGCTATGAACGACTGGTAGAATGATGACCATTGGTCTCAACCGCTCACTCATTCCATAGTTATTTACTGATACATACCATGCACACTGTTCATAGCAGCTGGGACACAGAACTCAGCAGGAGAGACAAGAGCCCACCTTTGAGGGGTGTACATTCTAGTAGGGGAGGTGAAAACGAACAGCTCTAACACACAGGACATCAGAGTCCCGTGGAAAACGGGGTGGGCTGGGAGGCCCTGCCTCACTACAGAGGACGGCTGGGGATAGAGGGCTGGGGTCAACCACCAAGGTCAAAGGGAACAGAACTCAGGAAAGTACACTCTGTTTTGGTAATAAAACTGCAGGGGCTTTTGTTTCCTCATCTTTTAAATTGGAAACACTTGTCGCTACCAGGGATTGGGGTGGGAGGTGCTCAGTGGTTTGGGGGAACTGAGTGGGAGCTTGGCTCAAAGCCTTTCCTTATTTTTTGGACCACATGAATGTACTGAAATAGGAAAGAATCTTTTCGGAAACAGTAATCACTTCCATGAACTGTTTCTTAAAGGAGGCCTGTCCATCTGCTAACTGCTGCCAGCACCGCAGATGTAGGATCCCCAGTGCTCCCCGGCCGGCATCAACTTAATCTCGAGGTCAGCTGTTTGTTAGCCTGTGGCACCAGGCTCACAATGACCACAGTGAGATGGACACCCTTCTGGTGGCAGGGAGGAGACTTGGGAAGCTGACGGCCAGGATGTTTGCTAGCAGCCAACATCCTCCTCCCAGGGTCTTGCCCATCCCTAAGAGGCTGTCTCCTGGCTATCAATCTCTCCTGATTTTTATCTTAGGTCACCAATCACTGCTGCATCCTATCTGGAAACCCACAGACCACACTGACATCCCCTACAAAATACTGGTCCACAAGACAGGATTTAGCCAGCACCCTGGTTTCAGCCTAACTCTCTTGCTTTCTTCTCTGGTGAAGCTGGGGCCCTAGAGGGCTTCCCTGGACTGGCTCCATGGAGCTGGAGGTGGTGGGGACAAAAGGCTGGCTCTGTAAGTGGCAGAGGCCTGAGTAACAAGGACTTGAGAAGATTCAAGATATCCTAACAGTCCTCAATGTGACAAGCACAGGGCCATGACCAGGCGTAGCAGAACAGGGGGTCATTAGGTACGCTGCGTGGACTGAATGCTTGGTGGTGGTGTTCGGCCGCTGAGTCATGTCTGACTCTTTGTGACCCCATGGACTGCAGCACGCCAGGCTTCCCTGTCCTTCGTCTCCTGGAGTTTGCTCAAACTCATGTCCATCGAGTTGGTGATGCTATCCATCTCACTGTCCTCCCCCAGATTCATATGCTGACATTCAGTTCTCTATGTGCAAGTATCTGGAGACAGAGCCTTTGAGAGGTAATTAGGTTTGGGTGACATCATGAGGGGGCACCCCGACGGTCAGTATGGTGCCTTTATACGGGGATGGAGCCCAGGGCTTTCTCTTCAACATGTGAGGACAGAGCAAGGATATGGCCTTCTGGGAAACAAGAAGTTGGTCCACACTAGGCACCAAATCTGCCAGCACCTTGACCGTGACTAGCCTCTGGAACTGTGAGACATCGTTCTTTAAGCTACCCGGCCTATGGTATTTCTGAGATAGAAGCTTGAAGACAGGCTGTTTGGAGCAGGGACAGCAGGGCACAGTAGGGTCAGCTGGGCCTGGGAGACGAGTTACTGTCTGCTAAATACTCCATGCAACACAAAGTCACTGACTCCAGTCTCCACATTCAGGCTGCCAGATGCAACCTGAGCATTAGACACAGCAGAGACAGCTGCAGGGGCCAGAGCCTCTTTTCTCTCTATCTTTGGGGGCCTAGAACTGGCCTGGCACTTAGAAATTGAATGATGGAAGAATATGAGTTTTATTAGTGGCAGTGAGCACTGAAAACCCAGTGTTCTATACCACTTTAGGAAATCCTCAGTGTGAGACACGCAGGGCCAAGGACCCCCAAATTCAAACCTAGCCCCTTTACACAACTGACGTCTCTCAGCAGCAATATCTGTGTCCCTCTCCGAAAAAAGGCCAATAAGGATTTCCTTATTATTAAAGTTTATGGCTTTGCTGATACCAGGCCAGAAAGGTTGATTTACAGGCAACCTCAAGTAGCTAATGAACAATTACTGTGGCTCATCCAAAGGGATCAAGTGTTCCACACCACAGACCAGGCTCAAGTTCTATGTCATTTTTTAGAGGCAGTGCAAGGGATGAGGCTGGAATTTCCACTGCTGGAGTCTCCAGACCAGTCAATGGTTTGGGGGAAATCACTGGTTTCTGGCAGGCAAGACATTCAGAGTATCCCAGGAAATCCAGGACATGTGGCTGTGCCGTAGCAATGCAATGGGCCATAAAGCAAACAAGAAAAACAACTTGGTGAGTGTACACACGGCTGATTCACACCTGAAGCTAACACAACACTGTAAATCACCTATACTCCAGTAAAAATTCTAAAAAGGAGAAGAGACTTGGTTCTAGCTTTGTGACCCTCAACATGACACCCTGGGCTTCGGTTTCCTCATCAGGTCACTGCAGGCATGTGGAGGACCTTCCAGTTCTTATACTCTTTCATGCTTTCACTGGCTACTTTAGAAAACCAAACCTGTTTTAATCACAGCTTCTGAGAAGCTATCTACAAATTCTGAGGTTTCCTTATCCATAACAAAGAAAATAAAATTGGGAGAAGCCATTTTGAGCAGCGGGAAAAAAAAATGAACCATGGACTTGGGCAGTCAGTCTCAACTCTTAGCTCTGTGTGACCTAAAGCAAGTTACTTGACCCCTCTGAGTCTTACTTTCTTGACCTGCAGAATGAGAGATATTAATGTCTGTTGTAAGGACTGCGGAAGGATCTTGCTCATGCTATCTTACAGAAAGTATCAAATAAATAACATTTTCCTTCTTTGTTCCTACTTCACTTTAAGCAAATTATGAAAGAGGAATGTGAACAGGCTGAAATGTCTGTTAAAAAAAAAATGAAAACTTTTTAAAAGAACATCAGAGGCTTTGACATTGGATAGATATATTTACTTACATTTCCCTCTTCCCACATAAGAGCGTCTATCTTCTGAGCAACACTGCCCATCTCTGAGGTTATTGGGAGAGGTTCCAAAAGACTGAAGTTAAGAGGCTACAGGGAATAAAGGACACCCACCACAGGAAGCACTGTTCAAAGCGGGAGAAGACGTGACCTGACACATGGTCTCGGTGGGCACACCTCAGACAGGCTCTGTGACATCAGGAGGCCTGAGGAAACAGTCTGGGCCACAGCCAGCAGGCACGAGAAGTCCCCAGGCTGGGAGACTTAACAGCATGGTACAGCGAGCTCCCTAACCTCAAGGCAGCTCAACAAGGCACCTGAGCCTGGCCCCAAGGCAGTGCAGGGGTAAGAGGCGCTGCTCCGAGGAGCAGCTCCAGCTCTAAGATAACCAACCACAGGCACAAAGACCCTCACCACATGGAAAATATTTACAGGTTTCCACAGTGAGCTCTAGTGAACTGTCACCTTAGGGCACAGGGCGAGCCCAGAGCGAGCTCAGGGAGGGACCCTCTGAACGTGGGGAAAAGATGCTGTGCTGCCACAGGTCTCAGCCAGCACGCTCCCTGTGTCCCCAGGTCCAGAACAGGGGGCCCCGGCACAGGCTCTCATGCTCCACAAGCTGGTGCAGACTGCAGTGGCTTTCCACCCAGAGAGCACCCATCATTCAGAACACAGCAATGGACCCATCTGCTCCTCGGGAGGAGAATGTATTTTAAACCTGGAACAGTCACAATTCTGAGATGTTCCACATGTTGTCAACTTTGCCTTCTACAGACGTGGGGCCCCGCCCCTTTGACGGGACCCGCTCTGGCTGTGGGAGGTACCCTCCCTATGGGCAGAAGTGTGCAGGCAGGCAAGCAACAGGCTTACAATTTGGACTGTGTCCTGTAAACACACAGCTAGGCTAGCAGAGCTGGAACTGTGGCTGTGGGGAACGTAGGTGGGGTGAGAAGACTGGGCTGTGCCCAAGGATTCTGGGTGTGCCAACCCTAGGAGAGCCAGCAGGCTACTCTGGATCACCTTCAATTCCTGTCCTTGTTTGCCATGCACCATGTTTCCAGATCTAGAGGGTCAATCCGTTCCCAGCTACGGCACCTCGCCATCACAGTCAATGCTGCAGGATTTCAGGGAGCCTTCAACTCAAGGTTGAAGCCTCGAGTCAGCACACATCCTCGTGGGGGGTTCTGGGATCGGGGTGGGGAGAGGGCTCTCCCTACAGTCCCCAATCCCTGGGAGTGGCTGCACACAGGAGGGAAAGGGGGCGTGTGACTTGGGCACCTGACCCCCACTGAGGTAGCCAGGGCCCCTCACATCCACAGTCGCCGTGTCCGAGAGATGGGCAAGGCCGCACACGTGAGAAGGCTGGCAGTGGACACAGGGCTCTTTCCTGCTCCAGGACAGTGGGGGCCAGGGCCCGAGGCTGGACTCCTTGAGGGCGCAGAGCGGACTGTGCTGCAGGGCTGGCTAGGCTCTGCTGGCTCCAAGGACTCAGTTCGGCTGTCTTCCACTCTCAGACAAACTGGGACAGGTTGGGGACCTTGATGTTGAGATCGCCAATGTTGATGTTCCGGGGCATCTCTGGCAGGTTGATGTTCTTCACAGCGGACACCGCCCGGGCAGGTGCGGCTGAAAGGCCACCCTGCAGAGGTATAAAGGCGGCTGTGTGACAAACTCACTGTAATCTGCTTAATGTTTTCACAACAAAAAAACAAGTGAAAGAGGGAGAGAAAATGTCCAAACTGAGTACATGTAACTCAAGCTTTGATTTTTCCATCCTATACCTCAAAGGTGGCCAACACAACTCTTTAGGTCAGTGGGTCCCGCAGTAAAGGGGCCCACACTCTGCACCCCAGAACACGTGCTGTGTCTCGTGCAGTTTCCTGGCCCCAGCGCCCACAGTGCCTGGCACACAGGGGCTGCCCAACAGATGCCCGCTGAAATAACCAGCTCGGTTTAACCAAGTTGTCTTCAGTATCAGGGTCACTTTTCAGGTTACAAAACAAAAATACAACACTTTCCTCAAGAAACTGAAGACTCTTAACAGACGAGTGCAGTCACAGGGACATTCTTGATGGAAAAAGGAATGTCCCAGCTTAGGACAACTGCTTGCCAACTAATAACATGAGATGGAGAAGAGCTGGCTTTGGACATGACGTGTGGCCACAGACGGGGGAGGCCACAGAAGAGGTGGAGCACACAGACACGGAAGGGCTGGGGACAGAGCGGGGTACCCGCGGTGAGCCCCAGCCCTCCAGCGGCCCAGGCGTGCGGAGAAGGGCAGAGCTGATGAGGACATTCTCAAAACCATTTCCTCCACTTTCAGGATCCTGACTCCAATCCCACCCTTGCCCAGCAAGTCTCTGTTTCTTCCAGTTTCCAAACCTCTGGCCTCTGACTCACTCACTATTCCTGGAAGCTTCCCAGCCTGCATTTCTAAGAGAACTCTAGTTGTCACAATAGCTGCGGTTTGGAAAAGCTTCTTCAGCAGGACTGCCAGTCCTCACAGAAAGAATCCCTGGTTTCGCAAGATCAAGCTCTGATACACAAAGTGGTGAAGTTCTTTAAGACCCTCAGATAACTACAGAGGTAATTTGTCGTGCTTGCTGTCCCATTTGTGAAGGTGTGTGCCGGTAACCTCTGCTCCCTGGTACTGCTGACGAAGGTGATGGAGAGACCTCAGGGGAACAGGGTAGAACGTACTGGGAGCATCTGTATCAGACTCAGCACTATCAGGGGGTGACCTGGGAGTAAGCTATTTTCAAACTCAGCCCAAACTCTACTGTAGCTTTTTATCAGGCTAACTGGAAACTGGCCACTCAGGTTTGACAGACACCACAAGAAGTGGCTGCTTGGAACCAGACTCTCAGGCACAAAAGCTAGGAAACCACACTGGAATCTGAGGTGATTCTGGGTCCCCCAGGGAACATGTGGTCATGAAAGGAGGAATTACAACCCACATAATCCCCCAAGCCAGAAGCGGTCTGCCTTCCTGTGCCACCTGGCTTTCCATTCACACTTTTAGCCTCATTCTCACCTGTTTAATCTTCGAACAACCAATGAGTGTCAATTGAGTCAGGGAAAAAAAGAAGATGGAGCAGAAAATACTCCTAAGGTTCCACAATAATCCAACTCCACACAGCAGCCATTCCTCCCTCTGCCCAGGTCTTCTCTAACCAGCCACGGCAAAATTCCAGCAGTGTCTCACCTCGGACTTCTCCAGCCTGTTCTGGGCTTCAATCTGAGCCACGATCTCATTCATGTTTGTTTCCAGGACCATCCCACCCATCACCACCTCCTGAAGGATGTAGTGTACCTGCAGGGGAAGCAGAAGTGAGAAGGGTCAGAGCCCCTTGTGGTTGTGAGGCTGTAGCCCCAGAGCAAACCCTGTGGGCTCTCCTGCAGCAGCAGAGAGGCCAGACACGACACTGGCACCTGATGCGCAATGAACGCCTCTGCCCCGTGGATCACCCACCTCCCTGGTGAGGCCACATTTCAGTGTGTCAAGACACAGATGTCCCCCAGGACCAGTGGCAGGAGGGCCTGGCTACACTCAAGGCAAGGTGATGCTGCATGAAGTCAGACTGTGTGTAAATTTCAGCTCCACTATTTGTGAGCTGAGTGACCTTGGGCAAATGATCCTTTTAGTGCTTCAGGTTCCTTCCAGGACTGCGGTAAGGGCTGAATGTGATAAGCTGTATAAAGCACCTACGTGGTGCCTGGCACACACTGGGCTCTAAATAAATAATGATGGTTTTCATTATAAGTGTGATCATCATAAATACCAACTGGTATTCAACTAGCCCAGCTATGACAGAACAGTTCCTGTCTGCATACATTTCCATGTGAAATACGTTATCCTCCAGGCTTCATAAGCTAGGTCATAACAGGCCCATCCTCTGGCACCCTCCTCATATGTTCTAGCTTAGAGAGGAAACCAGGTTCAGCAGGAACACCTCTCTGGTCATGGGGCTCCCATGTGGGCCTTACACCCAGCTCACAGTTCTCAGACTGCGGTGATGGCCGAGTACTGTGCTGATTCACCAACTCTACACTATGCATGCAGGGAAGCTTTCATGGAGCCCCAGGTGGGTCAGGTCAGAGGTGCCCACTGGGGTATGTAAGGGCTGGTATGTCACATTTCACATCAAGTCATATCAACATGGCCTTCAAGGCACTTTAGTCAACTTGGAAAGAGACCACCTTGTATGGTCAACCAAGTGCCAAATTAGTGGGACAGCCCTACAGGAAGTCCAAGAGGGGAGACAGTGGTGGTCAGAGGCCAGAGCCAGCTTCACAGACAGTGAGAGACCTGAAGCTGGGCCTGACACCAGAGAAGCAGGGAGGAGGATTTCAGCTGGTGTACGGTCTGAGGCGCACCCGGGTCTGGCTGGAATGTCAGGTTTACACGCGAGAGAGGCTGAGAACAATGCTGAGGAGGTAGTTTGGGTCTAGGGCAAGGTCTCTCAAGCTGCCACTTGGGGCTGGAGAGTTCTCTGTGGTGGGGAGCTGCCCCGGGCACTGTGGCAGGTGGAGCAGCACTCCTGGTCTCTGTCCACTGGATTCCAGAGCACCCCTTCAGCTGAGACAACACAAGTGTCTCCAGGTATGGCCAAATGTCTGCAGGGGCAACAACCGTCTTCAGCTGAGACCACACCGGTCTAGACTAGACTAGACTGTGGAGGATTTGACGGCCAATATACTCCACAGTATGGAGAGTCAAGAAAAAAGACATGTCTGTGTGTCTGTGTACTTTTGACATATGAAGTTTACTGGCCCATCAGTTCTCCATGTTTTGTTCACAGTAAGTGGGGAAATATACTAACAGCTGCAACTAGAGTACTTCTGACCTTGAGGGAGGATACTAAAGCATACATTCAGATACAAATATGTTTCCCTACACTAATTAAGCCTTATTAACCACTTTTCTGTCTACACTCATATGAGGTGTTCTTATATTTTACACAATATGAACTATTTCATTATCTATATGCAAAGGAGATTTAATAGTGAAACTCTCATATACAGATAGTTTATAAAACATTAAACAAGCTGGTTTTAAAATTAGTCTCTGGGGAACTACACTGTTTATACTTCCCCATCAAGAAATAGGCTTCAGAAAACAGTATGATGTTTCCTTAAAAAATTAAACATAGAATTACCTTATTACTTCTGGGATTATCCTCAAAAGATTCAAAGAGCGATTTGTACACCTATCTTCACAGCAGCATTACTCACAATAGTCAAAAGTAGAAAGCAACCTAATCAATGAGTGAGCGGATAAATAAAATGTGGCATATACATGGCAATGGAATATTATTCAGCATTACAAGAAAATCTTGCAATGTGCTCCACCATGGATGAGCCTTGAGGACATCATGCTAAGTGAAATAAGCCAGACATAAAAGGACAAATTCAGTATGGTTCCATTTATATAAGGTACCTAGTGGTCAAAATCATAGAGGCAGAAAGTAGAATGGTGACTGCCAGGAGCTGTGGGGACGAGGGAATGGGGATGCTCTTCAGTGGTATGCAGCTTCAGTTTTGCAAGAGAAAGAGCTCTAGAGATGGGCTGCACAAAAATGTGAACTCATTTAACACTACTGAACAGTACATTTAAAAATGAAGATAGTAAGCTTTATGTTATGTAAATGTTACCACAATTAAAAAATAGGGGTCTCTATACCTGTACTCCTAGTATTTATTCTTTGTAAAGAATGCCTTTTTCATGGGGGGAGTGGTACTTGTTGAGCATCTACTATGTGCTGAGCACTTTATATGTAACTTATTTTAACTTTATAACATCCACCTGAGGTAAACTGGTATGTGGAAACTAATACATGGAAAGTCAATAAACTGTCCCAACCTCACATATTTAGCAGGTCATATTTAGTGACCTGATCACTGAATCTAGGTCTGACTCCAGAGCTCATGTTTCCACCATACTTCCTCAAAATCCCAAACTGAGTCTTTTACTCTCTTCTTCTAAACATAGAGGAAGACTCTACATGGAATCGCTTTAGGACTTGCCTTTGGTGTGTCAAAGATAAAGCAGGAATTCTTCCATGTTTTCTTCCCAAGGCCTAGACCAATGCCCAGTGTGGAGTAGGCGTGCTGAATGAATAACAGGCTTTTCATAAATCTGAACAGAATCCTCCTTGGGCTTTAGTGCTTAAAAGATGGATAACAGTGTGGTGGAGAGGCTTCATGGGGAAGGTGTAGTAAAAGGCCTAACAGAGGATATAAGGGGACCAGTGGTTGGTTAATAGAAAACATTAGTCTGATTTGAACACTGCATTGTGAAGTCATAATTTTTAAATATTATTCAAAAAGGTATTCAAGTGCAAGAAGGAGAAATAAACAAAAATGCAAACTCCATTTTCAACAAACTGAAGATAACCATAATCCAAGGCTCCCGATTAAAAAGCAGAGACATCACTTTGCCCACAAAGGTCTGTTTAGTCAAAGCTATGGTTTTTCCAGTAGTCATGTATGGATGTAAGAGTCAGCTCATAAAGAAGGCTGAGCGCTGAAGAATTGAGCTTTTGAATTGTGGTGCTGGGAAAGACTCTATAGAGTCCCTTGGACAGCAAGATCAAACCAGTCAATTCTAAAGGAAATCAACCCTGAATATTCATTGGAAGGACTGATGTTAAAGCTCCAATACTTTGGCCACCTGATGCGAAGAGCCAACTAAGTGGGTGTAAAAGCTGTCAAAAGCAGGGAGCCCAAGCAAGGGCTCCTTTCCTTTTGAAAAGAAAGGATGCTATAGAGAGAGGGCATGGGAGCTGGAGAGCTCAGGAAGGCCTGCAAAACATGCTTCTTGTAGGTGAAGGACACACCCTCTGTGACCCAATAGTTTCCTGATTTTTGGAAGATAAGCGCTTCCTTGGACCTGAAGTTGGGGCTAAATGAGAAATCATCCAAATGAGCTCTATTTTGCCTCACAGAGCTGGTCTCTGTGGAGCAGAGAGGGCAGTCTTTGCATGGTAGAAAAATCACAGATGTCCACCTCTCTTGGCTGGGTAGAAATAAAAGTAAAGAAACTCGGCTGGAACCTGAAATCATGAGAACAACTGCAGTCAGCCTGGAACAGACTTGGTACTTCCCCTAAACAGCATCCTGCAAATAGCTGGTCCCTGAAAAACCCACCTATTTAAAGATGAGTTATAAAAATGAAATCTGCATGGGATCTGTATAAAGATACAACAAGAAAAAAATTAGGAAAGAAACAAGAAAACCAAAGGGCAGACTAAGACTACATGTCAGAAAAATGCTGTCATAGAGCACATAAAATGCAACAAAATATTTTACAGAATTGAAAAAAGAAAACTATGAAGCAAGAGCTCAAAGCCAAAGTGTAAGAGCTTATATGGGAGAAATGGAGACAAGAAGAGAAGACATAAATGGAAGGAAAAAAAAACACAGAGAAATGAAGAAGAATCTGGAAGGAAGAAAAGGGAGAAGAGACACTGCTAAAAACACAGGAAGGAGCAAAAAGGAGAGAAATTTTTAAAAAGCAAATAAAAGGAACCAGACAAAAATTAGAGTTAACAGCAATAGGGAGAAAATAAGTTACAGAAGACAGCCAAGGAGATAAAACATAATGTAAAAGAGACCTGTAACATGGAACAGAAGAGGGATGTAAAGACTCAGCTCATAACTGCTGCTGCTACTGCTAAGTCGCTTCAGTCATGTCCGACTCTGTGCGACCCCATAGATGGCAGCCCACCAGGCTCCCCCGTCCCTGGGATTCTCCAGGCAAGAACACTGGAGTGGGTTGCCATTTCCTTCTCCAATGCATGAAAGTGAAAGTGAAGTCACTCAGTCGTATCCAACTCTTAGCGACCCCATGGACTGCAGCCTACCAGGCTCCTCCATCCATGGGATTTTCCAGGCAAGGGTACTGGAGTGGGGTGCCATTGCCTTCCCCTTCAGCTCATAAAGATGATGCAAAAATGTAATTCAAGACGTTCCCGAAAATGCACATTGCATTCCAGGGAAAAACTGACCCAGAACAGTCAGTGCTGAGACAGACCTTGAAGGTAAGGTTTCTCAATTTCCACAAGCAGGTGAAATGATCAAATCACTTAAAAGAGGGACACAAGCTTGAAAATTCCCACAGTAAAATTCAATGTTGGCAGAAAAAGGAGCAGTATTTACAAAAATTCCCAAGGAAAGAAAAGGTAACCTCAAGAATTTTACACCTAGGTGACCGTCAATTAAGAGTAACAGAATAGAAATTCCTCTGTTTTGAAGAAAAAACTCTGCCAACCAAGAGGTGACTGGAAAAACCGTGGCAAAAAGACTGGCAGTGAGCACTGATTCCTTACTGGTAGGACTAAGATAAGTGGGGTTAGAGTGACAAGAGAATGTCAATGCTATATGCTTTGACAATGCAGAAAAACGAGAGCTAGTAGAATTAGGAAGATGGGGGGAAAAGAGGGAGGCAGCAGATTAGTAACACTGATTTCTCTACCCCAATGAAGAGCATTTAAAACCAACAACTCATGTAATAAAGATAGTTATTTTGACTTTGACTGTGACTTTTCCCTCAAAGTCCAAGCTTCTACTACAATCAGCTACTACAGACACTACTCTGAGAGCCACCAAACTTTTGGTGTAGAGCCCACAGGATCTTTTCTACCGGTTAGACATCAATGGGGGCTTCCCTGCCGGCTCAGCAGTAAAGAAGCCATCTACCAATGCAGGGAACACGGGTTCAACCTCCAGGTTGGGAAGCTCCCTCTGGAGAAGGAAACGGCAATGCACTCCAGTGTTCTTGCCTGGGAAATCCCATGGACAGAGGAGCCTGGTGGGCCACAGTCCATGGGGGTCACAAAGAGTCTGACACGACTTAGCAACTAAACAACGTCTATGCAATTTCTCTTGTATACACTTCACTCATAATGTATCATCTACAATTTCCAGTTTCTCTAAAGGAGAGGGAGGACTCAGATTTCTGTGAAACAGGAAGTACGGAATTTTTCTAGACTTTAGGAGTCCTCCTGCTCTGGTCTCCTTTAGTTATCCTGCCCAAACCAAGTTCAACTTCATTCCTCTATAAGTATCTTGCCTTTCCAAAGCAAGATAAGTTTTATAGAACAAATCTCTTTTCTCACGTATGGTTTATCTGTATATTATTAATTATGATAAATGACTTACCCACAATACCAATATAACTGGCATCAACAGGTCTGGAGCTATCACAACTGACCTTTGGTAACCACAGTGACTCATGTGGTGTTAACGAGTCAAGGATGAGCCACGGGGGATTAGCGCACGAGATGCCCAGGTTAACCTGACAAGTCGGTGAAGACCTTCTTTCACTGAACCTGCAGCGAACCATGGAAAGTGGGTGAGCTTTCTCTGAGTGGAGACAGAGGAGCCTTGAGAAAGTTGGAGGTTGCCAAGCATGAATGTGGGGAGAAGACAGTGGAGAATCAGCACCAAACTCATGTACCTAAAAAACTATAGGTAACAAATCATAAAGAATGGTTCTGACAAACGACACGAGCTGACTGATAGACTGAACTTAAGGATGCCAGAAGCAATAGGTAAAACCTCAGAGAACACTGAGAGTTAAAGATCGAATCAACAAAGGGAGGTAGAGGAAGAAGAAATCCAAAACCTGATCAGGGAGGGGGCACAAGAACAGAAGAAAGCAGACTTCTTCGAGAGTCCCCTCACAACAGTCAAAAAGCAGGAATGACTAGAAGTCAAGAGGTGTATAGCTCTGAAAAGCAATCTAACCTGTTATCAAGACTATTTCCCTCTCCCCTCCCCCCACACGTGGACATCTGTCTCCCATTTTTCTTTTCCAGGAAGCTGTCACATCACCCTCCCTCCAGAGGAGGTACCTGCTTCTATAACTGGTCCCGCTGGGCATCCAGTGTGGCCCCCTCTATTCTTTTCTGTCTGTATAAGCTAACTGTTTGAGGCCTTCCCCGTCTCATTCCCTAGAGGCAAGATGAAGGTCCTGACCTGAATGTAAGTTTGTACCCTGGGCTCTCTCAGAAGTTTTCCTGTGACCCAGTTTACTGATATAGAAAATAAGAAGAATAAATCTGGTGTATGCTGAGCATTCACTAGTGCTTAGGTATAGCTTTGGGACTCCTGGAAGGTGTGATTCTTCTGTTCTGAAGGACCTGAATCAGAGGTTCTGTGCCAACAAAGGCTTGGTAAGCAGTTGCACTGTGAAAATGCACAGAAAGGGGAAAACAGCCCTGGGAGGTATTAAAGGAGAGTTAAATGACTGTCTAACCTGCTGGGACTTCCTGATGGAAAGAAAGCACTTCTCTAATTGGAACAAGGGCTTATGGTGCTGCCGACTCTGCTGAGAACTGCTAATCCTAACCCTCACTACCTTCCACTATTCTTCATGCTGATCTTCTTAAGCAGTTCTATAAAAATCAGAGATTGCAAAAGGAGCCTTCCAAGATTTGAGGTGATGAACACCCAAGACTTTGGTGAAGTAAATTCAAGAAAAACTGAAGACCTCTCCGGGCTGAGGCAATCACCTCTTCTCAGTGATACTGCTGTGTCCAGTATGCATCTCGCCCGAGGCACTCAGCTCAGTGCACTGTCATATTTTTCACTTGTCTGTTCTTCTCCTTGAAGGGAGACCTTCAGTTCAGTTCAGTCGCTCAGTTGTGTCCATTCTTTACAACCCCATGGACTGCAGCACGCCAGGCCTCCCTGTCCATCACGAACTCCCAGAGCTTACTCAAACTCATGTCCATCGATCAGTGATGCCATCCAACCATCTCATCCTCTGTCATCCCCTTCTCCTCCTGCCTTCAATTTTTCCAGCATCAGCGTCTTTTCCGTGAGTCAGTGCTTCACATCAGGGGGCTGAAGTATTGGAGCTTCAGCATCAGTCTTTCCAATGAATATTCTGGGTTGATTTCCTTTAGGACTGACTGGTTTGATCTGCTCGCAGTCCAAGGGACTCTCAAGGGTCTTCTCCAATACCACAGTTCAAAAGCATCAATTCTTTGGTGCTCAGCTTTATTTATGGTCCAACTCTCACAACCATACATGACTACTGAAAAAAACCATAGCTTTGACTAGACGGACCTTTGTTGGCAAAGTAATGTCTCTGCTTTTTAATGTGCTATCTAGCTTGGTCATAGCTTTTCTTTGAAGTGTCTTAATTTCATGGCTGCAGTCACCATATGCAGTGATTCTGGAGCCCAAGAAAATAAAGTCTGTCACTGTTTCTTCTTTCCATTGTTTCTCCATCTATTTGCCATGAAGTGATGGGACCAGACACCATGATCTTAGTTTTCTGAATGCTGAGTTTTAAGCCAGCTTTTTCACTCTCCTCTTTTACTTTCATCAAGAGGTTCTTTACTTCCTCTTCACTTTCTGCCATAAGGGTCACAGATATATCATCTGCATATCTGAGGTTACTGATATTTCTCCCTGCAATCTTGATTCCAGCTTGTGTTTCATCCAGTCTGGTATTTCGCATGATGTACTCTGCATGTAAGTTAAATAAAAAAGGTGACAATATGTAGCCTTGACGTATTCCTTTCCCAATCTGGAACCAATCTGTTGTTCCATGTCCAGTTCTAACTATTGCTTTTTGACCTGCATACAGATTTCTCAGAAGGCAGGTCAGGTGGTCTGGTATTCCCATCTGTAAGAATTTTCCACAGTTTGTTGTGATCCACACAGTCAAAGGCTTTAGTAAAATCAATGAAGCAGAAGTAGATGTTTTTCTGGAACTCTTTTGCTTTTTCTATGATCCAATGGATGTTGGTAAGTTGATCTCTGGTTCCTCTGCCTTTTCTAAATCCAGCTTGAACATCTGGAAGTTCATGGTTCATGTACTGTTGAAGCCTGGCTTGGAGAATTGTGAGCATTACTTTGCTAGTGTGTGAAATGCGAGCAATTGTGAGGTAGTTTGAACATTCTTTGGCATTGTCTTTCTTTGGGACTGGAATAAAAACTGACCTTTTCCAGTCCTGTGGCCAATGCTGAGTCTTCCAAACTTGCTGGCATGTTGAGTGCAGCACTTTCACAGCATCATCTTTCAGGATTTGAAATAGCTCAACTGGAATTTCATCACCTCCACTAGCTTTGTTCATAGTGATACTTCCTAAAGCCCACTTGACTTTGCACTCCAGGATGTCTGGCTCTAGGTCAGTGATCACACCATTGTGGTTATCTGGGTAATTAAGATCTGTTTTGTATAGTTCTGTGTATTCTTGCGACCTCTTCTTAGTATCTTCTGCTTCTGTTAGGTTCATATCATTTCTGTCCTTTATTGTGCCTATCTTTGCATTAAATGTTCCCTTGGTATCTCCAATTTTCTTGAAAAGATCTCTAGTCTTTCCCATTCTATTGCTTTCCTCTATTTCTTTGCACTGATCACTGAGGAAAGTTTTCTTGTCTCTCCTGCTATTCTTTGGAACTCTGCATTCAGATAGATATAGCTTTCCTTTTCTCCTTTGCCTTTCACTTCTCTTCTTTTCTCAACTATCTGTAAGGCCTCCTCAGACAACCATTTTGCCTTTTTGCTTTTCTTCTTGGGGATGGTTTTGATCACCGCTTTCTGTACAATGTTACGAACCTCTGTCCATAGTTCTTCAGGCACTGTCTATCAGATATAATCCCTTGAATCTATTTGTCACTTCCACTGTATAATCATAAGGGATTTGATTTAGATCATACCTGAATGGTCTAGAGGTTTTCCCTACTTCCTTCAATTTAAGTCTGAATTTTGCAATAAGGAGTTCATGATCTTGAGGGCAGAGTCTATGTCACATTCATCTCTGGGTCTGCACTGCCAAGCGCTGTGGTGGTTACAGCGGTACTTCACAAATCTGGCTGAATGGATGAAAGGGGCTTATATGGTTCACAAGTCCTGATTTTGAGGAGACACAGGCCTTCTGAGTTGGCCTGGCTTCCCACTCTGGCACTGAAAAGTACCCTCTACTGCCTGGACATAGAGGAGTTAACCTCTACAAGTAAAAGCGGGTTAAAATGAGCTTGCTTGTTTCATGTCAGGATTGATGCAATCTAAGGGGGAAAATAAAAGTGTCATTTCAAGGACAGATGTGCTCCTTGGGGACACAGCTCTGGAACTGCAGGGAATGGAGGCAAGTTACTTTCAACAACCCTATCCAAGAACAGAGGATTCTAGGATCTTCAAAAGTTCATCCTTGGTTATGTTTCTCACTGAAGTAAAAAACGTCCTGAATCCAATTCCAGGTGAACAGAAGCCACCACTGTCTATGGCCATTAGCATAACTGATGCCATCTTGAGCCCACACAGATCCTCCTGTCCTTCTGCTGACCCTTCCCAAGACTGTACTGTGTGGTAATTCCTTCTCTGTTGTTGGGAATTGTACGTAATAGATAGTGTTTAATAATCATTAGAACCAGGTGGCCTCTATGTTCTGTTAGTCCCCAAACAATGATGAAGACCTTTGCTCACTTATGCTTAACACCCATGAGACTAGTAACCCATTCATAAGTCATGATTTAGGAACGCATGACTGTTTCCAAGCATACACCTTCTCCTGCACTAGGTAAGCTATGAAACTGTCTCAGTGGCCCCTCAGCTGTGTGGACTGCAGCTACAAAAGCTTCTGGAGCACTGTCTGCCTAACCCCACCCTGTGAGTAAGTTACCCTATAATAATAAACTGATCCACTGATTATATAGAGCCACCTGCCTTGTCTCTCAGTCTCAAGATACCTTCTCAGTTGAGTGGGCACTTCTCCTTCCCTTGGTCCTCCAGGAATCACTAAAAGCAAAGTGATCTGGAGCCTGGTAACAAACATTACTCTTTTTCCTCCAGTAAAAATACTGTCTCCAGGGATTGTGGGCCATATTCCAAACGTTTAAGTATTAAACTTAATAATGTATTTTTCTACAGATATAATAAACAAGGCTCTCATGCCAGTAGGACAAATGCTGACTCAGGACGTGGTACCACAGAGCAGCCGTGCAGTGACAACGAAGCACCATGAGTAACACTGTTCCTACAGTAAAATGCAGTTCTATATGGGGACGGCAGGAACCCTTCTGGAGGAACTCCACAGGCAGAGGCGGGAGGTAAGATCTTCCAGGACACTACTGGGACGTTAACACATACCACGCTGCAAGTTCACTTATATCCACAGAAACCTCTCAACTAGATCAATCCTCTTCAAGTATTTCACACTGGAGGACAGAAGCCTGCCATGCACAAAAGACAAGTGCTCACATCCCCACTGGCTAGCCATACTCTCCTATCTTTTTTAAAACAACGATCACCACAGAGAAGACAGTAAGACACTAATCAAACAAGAAAGCATGGTCACAGAGTCTGCTGCACTGGAACAGTAGGATGCCAATACTGCAACACTCAAGTTCTGAAAGAGAATTGTTAATCACTAATAAAACATTTAGTCTACTATATAAAAGCTAAGTGCTGATAATTTTTTCTACCCCAAGTCACAAAGCCTGTTTGGTTTCATCAATTCCTAGGAAACGCCTCCAGAGAGTAAGGAAGGAAGAGATTCTAGGTAAGATGGGGTATGCATGCATCATCTCCTTGTCTGTGTTAGCGGGTGTGGTGGCTCTTAACAGGTCAATGGGTAGGAGGACCCTCACTGACAGGGGAAGGGAAAATCGTCTGAATCATTTTGCCCAGAGCCAGTCTCTAGTTCCCGTATTATCCATTTTAAAAAGAAATGAAAAAGGGGAAGAGGGCATAAAAACACCTTCCAGAAACGTGGCATCCTCTGCTAAAGAAAACAGGTAAACAAAGCAATCTGTTTAATAAAGTTCTGTTTTTCTCTTTTCCTTGCTATTAGTGTCTCCTGAACTCCTTATGAACTTCCTTGGTCTTTGGACTTTTTCCACAGTTTTCTTCAGATGACTTGTCATGAAATTCCATAAGACTCAATACTTAGCCCCTGACTTCCTGCCTTTCATTCTCTTTTACTCACATGATCACACATATTTTCAATGAAAAAAAAATGAGAAAATAGTGGAGTCTCATCTTATATAAGGTTCAAGTTCTAAGGAAGTAAGATGGAAACCATACATGGCCAAAAGCCCTTAAAATCACCTAAGATCCAACCCAGACCTTTCTTTTCTTTTTTCCAGTTAAGTGCTAGATGAAGTGGTTGGTTTCTTAAAGGACTACACAGATTGAAAATCTGCACTGTATCTTTAAGCATTAAAATCACTCCAGAGACCCTAAGTTGCTCATGGGAGGCACGTGACAGGCACATGAGGGCAGAGGCAAAGATTCAAACCTTCCATCTCACACTCACTCCAGACACAGACTGAGGGAGGAGAACTGTGGGCGGAATCATTCTGTATTTACGATTTTTATTCTCTTTCTTTTTGCCAAATGGTTTAGAGATGACTTTGTATAAACTAAATATTTGTATGTGAGTCCACTGTATACACACACACACACACACACACACACACACACGAGATAATGTATTAGATTCAAGTAATCACTGGTTTTCACCAAAATAACGTGATCTGTAACAATGTCTATTTTTAAATATGCTTAACATTACAGAATGTTAAGAGCCAGAAGGAAGAAATAAAGATAAGATTTGGACCCTGTCCTCAAAGGGCTTATAGTCAAGTAGGGGAGATAAAGCATGTATAGAATTAACTATAATAAAAGGAAAGACTGTGGTAAGTACTATGACCCAAGTATAAAATGCTATGAAGTCTGGATGAGGGTGGGCCTTTACTGGTAAATGAAAGAGAAGCTATCCAGACAGGGGAATAGAAAGTTACCCAGTAACTCATTAACTATTCTGTGTGCTCTGCTAGTGATTCTTCTTCTTTAAAATAGGATTACTCGCTTTCTGCTTTTCTTCCCTTGGCCAGGCTGTGCAGCATGTGCAATCCTAGTTCCCCGAGCAGGGATGGAGCCCATGGCCCCTGTGGTGGGAACACGGAGTGTGAAACTTGACCACCAGGGAGTCCCTCAGCGCAGGTTTCATGTTTTGTGCCGTTACATCTATATCGCTGACTAGCAAATTATACTCATTGCATATTATTCCTTCCTTTAAAAAAACTTCCCATCATGAGTCAGAGTTCTCTCTAAAGTATTTATAAAAATGTTCTAGCAGGACCTTTTCTTTATTGTCTACTGTTTCATCCTCCGCCATTTCCTGCCTGTTTGTAACACTGGTCCCAAATGCACTAAGTACAACACTGGGTAAAAAAAAATGGTCCAGGCCTGTTCTCCTCAATTTTATCCTCTCTCTGGCTGATTATCTACTAACAAAACATGAACTTAGGGACATCCTGGTCCAGTGGGTAAGACTCCACATGCACAATGCACAGGGCCTGGATTCGATCCCTGGTTAGTTAGGGAACTATATCCCACATGCTCCAACTAAGCTGCAGTGAAACCAAATAAAAATAATAATAATAATCATAAAAAGCAAAACATGAGCTTAATATATTTCTTACCACGTTGAGAATGCTAAATCAGAAGAGGACACTACAGGTAGCATAGCTGTGAGACTACAGGCTCTGAAACCAGAGTCCAGGGTCTGAATTCTGCCTCTGCCACTTACTGAGTCATCTCAGCTCTAAAACTCGGTTTCTTCGACTATAAAATGCGGAGAACTATTATCATTCTCTCTAATCTGAACAAATGGCAGGCAGTCAGGAAAGGGAAGCACAATTTATTTGACCATCAAGAAAAAGTTCCAAATGCCATGCCTGGGTCCACAATCCTGTCTCTGAGGAGATGATCCCCATCCCCACAGTTCCTGTTCCTTCTAAAGCATTGCTCCTGGAACGGCCCTGGACCTTGCCCATCTTCTCTAGCCCTTTATATGCTGAGTCAAAAATTTACAAAGCTATAACATCCCTAAAGGCAAGCTATATAAATAGTCAGTGTTGTTGGAACACGGAGTTCAAGGAGGAAATGGCAGGAGGTGAGGCTCGAGAGGCAGGCTGAAGAAGGTCTTGGAGGTCTTTGCAGCTGATGTTAAAGGGCCTTAGTTCAATCCTTATGGCAGTGGTCCCCAGCTCTTTTCCTACATTCACCAAATTTCACCTGTAGAACACACTTCTCTCTAGCAGCCAGTGTCACTCAGTATTCACAAGGGTTCTGAGGACGGTGGGGGAAGGAATGAGGCACATACCTCTTACCAGGAAGAGTCACTGCTGTGGGGGGAGAGAGCCACTGAATAATTCAAACAGGGGAGGCAGTCAGTCTCAACACACCTGTAACACGTCATTAGGCAGGTGTGTAAAGGATGGATTTAAGGGGGTAATTCTGAAAGCAGAGAGAACAGTAGGAAAACTATAAAAATAAAGACAGAAGTCATCATTTATTAAGCTAAGCAATTACTCACCAACTTCAATCCTCAAAATAACCATGAATGGTGAATATTAATGTATTTAATCAAAGCAAAGAGTTTTTGATTATAAATCATACCATTATTTTATGTATCACTAAAAAAGATAATGTTGAAACGCGAGTGAACTATGAAATGCCACTGCCTGTAAGGCAAACTGGATTTGATATGCTAAAGTATAAATATTACCCAAAAAAGGGGGGTCTAAGAGTCAAGTAAAGATGGTGTCACCCCTGTTTTACAACCAAAAAACCTGAGGTACAAGAAGGTTTCAAGAGGGCTGCCTAAGTCACACAGAATCTGTCAGAGCCAGAACCCACGAAGCCATTTCAGGCAGAATCCCATTCAAGGAACACAGGGCTCCTCCTGAGCCCACCACATGTTACCTCCCAAGGGAGCAAAGGCAAAGTTAAGCTGATGTATGCCCTGAAACCAGTGGGCACACATAGGTCATAATCTTGAAAGTGGAGGTCTAATTAGAAACCAGTTTTTAAAAACAAGCCTTTAGCTGTGTGAATCAGACATTATATCTGAAAAGTGCTTTGAAAATTGAAAACACACCAAATTTGGACAATCAATCAACCGTAATAATCAACCCATAGATTATATTTGAGTGCCCTGTCCTGTTCAGATGACCAACAAAGAATGACATACTGACATTATTCCAAGACTTTAAAACCTACTGGAAAGAATTAGGAATACAAACTTTAAAGCATGAGTAAGAAGAGAAATAGGTTGGAGATCTACAATAGTGGAGTTCAAAGAAGACTTCATCAAATGTAAAACTTGAGCTGGGTTCTGAAATCTCCAAAGCTTGTTGGGGGGAAGATGAGGATGTTTCAGGGTGGCGACAAGGCATGGGCAAAGGCAGAAAGGTGGGAATGAATCACAGTACATATGGAAAACAGGAAGATGTGCCCGATGGGCCTGGGGGGTCCATGCTCTAACGCAGAGGGAGCCCCAGGAGTGAGAGAATCCACAAGCCAGAGATCCTTTGAGACCAGAGGGAAGAATGTAGACCGAAGGGAAAATGGGGAAACTGTTTCTATGAAAGATTAGACTGAGTGAAAACAGTTGGGAGAAAGACTGGCTTAGCTGCTGTAGTTACCCAGAGCTGATCTGTTAGTTATCTGGCAAGGAAAAGGAAAGGGAAAGGAAAGGCAGAGGTGGGCGGAAGCAGACCTGAAGAAAGAACCAGTATCATTTTGTCACCACTTGGAAACAGAAAGCAAAGCAGGCATCCCTGAGATTTCATACTCTGAAGAAAGACGGTATTGATACACTGGCAGAATGGGAAGACAGTGACTCAGTGGGTAAGTGGGTGGAGGGGAGCAGGAAAGGAGGTGAGGGGGGAGGAGAAAGTGAGTGGACTTGTAGGCGTACATGAGGCTGGAAGTGGCGCCAGCTCATAAAGACGGAAGGCACTGAGCACCCACAGAAACACAGGCCTTCAGCCTGGGCCAGAACAAGAGGCGGATCTGTTCCCTGTCTGCATCAAAGCAGACGAGCGCCCAAGGGTCAAGGTATGAGGAGAAAGCCAGCAGGGTGCCAGGGACAGACCTGTGCAGAATGTGCCCATTTCTCTCACTGTGAGTAGGATAAGCAGCAGCAGCTTTAAAAGCCAAGAGGTCGGGCGCAGTCAGCAAGGAACTGTCCACTCCTTTCCTGAGGTTTCTCTAATCAACATGAACATGATTGCTGTAGGGTAAATTCAGATACATGGATCCTGAAAATCTAAAAGGCAGTACTCGCGTAGCGACTGGGCTAAAAAACAGCAAGTGCTTGGCTCCAGGCTATGACAGGGTGACCTCCCTTCAGGGCTGTCTGGAGTTAAACCTCAGGTGGACGGGCCTGGCCTTCCCTCCACCCCTAAGCTACTTAAAATGTCTCGTGGTGCAGACTTGGCTTACTTCAGAAATAGACCAACTTATTCTCTACAGAATGTGGACTTTAATTTTTGAGGTCATACGCAGATAAAGCCACAAAGATTTATCAAGGACCAAGATGCAGTGTATTGTTTTCCCCAATCAGGAGCGATCTTTCAGACTCATAACTGGGTCCTGAGGTGTACTCAGGGCCATGACTGCTGCTGTGCACACTCACTAGCCCTCCCCACTCATCCTCTGGAGTTAATCACAGTTCCTAGGCTAGGGGAAAGGGGTCATCTGCAGACAACCTATCAACTTATCTGGCTTCAAGCTCAGACTTTGTCTCAGAGCAGCAGAGAGCAATCTAAACTCTTTGCTGTCCTAGGCAATAAAGCCTGAACCGAGAGAGGACTGTTCTCTTCAGTGCACTGGGCCTAAAGCCCCAGGGTGATAAACCGGCAATAAATGCACATGGCCCAACATTTTGGAAAAGTGAGTCCCCACACTTACCCAGCTGCCCTCTCCAGAGGCAGGGAGTCATGTCAATCTCTTCTGTAACAATAACCTACGATGACCTACCTGCCCCACTTTCCCCATCCCTCCCTCATCTCCTGCTACTTTCCCCCTTTCTCACTTCCACTCAGGTATACTGGCCCCAAGGTCTCTGGACTGGATCCACTGACCTGGAATTCCCCAGGGAAGAACCTATCTCTGACTTCTCTTACTTTCTGCTGGTTTTTGCTCAAATGCCACTGTATCAGTGATGCCTTCCCTAAGCACCTTGTATAAAACATCAAGCCTTACCAACCCACTCCTTAGCATGCTTATTTTCTCCCCTGAACTTATCACCACCTAACATTTATTGTCTCTCTCTCTCTAGTAGATAAAAGGTTCATGAGAAAACGAAAGTTTGATTAACTATTTCCCTATTAGCAGACGGACAAATGAAGTCAACAATAAATAAGCAGTACGTGTCAAGTATTGTGCTATTATCTGGAAATACAGGGGGGTGAACAAGACAGTCTGGTCCTTACCTTAACAGTATCTTGAAGTGGGGATGGGCAACAAACAAAAGAATAAAATACTTACTATGTACAGGCCTTGTTCTAAGTACCTGCTGTACATTTAATGCTCCATATAAGCTAGCTGCTATCCACCATAAAAGCTAGGTGCTATCACGAGTTCCTGTCTACATATAAGTTCCAAAGGCACAAGCCATACAGTTCTTAAGTGGCAGAGCCAGGAATCAGGTCCCAACACACACAGGGTGTGTGCTCTCAACCAGGCAAGTAAGCAAAAACAATACACGGTGTTAAATGTCACGGCAAAAGCAGTTGAGGGTGCTGGGGAAATGGCAGCGCTAGTGTAAAGAACCCGTCTGCCAATGCAGGAGACGTAAGAGACAAGGGCTTGATCCCCGGGTCGGGAAATTTCCTGGGGGAGAGCATGGCGAACCCACTCCAGTATTTCTGCCTGGAGAATACCATGGAGAGAGGAGCCTTGTGGGCTACGGTTCATAGGGTCACAGAGTCAGACACGATTGAAGCAACTGAGCACACACATGCACACACCTATTTCAGTCTACGGGCAGGAAGGGGAATGCCAAGAAAGGTTTCCCTAAAAACTTTTCCAGAACTGTCAGTCTGGAAATGGAAGGGGCTAGAGATTCTATTTTGGACATAACTGAGTGTGAAGTGAGTTCAGATGGTACTTTAGGAACCACCAGCAGAAAGATAACTGAAATCATGGGACTGTGTGAGATGTCCTAAGAAGTGAATGTCTAAAAGAAAAGAGAGATCATTTAAGAGGTAAGAAGCTCAAAGTGCCAGATCAAACAGCCAGAAAGGTAGAAAAACATCAGGTGAATGGGTACCATGGAAACTACAAACAAAGAATAGTTTAAGAATGAGGAAATATCAAAAGTGCTTAACAAGAAGGGCAATGGGGAGTGTACACTGGACTCAAGAAATTCAAGGGTCAAGGCCCTCCACAATCTGATCATCAACTACTTCTTCAAACTTCTCTCTGACCAACTCCATACTCTTACTCACTGCTCTTCATCTAGGGCAGCATTGTTCCCATCCCAGAGGGCATCTGGAAATGTATCAGGCAGAGGCCCCACTGGCATTCAGCAGAGGGGATCAAGGATATCAGCAATTCAGTGAGAAACTGCACTGCACCAGAACGCCACTAGTGCCCCTGCTGGCAGACCCTCTGACTAGCCGGAGTTGATGCCAAGTTCCCAGTCCCAGTGGTCTTCACCCGCAATGTTCCCATGCCTCCTTATCCCCTGCCATACCTTTAACCTTTGTTCCTACCATTTGGTCTCCTAAAATTCTGGTTTTGGAAACAGAAATCAACAAATTCAGTAAATTTTTACACATCATATCTTATAGTATTTGCAGATATGGAAGCAGTTTATTCTATTAGGGAATTTTAATTTGGTAAGTCACCTGAAATTCATTGGAGAACTATAGAAGAGAAAAATACCAAGTATTTCATTAGAGAAAGTGAAAAGTGGCTACACTAGATGCCTTTTACTAAGAGTCAATGATGTTTCCTTCTTACAAGTGTGTTCCTCTATTTTTCTGATACTAAAAATTTCTGTTTTCACCTATAAAGTGATACTGAAGCAAATGTCAGATTTATTTTTCCCCTAAGAAAATAAATGAAGACAACAACAACAAAAAAACCCTGTAGTAGTCATTAGTATATTCAAAACTATTTCAGGTTCTCCCCCATCTTGGGCACACGGGTAGGAACGCACTTCCCCAGGTCTTTAAGCGTGGCCGTGTGACCTGCCTTTAGCCAGTGAAATGTGAGTGTGATAGATATGCCACTTTAAGAGCCAACACATCAAGTGCCCAGGTGGAAGTGCACGTTGATGAAGATTTCCATCAGCCTGGACCCGAGTGACTACAGTGGCAGAGACACTACAATGGCCACACAGCATGAGTGAGAAGTGAACCTTTCTGCTGTAAGCTATTGAAAATTAAAGTCAGTGGCTCAGCAGCAAAGGATTCACCTGCAATGCAGGAGCCCCAGGAGACATGGGTTCGATTCCTTGGTTGGGAAGATCCCCTGGAGAAGGAAATGGTAACCCACTCCAGTATTCTTGCCCGAAGAATCCCATGGACAGAGGAGCCTGGAAGGCTACAATCCACAGGGTCACAAAGAGTTGAACACAACTGAAGCAACTTAGCACACACAGCTCACGTGACCAAGTCTACCTAGACTGATACAAACATCAAGTCTGAAAAAGGGTTCTCAACTAGGGATCAAGAAATTCTGCTTTTTATCTCAGAGCAGGCCAATCCTCTTGTGTATCCTAAAGGATAACAGCAAGAACAACACAACTAAATCTCTGTTCCAAACTTCTAGGGCACCTACACATTAGCTATCAAAGGGATATACAATTTACCTGCAACACAACCTGGAGAAGGCAATGGCACCCCACTCCAGTACTCTTGCCTGGAAAATCCCATGGACGGAGGAGCCTGGGGGGCTACAGTCCACGGGGTCGCTAAGAGTCGGACACGACTGAGCGACTTCACTTTCACTTTTCACTTTCATGCATTGGAGAAGGAAATGGCAACCCACTCCAGTGTTCTTGCCTGGAGAATCCCAGGGACGGGGGAGCCTGGTGGGCTGCCATCTATGGGGTCGCACAGAGTCGGATACAACTGAAGCGACTTAGCAGCAGCAGCAGCAACACAACCAAGTAACATTATCGGTAATACGCTCTGCTCTAACTACAATCTTATCAAACACTGGTTTTACTGAAAAGGCCGGATACAAACAGATAGCTCTAAAGGTCAAATCTGGCTGTTCTGTGTACACTGTCATCCTAATGCCCTTAACCGGCAATAAGGAACAATTAAACAAACCAAAACGGTTCTCTGCGATTTCAAGTGGGAATCAATGACACTACACGCTGAGGCAGTGCAAAGTTCAAGTAAGTAAAGTGATAGTGTGTACTGTACCCAATGTTAAGTGTAGTTTGGAGCAGTCTATCAATAACCTCAGATATGCAGATGACACCACCCTTATGGCAGAATGTGAAGAGGAACTAAAAAGCCTCTTGATGAAAGTGAAAGAGGAGAGTGAAAAAGTTGGCCTAAAGCTCAACATTCAGAAAACGAAGATCATGGCATCTGGTCCCATCACTTCATGGGAAATAGATGGGGAAACAGTAGAAACAGTGGCTGACTTTGTTTTTTTGGGCTCCAAAATCACTGCAGATGGTGACTGCAGCCATGAAATTAAAAGACGCTTACTCCTTGGAAGGAAAGTTATGACCAAC
>NW_011494727.1:1491688-1517535 GCF_000754665.1 Bison bison bison
CCATTCTGAAGGAGATCAGCCCTGGGATTTCTTTGGAAGGAATGATGCTAAAGCTGAAACTCCAGTACTATGGCCACCTCATGCAAAGAGTTGACTCATTGGAAAAGACCCTGATGCTGGGAGGGATTGGGGGCAGAAGGAGAGGGGGACAACAGAGGATGAGATGGCTGGATGGCATCACCAACTCAATGGATGTGAGTCTGAGTGAACTCCGGGAGTTGGTGATGGACAGGGAGGCCTGGCATGCTGCAATTCATGGGGTCACAGACAGTTGGACACGAATGAGCGACTGAACTGAACTGAACTAAGCTTTTCTTTCCTTTTTTTTTTTTAAACCAAGTATAGCAATGTTAGAAATTTAAGAAATCATTATTGCTAATCTCTGAGTTGTCCTGATGGAAAGAGATACTGGCCTCTGAAAAATATTCTGCCACAAAATTCTCTCTCAAGCATCAGGGCCTGGGAATGCAATGGGACAAAAGACAGGCCTCAGCTCCCCTCCACTCTCTTGGGACCATTCAGAAACAGAAACACAGGTAGCCAGATATGCCAACTACCACCCTTCATAAGAACTGAAACTCAAACAGAATATCTTGTCCTTTTGGGCCCAAACAGCCCCTCCTTCCTCACTGAAACCACACAAAACGTGTGTCCTTTATTCTTCCTCCAGTTTTTGAGACAGAAATCAGGATATCTCCTTCAAATGTCACTGGTGTAGAGAGCATTAATGAGCTTTCTTATCACAGCATCTGTTTTCAGAAGGGACATTTAAGGAGCACCATGCATTATTACTATCTACAATCCTTTCATCTTAAGGCTCAACAGTTCATTTCAATTTTGAGCCGTCAGCATTTTCCCATTTCAGCAGCCTATACTTAGCAGAGATTTTAAATTCTATACTACAAGGTTTCTTGGGTTCAGACCTGCCCCAAAACATACGTTCCAAATCTCCTGAGACAGCCCATTGCAGACTGAAATCTATAAAAACCAGATGCCCTCCCTTGACACAGCCACTAAATGACGACTCTGATGACCAAAACTGTGAAAGCACAACTGAGTTCCAGCTTTGCTGCTGAGACACCAGTAGAACAGAATAGGAGGCTACTCACATGACTTTCTTTGAACAAAACTCAATTCACCAAGATCAACGCCAATTCCCACTTCAGCCAGGATGTACTTGGTGGGATTTCTGAAAGTGGAAGGGAACCAACTGCCCCAGGCAAGATAAGCTCCAAATGGCACAGTCTAGAGAGCTGGGGACTATGCCAGAGGTTATGAAAACAAACTTGACTCCAACCTGCAGCACTTTAAGTCATGAAGAAATTTGTGAGGCTAGAGGCATGAGAACTCTTTATTGATATACACCTGGAGACACTCCCACAGTGAAAGGGGCCACGCTAGATCCAGTGAGGGAGAAAAGGGCAAACACAAAGAAAAGAACAGTCTAATGAAGAAGGAAAAACATACAAACTTACATAAACTAAGGTACACAAATCAGAAATAGCACTACGTATTGTTCACAGGGATGACAACGGGCCAGAGTAACCAGGACAATCTTTAGGGTGGTAGGACTTGAGCTGAGCTTAAAAGACAAGCTGGATTCAGTTGTTTAAGATGTTGAAAGGCAATTCAGGCAGAGGCTCTGGAGCAGGAATTACAAAGAGATAAAGACTGATTCAGTCTGGCTAGAGCAGAAGGTATCTGGCTAGAAGTAATGGTAAGTGAGGACAAGATAGAACAGGGACAAATTGTGGAGAACCTTGCATGCCCGGCCACGGTGTCAAAGCTTGACAATGGGGGACCAAAAAAGGTTTGTGATCAAGGGAGCTTGTTTAAAGTGTTTGGAGAATGAATCTAGGAGACTTCCTGTCGGTCCAGTGGTTATGACTCCATGCTTTCCACTGCAGGAGGCACTGGTTCAATCCCTCATTAGGGAACTAAGACCCCACATGGCACAAAAAAATGAATGACTGAATAAATAAAAATAAATAAATGAACTGAAAACATCTAAGAAAAAAAAAAAGAAAGAAAATGAATCTAATTCCAGTGTGTAGGACCAACAATAAGAGAAAACACAGTTAGAAAATCTGACAGACACAACTGAAATCAAGAGCTACCATAACTAAAGGCAGTGCTTGACTCATAACTGAAACTAGGATCATAAAATATACATACACATAAAGGACATTAGTGGAACAAATGTGGAAAATTAAACATAAACTATATATTGGATAACAGTATTTATTAATGTTAAATTTCCTGAGAGTTAATTATGTTGTGGTTAATAATTAATTATGCTGTAATTAAGTATGTTAGAGAATTATACACAACGTATTATATAACATGCCGTCCTTGTCCTTAAGAGATGTCTGCTGAAGTACTTTGGGTTAAAAAGTTATGATGTCTGCAACTCTCAAATGGTTCAGGAAAAAAACGTATACATCTAGAGAGAGATTAATACAAATACAAGTGTGACAAATGTTAATAATCAGTGAATCTAAGAACAAGATATAAGAAGGACCCTATGGAAAGAAGCACAGGATTTAGTGACCGGCTGGCTGTTGGGGGCACGAAAGAAGGAGGAAAGGTTTTGCATGTACCTGACACAGAATACTGGTACTGCCACCAAAAAAGGGAAGCTAAGGGAAGAAACAGTTTTCAGGAGACACATGTTGAACCTGGCTACAGATAAGAAGTGGCAAGAAGAAACAACACACTAGAATGAAATGAGAAAGAAATGTCTTTGAGCAACTGGGACCTAAGAGGGAAGCATGAGAAGGAAATGAGTAAAGCGAGAGAGGACTGACATCGTAATTTACTGGTAGAAGGTGGGAAGAGATAAGAGAAAAACCAGGAGAGCTATGTGACAGAAACTAAGGCAGGAAAAGGATTAAGGCAGTGCTCCATGGAATGATCAACAGCATCAAATGCTGCAGAAACATTACAGAAGGTGATGACTGGCAAATGGAATTAGGAAATAATCAGTGAATTCTGGGTAGAAGTGAGAACCAGGCTATAGGCTCCAGAAAAAGAACAGATAAAGTAGAAATGCAAGACTGCGTACTGAAGAAGTTTACCTTCAATGAAATGATGGAAATGAAATGACAGTTAGAAGGAGCAGCAGAAGCATGGGAGAGCTGTATTCTGTGGGAGACTGGGGCAATCTGGGGAAATTTGCAGTTACAGAAGAAAGAGCAAATAAAGACATCTCAGAGATGAGCTGAACAAGTGAGATTTATGATGCATATTAGGGACAGGAAGAGAACTTAGTTCTAGAAATGGAATGGATTACACTTTCTTTAATACAGGAAGAAAGGGTGAGAGAAGAGGTGAAGAGAGCCACAGTAATAAAAACAGGACATTGACAAAAATAACTTAGAAGCTGAGAAAGAAATCTCAAGATTAGGAAGAAAAACAACTCCTAGGACCGCAGGAATTCAGTCATTTCTGGTCCTTACACAGGCCTCCTGCTCCAGCCACCACTGCATAGAGGAATGGGGCAGCTCCCCGTGACGACTCAATGCACAGTGTAAAACCATCTGAGGGGAATCCTGACTTGAGGTGGAGAGACTCTTCAATTAAGAAGGATGGCATTAAAGGTGACATTCTTATTGTCTTTTGATAGATCCTTTACTTATCTGAGTAAAAAGACCATTTTCTTCTATCAACAGAAGCTACGCCTGGATTAGCAGCTGCTCTACACTGAGGGCAAAGGTGAGCCTGAAATCCCACTGAAAGAAAGCCACCTGTTGGAAGATACCTGCTGACATTATACGGCTAGTAGAGTGAGATTTGGGTTCCTTGGATCATCACTTTTCAAAAGCCTTAGGAGATATGGATAGCAATTTCCTGATGTCATAGAGCAACTAAAAATAAAACAGTTTTACAACCTGTAAAAGAAATGTGCAGCCACAGCAAAACACTGTATAGAACTCATGTGAAGATAAGACATACGAGAAAGAACAATATTTTTATGGCCTTTTATTTCCTGCAAAAGTCATGTGCAATAAAATAGATGGGACTGAGATAACTTTACTGCTTTAGCAAGTATCCTCATAAATAATTAAAAAACAATGTTAGAATAATACAGAAAAAAAAAGTGTTTCCCTCAGGAGATGGACAAAGAGCTCTTGATATATTTTAACAACTTTCCATGACTAAAAATTCTTAGTCACTAAAAAGAGAAGACACTTCCTTTAACCTAATAAAGAACATTTACCTCCAAATTTACTATACTTCAAATACTATATATACAGCAAATACTGACAGGAAGAGAACTTCCCTTTGAAATCAGGATCAAAATGAGATGAGTACTATCACCACTTCTATTCAACATTACATTGGAGTTCCTAGTCAGTAGGGTAGAGCAAGAAAAAGACATGAAATATACAGGATTGAAAAGAAAGGAGCAGAATGTTTACAGATAAAACATCAGAATTAGTAAGAGTCTAACATAATTCTGAATTGAACATCAACATGCAGAAATAAAGTGATTTCTATATGACGACAGCAGCAATAAAGGAAAAAATGAATATTTAAAACATCAGTACATAAAAAAACAAGTATCTAAGAACAAATTTAATGAAACATATGTAAAATCTCTATGGGAAAAACTGTAAAAGTTCAGAGAAACCTCAAAGACCTAAATAAATAGATATACCATAACATGGATAAAACGATATTATAAAAAGTAAATTCTCCTCAATGTTTTATAGATTCAATGCAATTCCAATCAAAATTCCAGCAGGCATGTGTGTGTGTGCATGAGCACATGTGTAACTTAAAAACTGACCCTAAATTGTAAACTAAAATGCAAAGGACCCAAGCTCAACTTCCCACAGGACCCTCAATTGCCTCCTCCAGGTATATCATCCCATAGGCCCCTGAGTTTTCAGGTGTTAGGCAGCTGGCATTCTGAGACAACTTCTACAGAAAGCTGGCACCCAAACACAGATTGTCTAGTATCCAGGCAGTTTGTGTATCTCACTAGTAAGTTTGCTCCCTTAGCTGCGTGATAAAAAGAGAGGGCCTTGGGAGAAGGAGGAGGGTATGGGGGGGAGGTGGGGGATACCAGCAGAGACAGGCCCTCCCCATGGGGACAACGGGAGGATAAGACCAGTGTCTCCTCTTCTATTGCTTGGGAATTTCCTTTCCCTGGAAAAATCTACCCCTTAAATTGTGATCTGAGATGTGGATCTGGCTTGGTAAGCAACAGGTGATGACTGAAAAGGAATCCACTTTGAAACCAGGTGGTAACCCCAAGGTAACACCTTGTATTTCACAATTTTTTTTTAATTGCTTTAAAATAATAGTAACAATAAGGCCTATGGATGGCATTCCTCGATTCCTTCCATATTCTCAGGTCTCTTTAATCTTAACCTTTTTCCCCACTGGTACAGAAGGAAAATGGAGTTGAGCTATGCCTCTCCTTGACAGAAATTACCAGAGAGCAGCATCTTTAGCAACCAACAGTGAAAGTCACTCAGTCATGTCTGACTCTGTAACCCCATGGACTGTAGCCCGCCAGGCTCCTCTGTCCATGGAATTCTCCAGGCAAGAATACTGGAGTGGGTAGCCGTTCCCTTCTCCAGGCGATCTTCCCAACCGAGGAATAGAACTATGGTCATCTGCATTGCAGGTGGATTCTTTACCAGCTGAGCTACCAGGGAAGCCCTGGTCTACAACAACTCTTATTAGCTGCAAAGAGGAGGGGTAAGAGGTCTCTGAAGTTTCTAAGATCCTTTCATATGAAAAGAGAGACTGACCACCTCAAAAGCATTGGTGAGCCCCGGAAGCCTTGTGAGGCTATCAGGGAGCCCCAAGTTAAGTACCTATTAATACCAAAGGAATGAGGTTCTGTGATTCTCCTGTACCAGGCTGCTCAGGGAGCCACACAGCCAAGCCAGATGCTGAGAGAGAAAACGTTACTCCATTCCAACACCCACTGCACTGGCCCAGAATGTGCCCCAGGAAAACTCTGGGAAAGTTAACCGAGACTGAAGATTCTACTAAGATGTCAAAGTCCTCACGATGGCAATGATGGATCTAAAAATAACCTGCCTTGTCATGATGAAAACAGACCAATAAAGGATCATGGCTCAGCAATGAGGAATAGTCTCCTAAACATCTTCATCTCCCTCCAAGGGCCATGGATCATAGAGATGATAATCGGTGGGAGAAAGACCAGAGCCAAGCAAACCTAAGATATACCCACCTCCACCAGTGAACAGCACTGGGTACAGCGTGTGCTGAGCTGGATAAAAGAAGCCCCTATCTATCCCCTTGCTGGCTATCTCCCACATATAATTTTTCACACAAGGATGTTAGCCATGTCACCGTTAGATGCTAACAACTCGTAACTACGGACATGTACTTTGGCCCACTTCAATTCTGCCTGGCAGGCTATAGAGTATCAATCACCTGACCTCAAAACATGTTACTGATGTCTCAGTCACTACATTACTCTTTAGGAAAAATGTAAATTTCACTAAGTCAAAAACCCTTGTGTCAGGGCTTCCCTGGTGTTCTGGTGGTTAAGACTCTGTGCTTCCAGTATAGGGAGCATGGGTTTGACCCCTGGTCAGGGAACTAAGATGCCCTGCGGAGCAGCAAAAAAACCCCAAATAACTCCACGCAGTGTTTATTTCAAAGCTTCACTGTGACTGGACTATGCCTAGGAAACTCATTTCAAAATCAACATAAACCTACTTATCTCACCATTGGCCTGGTAGCCATCACTGTCCTAAACCAACAAGTCTGTCTGTGAAAAATGAACCATAATATAGGCCCAGTAATAATCCTGTGTGTGTTAAAACTGGTAACAAATCTTAGCAAAGTACTCCCAAAACTATAAACTTAAGTTACTAAATAAAACAAGTTCTAAGACTATCTCCAAAGTAAAAAAAAAAAAAGAAGTACATGAAAGTGTACAGGTGGCTAGAGATGGTCAAAGTTCTTAGCTTCCCAGTAACCCTGGCTTGGGAGAGTAGTACCTTATCCATATGGAAGATCAAATCCAATTCACAAACATTCTCGAAACACTTGTCCAGAGTCTCCACGAAAACCTAGGAAACAAGGAGAAATAGATACACAATTCCTATCTTCATAAAATGTCACATGAGAAAGTAAAGGGGGCAGTCAAGATACTATTTGCCTTATGATAGATCTCAAAAACCCTCAAAAAACCCCAATGCACTCCAAACCTTCCAGCTGATCTCCCTACTTATCCCAATCTGAAGGGGGCAACTGAGGATAGGACCACCTTGTTGTCAGTATAGCAACACAACCAGCAGACACATATGGCTTTCTTTCCCCTTTTATAAGATGCTAATTTATCAATATACAAAAGAATAACAAAATAACTATTTAACTATGTCCTTTCCCCAAGCCACCACTTACACATGCGAAAGAATTTTTCATTATGATGGTGTTAACAGATCTATCCGGCTAATTTCAATGAACGTTAACTTCAAAATACTTTTCCATGAATCAACTTAATTAACATGCTTAACAATTTTAATTTACCTTTAAATATAAGACTTAAACAGAAAAGTGTACAAATGATAATGAGTTCAGAATGAACACACCATATAAATGCCATCCTGATACTGAAATGCAGTATTAGAGCTCCCTAGAAGCCCCCTCTCCAAAGGTAACCACCATCCTAACTCCTGCCATCAATTTAGTTTTGCCAGCCCCTGAATCTACATAAAAGGTGGCAAATTATCCTTTCCTTACATTGCTACTTACACTCAAGTTTTTCCAAACTAGCAAAGTATCATTTAGGGAATACATATCACATGATAAACAATACAGAGAAGCAAAGCAATGATCAACTTAAAAGTATGAAAAAGTGAATGAGAAGGATAGAACTGAGGAGGGACATATAGGAGATTTAAGGCCCTAGCAACGTACTATTTCTTAATCTGGGTGACAATTTCTTCTTTAAATTGGTATTCTTCAAACTATATAGGCATGTTTTCCGTATTTGTTATGTATACATGTTTCACAATAAAAATTACTTAAAAACAACAGTAATCTTATTGGGATTCTGATTGGGTTTTTAGTAATTTATAAGCTGGAAGCACAGTTGATCCTTGGACAACACAGGTTTGAACAGTGCGGGTCCACTTAATTTTTTAATCATTCATTAAAATGTTTGCTCAAATTAGAGTGAACAGTAAGAAACACCCTTTTGATAAATGCCTGTAGATTTCTCCCCTGAGAACACTCTGGCTCTTGGTTTTAAAACTAAAATTGGCTGTTTCTGGGTGACGGGGAGAGGAGAAGAAAGATGTTTTCACTATATTCTTGGTATACCTTTTGAATTTTGAGCCACATAAGTGTATTATTTCTTCAACAATAAACACTGAATACCCAAGTAAAAATACTTCCTATTCCAATTTAAGAGTACTTCAGAAAAATAATTTGGGTAATTATTTCTCTGAGCATCTACTGGATGAAATTACATTAGTTTCTACTATCTTTCTTATTGCTGTAACAGAGATGTGGCTCAGATGGTAAAGAGTTCACCTGCAATGCAGGAGACCTGGGTTTGATTCCTGGGGTAGGAAGAACCCCTGGAGGAGGAAATGGCAACCTACTCCGGTATTCCTGCCTGGAGAATCCCCATGGACAGAGGAGCCTGGCGGGGTACATTCCATGGGGTTGCAAAGAGTTGGACATGACTGAGCGACTAAGCACATACACAAGAATATTTTATTGTTAAACTGACTTGTACCCTTGGAATAAAGACTATTAGGACATATTGAATAATTCTTTTAGTATGCAGTATTCCAGAGAGAAAAAAACTTAAAAAAGAACATCTTACTTATAAATCAAAACAAATGCTTATACACACAGAGCCAAAACATGAAACAAAAATTCTTACACCAACAAAACATGAATGATTTAAGATCATACTGCTTGTTAATGGGAGAATCTAAAACAAGAGACAGGTCTCATGACTCGTGCTTCAACAAATAACTGGCTAAGATTTTATTGAACAATTCTGTCCAATAGTAATATGTCATATCTGACTAATATTTTCTTTTTGAGAGGCTTTTGGATCATAACCAATCTACTCCATAAAATACACTTAAACAGGACGATTTTTTTAGTCTGAGTTTAAAAAATAACTTACATAATAGAGGTTTTCTTGTACTTTAACATTTTAAAAAAATCTACTGAGTCTATTAGAGAGTCAGTTTTTCATTTAACCTTTCTTATTTCATCAGGATATTGGATTCAAGGTCTTTCTGTGGACCTACTTTGGGTATTTATTTTTTGGAGTCAGTTATTTCAAATACATTGGCATTATAACTATGTATTTCAACCTCTAAAAACATTTTGATGGTTTCTTTTTCTGACTTTTATTCTTTTTATCAGGTTAACTATTGATTTTATTGTCTTTTAAAAGATCAAACCTCTTACTTACTATTATTCTCACTTTTTATTTATCTATCTTCCCAAATCCAATGCACCCTAAGTATTTAATAAATGTCCGTAATATCATAAAGTTACATTTTCTCTTTGTCTTGTTAACATAGGTATCTGAAGTGCATCTCCTCCAAAAACCGCATCTCAATTTAAAAAATATATTATCGCTATATTTCATTTATTTTCTAATACATGTGTTACATGCATACTCCTATGGCATTCTATAGTGTAAAATATTTAATACATTGTCACAATTGAATTCTATGACATAGTATTTTGGATTTTTTTAGTTGAAATATAGTTGACATACAACATGATGTTAGCTTCAGATATACTACATAGTGATTTTACATTTGCATATATTATGATACAATCAACACAATAAGACTAGTAATCATCTGTTTGCAAACCCAGTTACTGCAATATTACGGATCACATCCCTTAAGTTGTATACTATGTCCCGGCTCATCTGTTTGACACCCAGAGGTCTGTATTCTCAGTCCTCGTTGCCTGTGCTGCCTTCCACCTCCATCCTCCGTCCCTGACAAACATCCATTTGTTCTCTGCAAGTCTGTTTCCATCCTAACAACCTAAGATTTCTATACCAGATGGGGGATCCATGACTCACACCTAGGTTTTCTGATTCTAGATCTTGAGCTCTTTCTGTTATCCCACATTGACTCTCAATATCCAATCTGACTCAGGTGTTAAGAAAGCATTTAAAATTACCACAGAGATGAGTCTTTTTTGGCTGTTTCCAGTATTTATTTATACTTTTACATATGATAAGTGAATATGATACATGAAATTTTTAAACTACTACTAAATCATTTTCTGAATGTGAATGGGTAAAATATATAAATAAAATGAAAAGTTACTATATCCAAGAATATAACTTTTTGGAAGAGTATAGTATACGTAAAATAAAAATACACATTCAAAATTTCCATTTCTTTATCCTAAAGTTTATTAAATTTAGCTTCTTTAATTTTATCTTAATAAAATATAGTTGTAAACAAGTAAAGTTTGTATTTTATAGCTAGAGTTTTCTATAATTGGTGTTATTAGGTTTTACACATGCTCTTTTTGAGTGCTTTCAACTTAAGTGACTTGTTAAAGTCACACGAAGTCTATCTAGAATATCATGTAACAAATAATGGGTACATGATATTGTACCCATTATTGTCCTAATTAATGGTTCCCAGTATAGGGTCCCCCATACCTCAATTTCCATGAAAGTAATGAAAACAAATCTGTAAGCCATTTCTAATTTTCAAAAAGCCTTAAAAAATCATGTTTACCTATGTCAAGACTGTACTTATTAGATAAAACATCAAGTTCCTTTGTTTCAGGCTAGAATTACAAGTGAAAATATAAAGTATGTATTTTAAAATATCATTTAGTTTGATACTTAAAAAATATTTCAAAACATGACATGATAGTATAATTTATAATGACAAATATTTGGTATTCATCCTTGTTGCTGGCTCCTAAAAACCTTGGAATTTCCAAAGTGATAGGGTTGTCTTATTCTGCTAATAAGGTTAACTTCTGGAAAGCACCAGAGAATGGGGGCTGGTTGCCATGGGAACCTACTGTATGACTGGGAACTTTGAGTCCCACTTACTGATCTCTGGGAGGGGAGAGGGGATGCAGCCTCAATCAATCACCAATGGCAATGACTCAATCAATCCTGCCTATGTAAAGAGGCCTCCATAAAACCCAAAAGGGATAGGTTTCAGAGAGTTTCTATGTTAGTAACAGTGGAGATCTGAGGAGAGTGGCACCCCTGGAGAGGGCACAGAAGCTCCACGCCCTTTTCCCCTGCCTTGTGCTATGCATCTCTTCCATCTGACTGTTCCTAAGTTATATCCTTTCACATTAAGCTAGCAGAGTAAAATGTTTCTCTATAAAGTTCTGTGAGCCACTCTAGCAAATCAACTGAACCTGAGGAGGAAATCATGCGAGGAGGCAATCTTGGGCGTAGTCAATCTACAGGCTGTCAGTCAAATGCACAGGTGACAGACAACTCGGACCTGACATCGGTGTCCATCTTTGGGTAGATAAGTGTCAGAGCTGAGTAAATTTGTGGGACCCCTGGTGAGTGTCCATGGAGAACTGAGTTACTTGCTTCAGGTGCGGGGTGGGGGGAGTATACATATAGGAATTGGTGTCAGACTCATAAGAAAGCCAAGGGCAGTGAGAGCTGGAGAAGCAGAGAACCTAAAAGCGCTAAGAATGGTCGAGGGTTGCTAAGGCGCTTTCTCAGAGCACCACCTGGTGGACATGCAGCAATGTTTACCAGTATCAATAAAGAGACTGACTAAATTAGGATCTACATACAGATCAAAAATTTTTAGCTACTACAGATTTTTAGCTACTAAAAATCCAGACCAAACTTTCTGAAGTGGCTACCATCATTACCTGCTACACATACCTGGATGAGGTCCAAGATCCCAAGTTCACTCTCTGAGGAATCCACACAAAATACAAAGTAGAGGGTAGCATAATGCCGATAAATCAGTTTGTAGTCAGAGCCACCAATCAAACTGTGGAGGATGGGAAACATTTAAAAGCTTGTATTGGAATTGAACATATCAAAGAGAAGCTCTGTGCCAAGGAATGAAAATGGGCCCAAAACAAAGGAGGAGGGTAGGCCAAACAATAAGCCATTTCTACCAGGTGAAGGGCAACCAAATTTGGCAGAGGTGCCTAAAGCCATTTTACTTCATTTTTTCTTCTACCCATCCTTCCAGGACAGAGAAAGTGATGGCACCCCACTCCAGTACTCTTGCCTGGAAAATCCCATGGATGGAGGAGCCTGGTAGGCTGCAGTCCATGGGGTCGCTAAGAGTCGGACACGACTGAGCGACTTCACTTTCGCTTTTCACTTTCATGCATTGGAGAAGGAAATGGCAACCCACTCCAGTATTCTTGCCTGGAGAATCCCAGGGATGGGGGAGCCTGGTGGGCCACCATCTATGGGGTCGCACAGAGTTGGACATGACTGAAGTGACTTAGCAGCAGCATTCTCCCAGGAACCAAACATTTAAATATCTGAAACACAATCATTTAATAGCTTCCCAAACAGAGCTGAGTCTCTCCCTGAGCAGACTATGCTCAGCTCAGCTCAACTGCATCAGATACTTGCCCAACACTTAAGCACTGCGTGAAAAAGCAATAATGGCATGATGAAGGCCACCCGAAAGTGGATATATGCGGAGAAAACTGATGATTTACCTTCCACCCTCCAAGAAGTTACAGATGTTGTCATCCCGCTTGAGAACTAGATGAAAGGTCTCTCGAACAATCTGCTGCTGAATTTCTTCTGGCTATGGAATAAAAGAAATAAAGTGAGTCAGTGGGAAAGCCTGAAAAACTATACCCCTTCCAAACAGGAATGATCTGAACATTTGGTACCAGTTTCCTGAAAAGACAGAAATGATGAGTGGAGGTAAAAATAAAAGGAGAATCTATAGCAAATGGAAAAGGCTCTGTTACAGGAAATAAAATAAGGTATATTAACCTAGATATCTAGTCCCTAACCATTACTGTCCTGCTAGGTGAGCTGATATTTCTCATACAGCGTCAAAGAATTCTCATACAAGGTTAAAAAATACCTAGAAGGCACAGTCCTGAAATATTTTATATTACCCTAGAAAACATCTATGCCAGAACAAATAACAAATGTCAATAGATCTACCACTGTAAGGAAGTCAAGATGTAGTCATGTACATGTTTTAAAAACCTGCATGAGAGTCCCTTGGACCGCAAGGAGATCAAATCAGTCAATCCTAAAGGAAATCAGTCCTGAATATTCATTGGAAGGACTGATGCTGAAGCTGAAACTCCAATACTTTGGCCACCTGATGCGAAGAACTGACTCACTGGAAAAGACCCTGATGCTGGGAAAGACTGAAGGCAGGAGAAAGGGACGAGAGAGGATGAGATGGTTGGATGGCATCACCGACTTGATGGACATGAATTTGAGCAAGCTCTGGGAGCTGGTGATGGACAGGGAAGGCTGGCGTGCTGCAGTCCATGGGGTTGCAAAGAGTCGGAAACTGAGCAACTGAACTGAACTGAATACCGGTAATACAGACGTTATACATAAGATGCTGTGTGACCAACAAAGTACTACTGAGAAAGCAGAAAATATTCTATTGAGAGATTTGAATCTTGAACAATTGCAGATCTATAAATACCTTTTTTCACTTACTATTCATTTACTACACACCAGAAAGCTCAAATGTGATGGGATCTCTTGATGACCCACATTTGATTTCTATTTATACATATGAGGTTCATATTAAGTATGTTTAAAAAAAAAAAGGATATGGAGAGGGAGAAATCAGTTATTAAAACAAAAACAGGGACTTCCCTGGCAGTCTTGTGGTTAAGACTCTGCACTTCCACTGCTAGGGGTGTGGATTCAAATCCCTTGTTAGGGAACTAAGATCCCATGTGTCTCTTGGTCAAAAAAAAAAAGACAAAAGTAATTAAAAGCTATAAACCAGTGCTCTCAAATCTCAATGTATAATGGGATTTTCCCAGTGGTCCAATGGTTAGGACTCTGCGCTTTCACTGCCAAGGACACAGGTTCAGTCTCTGGCAGGGAAACTAAGATATCTCAAGCGAGGTGTCTCAGCCAAAAAAAAGCAACAACAACCCAGTGAGTTTGAATAATGATTCACCTGGAAATACTGTTAAAATGCAGGCTAATTTTGTAGGTCTGGGGTAGGTCCTGAGACTGAAGTTCTAACAAGTTTCCAGGTAATAAGAACGCTGCTGATCTGAGAACCATTTTGAGTAGCAAAGCTTAAGAAAACTGTCAGACTGGACTCACCCTCAGAGTTAGAAAATAAACTCAAGTAACATTAACCCCTTTCCCTCCATAGCACTGAATTTAGGCTAGAAGTGGTTATTTAAAAGAAACAGAAGAAAAAAGAGGAAAAACATCATTGTGGAGCAATTATGTTTCAAAACTTTGACTTACACAGGTACACAGTGGCTCTCCACATTTAATGAATGGATGAATAATAAAACTTGCTAATAACTGGACACTGTAAGTTTAAGTAAATCAATCACTATTTTCTGGTTCCCATTTTAAAGAACTCACAAAGTTCAAAGATGCCAGGATGCTGTAAAGGCTTAACTCTGGGTACCCAGAAATACAAAACATGCTAAGCACCAGCATTTTTAAACTGAAAGAAATCTTGAAAACTAAAGCCTTTTATCTGACTCTACCGGGAAGTGATGGTAGTCAGTGGGTAAGCAGTATGAAATGCTGAGGCTACCTAATTTCTAATTCAACAGAATAGCAAATTACCAACTGCTTACATCTCTCAGTGATTTTCATAATCCCTCATATCTTTTAGTACTTTGCAGTTTCCAAGGTTATTTTCACTAAGGAGCTAATTTAGTTCTTAAAAATCCTACACTCTTCAAAGATATACAAATGTCAGTAAGGGCAGGAAAAAAATCAGTCATTAGAAAAAAACCAAAACCACAAGGAGAATCCACTTAATACTTACTAAAATGTCTTTAATCAAAAAGATAATAGAAAATGTTGACAGAGAAGTAGAAAAATTAGAATTTAAAAAATATTTATTTTTGGCTGCGTTGAGTCTTAGTTGCAGCACACAAAAGAAAAGGAAAGTGAAGTTGCTCAGTCGTGTCCGACTCTTTGCGACCGCATGGTCTGTAGCCTACCAGGCTCCTCTGTCCATGGGATTTTCCAGGCAAGAGTACGGGAGTGGATTGCCATTTCCTTCTCCAGCGGATCTTCCCAACCCAGGGATGGAACCCAGGTCTCCCGCACTGTAGACAGACGCTTTACCGTCTGAGCCACCAGCGAAGCCCACAGGCTCAGTAGCTGCGGCATGGGCTTAGTTGCCCCAGGGCACATGGGATCTTAGATCCCCAATCAAGGAGTCCCCTCCATTGGAAGGTGGATTCTCAACCTCTGGACCATCAGGGAAGTCCCAAGCTGTATTGCTTATATATTGTTGATAGGAATGTAAAATGGCATAGCCACTTTAGAAAGCAGTTTGGCAGTTCATCCAAATGACAACTACAAAGTCACTACGTGACTCAGCAATTCTACTCTGAGATACATACCCAAGAGAAATGTAAATACACACTCACACAAAAAGCTTGTACATGAATGTTTGTAGCAGAATTATTCACAAGAGCCAGAGGTAGAAATAGCATCTAATGAATGGATAATCAAAATGTGATAGATCCACTCAATGGGATATGTGCCAAGTCACTTTACTAGCGTCTCATTACAACCCTGTGGACAGTAGCCCACCAGGCTCCTCTGTCCATGGGATTCTCCAGGCAAGAATACTGGAGTGGGTTGCCATTTCCTCCTCCAGGGGATCTTCCCCACCCAGCCATTGAACCTAGGTCTCTTATGTCCCCTGCATCGGCACGCAGGTTCTTTATCACTAGCAACACCTGGGAAACCTATCTATGGAATGTAACTTGGCAATATAAAGGAATAAAGAACTGGTAACACTACAACATGGATGAACCTTGAAAACATTATACTAAAAGAAAGAAGTCAGTAATAAAAGACCACATATTGTATGATCCCATTTTACGTAAAAGTCCAGAACAGGCAAATTTAGAGAGAGAGAAAATAGATATTGGTTGCCTAAGACTAGGGGAATTGAGGAAATACAGAGTAATTGCTAATGGGTAGGGATTCCTTTTGGGGATAATGAAAATATTCTAAAATTGTGGTGATGGTTGCATAACTTTTAAAGTAGTAAAAACCATTCCACTGTATATTTTTAAAAGGTGAACTGTAGGTATGTAACATATCACAATAACACTTTTAAAAACCTGAGAAAAACTGACACACAAATGCAAACTGAATAGTTACTGAATGTTAATATAAATCGGTATGATTTAATAAAATGTAACCAAGCTATACAAGTCTATTTAAAAGGTACCCCCCAAAAATTTCTCTCATTTCTATTCATTCTATTTAACAAGAGGAAATAAAGTCTGAAAGAGGTTTGTTAACTTGACACAAGGGTTTAAAAAAGAAGGTGTTGCTGAGGCCTGAATTTAAGTTTTCTGACACTTTCCCCTTTATGGTTTTCTCAGTCCACCAATTATATACGTAACATTTTGAAACCTAGCCACGAAGAAATAAAACGTCGGGGTGCAGGAGGCAAATGATGATGCTTATTTTTTCAGAGGAACGTCTTTGGAAAATTCGTGAGTGAGAACTCGCATTCTCACTCACTGAGCCCCCACGCGGCAGCATTTATAATTTCTCAATATTTCCCACTTTGAAACTTTCTTCAATTCTACAGAATGAAGGCTGTCTAGTCCCTGGGCACTCCTAGCCTACACTGAAGTAAAATAATTCCAAGAAAGCATTTTTCAAATCCTCTGGCTAAAGCAAAACCATTAAAAGGCTGCATATTTCTTCCTCCTCAGGAAACTGCGTTTAGCGACCAACAAGATTAATAAGACTTCATTCAAGCTGTCAAGGAGGCACATCCCCACCATCATTTAAAGTGCCCCGAGACTCTAGGAGAAGTGTCACAGAATAGCACAGAAATGTCGGGGTCCAGGAAGAGGGAGGGAAGAGCCGGCGAAGCGGGGCGTGGGACCCAAGGCCTGAGACTGGAAGAGTCCTTCCGGGACTTGCCGTCCGCGGAAGGCTGAGTCTGGGGTCACTCATGTTGCTGGACCCCGAGGTCAGCGGCCGCTGCCCGCGAGCGCCGTACGGCCCCAAAAAAGGGAAGGGGGCGCAGGCGCCCTGAAAAAACGTGACGAAGCTGCGCACTCACGAAACGCTGGTAGAAGCGGACCAGCCGCGGCTTCCCGTGGTTATTGAAAACCAGAATCGCCTGAATCATCTTTGCCCGCCACGCTCCTTTCACCACCGGCTGCTTCCAGAGGAGCCTCTCCTTCCGCCACAACAAGGACTCTTCCGGCTGGTGCGCTGCTGAGAGTGGTCCCCGGAAACATGTCCCGGCGCCCAGGGACCTGACCACGAAGAGTCCGGCTTCACGGCAAGCCTTGGAGGAAGGCTTTCTAGGATGGGAGGCTGGCTGGCGGGGAAAGGCTCCTGCGAACACCGCATTTGAGGAGGGCCGTCACCTTGGCCGGCGTCGGTTGCCCACTCAGGGTCTGGCCAGGGCGCGAACGCGGCTCTCTGCCCTTTGTCTAGAACGACTGCTTGCCGCAGAATCCCGGCCCTGCGCAAAGCCGAGCCAGTCGGAAAAGGATGGGATGGAGAAGCAGAAACCGCAAAAGCAGCCGCGCTCTTTTGAAGAGCGGGTGAAGACGCGCGGGCGCCTCTTTTTATCTGGGTCTGCGTCAACACACACGGTCATGCTTTTCGCTTGACACTGCAGAGCGTTCCGAACATTAGGGAACATCTTTACTTTTTGGTATTACAAGCAGTGCTGTAGTGAATTACATATGTGCCTCCTCGTGCAAAAGTCCTCCTCGTGCAAAAGGGCTGTCTCTCCATGGTAGATAGCGAATGGTGGAATTAAGGGATCTTTAATGCAATTCCTTTTAAAAGGTACCTGCGACCCCACATTGGTAGGGTTTGTATTTTCTTTTAATACCTTAGTGGGGGTGAGTGGAGCACGTCCTTATATTGCAGATAGAGCTGCAAATGGGAATTACCTGCCCAAAGGACTGTTGACAATACGTATAAAAAAGCCTTTAAAATATATTGAACATTAGACCCAGCATTTGCAGTTTAGAATTTATAATAAAACGACTGTGGATGTGTGAAAAGATTTACCCTCAGGAACGTGCATCTCAGTAGTCTTATTTCGGGGGAAATGGGAAGCAACAACTCATTATTCCAAAATGAGAAATTGGTTAAATGCATTGATCCACGTGCATACGAGAAATATTAAAGTTATGAAAAATCATGTTGTGAAAGGTTTATGTCTAGGGAAATGTTCATGGCATAGCTGTGAGTGGAAAGACTACACGAAGTATGTACAGGGACACTGTACTTTGTAAAAGACTAGAAGTATATACACAAAAGGGCTTGCGTGGTGGCTCAGTGGTTAAGAATCCACCTGCCAAGCAGGAGAGGCAGGTTTGATCCCTGGGTGGGGAAGATGCCCTGGGGGAAAAGATGGCAATCCACTCCAGTATTCTTGCCTGGGAAATTCCATGGACAGAGGAGCCTGGCGGGCTACAGTCCATGAGGTCAAAAAGAATCAGACATGACTTAGCAACAGCATAGCTACTAATATATAAAATTTTTATGTCTGTAAATCAATTTTTTAATGGAAAAGTTTTTAAAATACGGAAAATGGTTATATTTAAAATATAACTGACCAACCCAAAAGACCTTCGCCCTCAGTAATAAATAGGCAAAGGTACTGAATAACAAACAAGGATATACATCTAGGAAACAAAGATGAAAAAAATATTTAAGCTCACTATTAATGGGGGAAAAGGCTAATTAAAATTAAAGTATTAACTTTAAAGTTAAAATATTATTTTCACCTTATCAATATCCATTTTTAAAATATTATCACATCCAAATCTGGCAAGAGTAGCATGAAAATAAGTCCTTTTCTGCCTTGCCGGTGAGATAATTTAGTAAAGCAATCTGGCAATATGACAAGATCTTTACAAAGAATCCCTAGATTTCCAGTAATCTGTCTCCTGGGAATCCATCCCTAAGGAAATTACCCCCAAAATATAGTCAAGGGGGAGGGGCAGGCAGGTGAGAGAACTATGTAACTTAAAATTGTTTTTGACATAGCTCCAAATAGGGATCAATTAATTACCCAAATTTTGGAAAATGACAGAACTATTAAGGCTGCTGCTGCTGCTTAGTTGCTTCAGTCCTGTCCAGGCTCCTCTGTCCATAAGATTCTCCAGGCAAGAATACTGGAGTGGGTAGCCATGACCTCCTCCAGGGCATCTTCATTAAGGTTAATCAATCTTAAAAACAATGTATGAAGACTATGTGGCAATATAGACAATGGTTATATAACATCAGTTGAAAAAGGATTATCAAATTTTATGTGTTGGTATAATATTGCAGTAACCATGTACAGAAATTGTATATCCAAGGTCAGGCCACTCCCCTATCTCCATGGCTTTGTAGGTCCTATTCTCTTGCTGGAAAGTCCCTTTCCACCTGCCTGCCTGAATATTTTTCCATCTCCTCTGCCGCTGCTATAGACCAGATCACTCTAGGCTCTCACTCCCACCACAGCAGCAGTCTCCTATTGGGCTCATTGCCTTCAGTTTCTCTGCAGTCAAGCAATCTTTGAAATATACAAATAAGATCATATTACTCTCCCTGGGATCACTGGCTTCCAAGATATTAAGGATAATGTCCCAAAACATCAACACTTAACATGCTGAAGATGCCATGCCTGACCTCCAGCCTCACCTCCAATGCAGTTCCACTCCCATCACTCTCTGAGCTCCAGCCATGATAGCCTTTTCCTCCAGGAGCCCCTCCCCAACCTGCTGAGATCCCGGAACCTAGCTGTTGCCCCCGGCTTCCCGATTGACACACTGTGCCTGCTTATTTAGGATGGTGGCCTGCCCACAGGAGCTTACCCTACCCTTTGGGCAGCAGGATGCCCTCCCTGGGTGCCTCTCCCCAAGTCAGTGTACCCAGTCCTCCTCCTGTTTAAGCCCTCCCTGGCTACCACATGCTTGAGGTCCCAGCATGCTCAATGGTGAGCGAGCCCCATTCAGGCACAGGACACTAGGGAAGCGGCTTCTAGAGTAGCCGCAATGAGAGAAAAAGATGTGAACCGAGACAAGGGCAGCAAGAACAGAAGAGACTCATGAGCGCTCCAGCCACCTGTAACTTCGGTCAGTCTAAATGAAGTGTTAATCCCAAGCCTCACAGCCATACTGTTGAGCCCAGGCTCAAATATACGGGAAGGCAAATGACAGTTCGAACCATGATAATACATGCTGGGATCTCAACCATGAAAACCATCTGAAAAAAAAAAATGGAGATAATAATCACCTGTGCCTCTTGGGATGGTTGTAACAAGTAAAACACTGCAAATGCTTGGCACAAGTACTAGAACCAAGAGGCCCTCCGCAGTCAGTGACTGTAATTATCATCACGGAAAGCATCTAGTGTTGTGTTTGACCCATTAGGGGACTTCGTTAGTTTACCACCACCCCCCTTTCCCTGAGGCAAGCAGGATCTACATTCTAAGTCCCTACCCATTCTTAGGATATGTAGATTTCAACACCTGTTCTCTTCATTGATGTGGATATGGGCACATTACCCTGCAAGATAATGTTCATGATCAAAAGCATAGGGCTTTTGGGACTTCCCCTGATGGTCCAGTGGTTAAAACTCTGAGCTCCCAATGCAGAGGACGTGGGTTCGATCCCTGGTGGGGGCACTAAGATCCCACATGCTGCGTGGTGTGGCCAAAAAAAAAAAAAAAAGATATGGCTGTCTTCTTATAGGGAGGTTGCTCAGTTTATCAGAGAAGGCAATGGCACCCCACTCCAGTACTCTTGCCTGGAAAATCTCATGGATGGAGAAGCCTGGTGGGCTGCAGTCCATGGGGTCACTAAGAGTCGGACACGACTGAGCGACTTCACTTTCAAGCATTGGAGAAGGACATGGAAACCCACTCTAGTGTTCTTGCCTGGAGAATCCCAAGGACTGGGGAGCCTGGTGGGCTGCCATCTATGGGGTCGCATAAAGTCGGACATGACTGAAACGACTTAGCAGCAGCAGCTCAGTTTATACCTAATAATAAAATAGTCAGTATAGAGGAATCCTTTCCTGAAATTTTACTCATTCATAAAAAATTCTCAAGGTACAAAACAAGAAAGAAAGGTGTTATCCAAAATGTGTTCTGCGGCCTGGCAGAGGGAGTCAGTGAGAAGGAGATGAGCTGGCCGTGCCTATGAACGAGCTCAGCCTCGGTAAAAAGAGCATCCCCAGGAAAACAGCCAAGGGAGGTCAGGAGACAGGAACCCCCAATGTAGCAGAGAACCAGAGGAAGAAAAAGAACTGGCAGTTCTGGGGGCTGAGAAGGGCACGAGGGAAGAGCAGGCTTGAGCAAGAGGGCAGAGGCCCCCAACACAGAGTACTGGGGAGGAGGGCAGCTGCAGGAGGAAAACAGGAAATAGAAGGACAGAAGGAGGAGGCCCCAGTAACTTCTCCTTGGAGCCACTCTGCGTACAGATGAGGGATTCCCCCCAATTCTGCAGCAACTCCAGATCTTCTGACTGCCCTAGGGGGACTCACCCCCCTGCCTGCCTTCACAAACAAGCCTGCTGCTCAGGGCAAGGGCTACCATGAAAATCTGGGGAAGGCTAGACTCACAGCCAGGGAGTGACCCTCCACGAGCCACAGCCTGGCGCCCCACGGCTAACATCGGGGTCTTAGATTTGATTTTAGCAGAGCTTGTTTGAAGACTATATTCCATGGCGGCCATAAGGAAGAATCAAGTAAGGCTTGGTGGACCTGCTCCCTTGAGCTCCAGAGTGAAAGTTGATGAAAGAAATGCTCAGTGGTGCCGGTGGGTCCGGGAGGTACCCCATCTCTCCCTGACCTCAGTCGTCCTAGAGGTAAAGAGAGATAAACAGAGTGTATTTCATAAACGTCTTCTATTGTCATCAAACAAGGGTTCGCTCCAGTGGTACCAGTCGGGCCCTCAGTTGCCTGCCTTGGCCTCATCTCATTAGCGTTGGCCCAGGGAGCCAGCCTGGCAATTCCCATTGTTTTATAGTCAAAGACTCGCTTTATTAAGACAAAAGACAATCCATTTCCTCTATCTGCCCCTGTTTTCTCTGGCTAATGTCTTCACTTCATCAGCTAGATAGACAGCCCGTTTTTTTGAGACTTGGTTTTAAATGTTCAATTTGGGAGTCTTTTGACACCAATTCAAATCTTTGGGTGAAATGCAGCTCAAAAAACCAAATCAACTGTGAATCGGTTGAGGATCAACTAGGGGGCTGACCTTTGAGCCAAAAAAGCTATTAAGGTCCAAGTCAGCCATTTTCCAGCCACTCTGGGCAGGAAGCCCAGAACAGAGTGGGTGGAAATGTTCATTCAGCGGCTCAACACGGCTAATGTACTCACGTGAAGTGGAAATGTCTGGAGCCTTCCTGGCATTAAGTCTCCTTGGTTCCCCTCTGCGCTCCCTTTGTCCTGTCCTTTGCTCTTATAAATCTGTGGGGCTCTCGTGTTGATTGGCACAGTTCAGGCCCACCAGGAAGAAAGGTCCCTTCATGTCTTGAGGGACTTTTCATCAGGCTCACACTCAGGAAGTCCACCAAAGCTGGGAGTAAAGTTAAGTTGCTGTCTCTTTCTGCTACCACCCAACTGCAACCAGTCCTTACAAAACTCCCACCAGGAGAGAAACCACACCAGCGCCAGGCCCACACCCTGAACCTACCCACTCCTCGTCCGCCGCGCCATCCCCCTGCTCGCGGATCTCGCTTGCAGCCCCCTCCGAAGACTTCTGGGCCATGATGTTGTCTGTCCAGGATGCTCCCGTCTTCCCATCGCCAGCGAAATTACACTTGGTCACTGTTCCAGCCTCGAGTTTGGCTAATGAATCTGAAAGAAGTTCACAATTCCCTCAGACTCCCTTCCTTTCCCTCAGAATTCCCTCACACTGTCTGGCCTCTCTACATGTGGTGGAAACCTGGTGGAGCCCGGCCCTTCTGCTGGGGTCCTCTAGGCCTGAGTGTGCTCAGGGAGCCCCTGGAGGGGGCCCCAGATAGGAGAGGGCACCCACAGGAACCAGAGGATTGAGCAGCACCCCAGGATCCAGAACGTCCAGGCTGTTGCCTCCAGGCCACTTGTCCAGGGAACTGAGAAATCAATCTCAAGGGGTCATGTCTGCAGGGAGGCCGGACCTGACCTGCTCCGTGAGCCCTAAGCAGGAGGGGTGAGGGGCCCTGAGACAGGAAGCCAGGAGCCCCCCCACAGGCCATACAGGGGCATCAGGCCACAGCGAGGGCTGCACTGCTCACCCAGGAAGGGGCCGTCGCCTCGAGTTTTCAGCCGTACCCCAGCCCCGAGCTCAAGCTCCATGGCTTCCATCTCTGACTCAGGCATCCAGAAGGCCACAGTCTCAGCGGGGGTGAGGCTCTCTGTCAGCGCAAGCAGCTCCGGCTTATTCACCAGCCCCTTCAGCGCCTCAGGCGTCAGTCTGTCCGAGTCACCCTTGGCTTCCACCTCTGCAGTGTAAACGTGAAGTGTGCAATAAATGCTCTCTGCCGGCTGTCCCGCTGGGCTTCTACCAGCACGAGGTGGTCATTACCAGTGTGACAGCAAGCACTCTGGGAGGGCTCTTTAGAAGCCAGCTGAGGGTTGACTGTTGTACCTGCTCACAAACACCCGCGCTCCCATCCTGCCCCTGCTCATCAAGGAGCGCATGCAGAGGATTATGGGTAAGGGCTCTGGAGCCAGGCTGCCTGGTACACATCTGCTTTACATGCTGTGTGACCACAGGCAAGTTACTTAACCTCTCTGTGCCTGATAAATAGGGTGAAACGCGGTACCTACCTGATGGGACTGACATGAGGTATAAAAGAAAGAGCTAATGTACATAAAGTGCTTAGCATGAGGCCCAGCACACAGCAAACCCTCAGCAGGCGTCAGTGTTCTTACTGTCTCTATTTACAAATGAGAAAGCTAGGGCTTAGAGAGGTTAAGTGATTTGCCCAAGGTTACACAGTAGTCCATGGAGGAGGCAGGATTCAAGCCCTTCACACAATTCTGCCTTCCCAGGGACCAGGCAGAGGTCTCCCCTGGCTGGGATGGGGTCTGCTGGAACCAGCAGCAAACTTGGATGGTCCTCAGATTCTCTACTGGCCTGCTTATCCTGGCCTGGGCAGAGCGCAGGGGCTCAGCCAGGGTTCCAACAGCCTCTCACTGCCCACCCTGGAAGTCCCAAATCTGCTGATCTCAGCTTGGGGATGGGGAGAATGATTCCACCAGACTGCAGGAGACAGGAGGCACTGGGAAGGCAGCAGGCCCTCAGCACTGAGGGAGGGCACTGGGGACCCTCTGCGTGAATGGAGAGCAGGAAGAGCCCAGCCAGATGTCCCTCAGACCAGACACGGACTTCAGTCATGCTGAGAAGACACTTTGTGGCGCCTAAGAGACCTCTGGAGGCAAAGGAAGGCCAGTGTAGGACGGCCCCGGGGCAGGAAGGGCAGAGGGCACCTACTGTAAGAAGACATGAGGAAGCCTGTGTTCACCTTCCTGGTGGCGCTGAAGTTGGGCTCAATTTCGTTTCCCTTGGGGTCGAACTTACGGCGATGGATGCGACTTGGCCGGATATACAGTACGTAGTAGCGCTCCTGGGGCCAAGCAGAGAGAGTGAGGGGCTGTTCATTCCCTTCACCCCACAACGCACACACTCCCCATGTGCTCTGGCTGCAGCCCCCCAGCCTCACTCTCTACCCTAGAATCCCACCTTGGCTCCAAAAGATATTTAAGCTGGCCAGAGGGCCCCCACTCCCAATAATCATCATTCATTCATTCACATGTTGAGTACAGCATGTGCCACACGTGATGAACCATGGCCACACATCCATGAGAGAGCAGGCTCAGAGCCCAACCCCACAGCTTCCACTCGGTCAGAGCCAGAAAGAATAGAAAACCATAACCCAAGGACCCCAAATATCACAAAGCAGGAGTAGTAGCAGCCGAGACGCCACAGAAAGGGCACTGAGATGGAGTTCCGAGTGAGGGCTGCCACTTTCCCCTTCCAACATATGTGGGTCCTGCAGCATGTGACGCTTAGCCTCAGTTTCCCCTGTTGCCTGGAGACAACGTGAGGTCTACTTTCAGGCATGTTGTAAGGATTCAAGAGATCACAAAGGAGCAACCACAGTGTAAACATGAAGTGTGCGACACATGCTGTCTGCCAGCTGTCCTAATCAGGAGACGACAACGTTGTAAATCAACTATACATCAAGAAAATTTTAAATAAACACTATAATCCAAAACAAAAACTAGAGATTGAAGAACAGGAAACCACCACCTGGGACAAAAAGGGAAGGCAAGTCCTCATAGTGTGGAGAAACCTGCAACTGTGCGAGTAAGGGTATAGGCAGGATTTTAAAGGCCTGGACAGGCACAGAAAACAAAAGTCAAGGTCCCATGTGGACGTCTGAACAACGGAGGGGCCTTGGAAGCCTCAGGGGAGTCTGAGCTGCGGAAGCACGTGGGGGATGATATAAGACAGGCCTTGAGTTGGCATCTGGAGTTTGGGTTTTACATGGCAGACCAGAGGGAATCCTGAAAGGTTTCTGAACAGCACCTAGACTATGACAGATGTCTTTCAGGAGACCAGCAGGCTGCAGGGCAGGGACCGGCGCTGGGTTGCAGCCAGAAGGCAGGAGAGGGGGCACAAGGTTTAATCAGGACAGGCTGAGGTCCT
>NW_011494727.1:1517635-1520752 GCF_000754665.1 Bison bison bison
GAGTTCCTAAGGGCCTATGTGGGGACATAGAAGGGGAGGTGTGACATGGTCAAGGTAGGAAACCTGCAGGGCCAAGCATTACCCACTTGGGGGAGAGCTGGAGGAGACTGGAGGCTTGCAGGCTGGTGGTCGGGGGCATATAGTGATTGTCATTAGGAACAAGGAGGAGGAAGGTTTGGAGAGGGGCTGGAGAACACCCTGCCTGCAGAGGACAGCCGGGGCAGTCCAGCCCCACATCAGGTCCTGCTGGGCTCTGCTGGGCAGGCTGGCTGGGGTTACGGGCTGGGGTGCTCACCCTGCTGACCCGCGTGCTAAGGAAGGGAGGGTGAAGCAAAGCATCTCCTGGCCTGAAACTAGTGCTGAGCTGGAAGCTGAGGCGGTTCACAAGGGGTGTGGGTGAGAAACTGGCTCCAGGTAGCCACAGGCCTCTGGAACTTGCTGAGCTCAGTTCTAGAGATCAAGGAGATAAGTCGGTCAGTACCTCTGGGGTTATTTGGAAGGGGGGAGGGGTACAGATTCAGAACTTGTTCAGTTGCTAAATTGTGTCTGACTCTTTGCAACCCCATGGACTGCAACACACCAGGCTTCCCTGTCATTCACCATCTCCCAGAGTTTGCTCAAACTCATGTCCATTGAGTTGGTGATACTATCTAACCATCTCATCCTGTCACCCCCTTCTACTCCTGCCCTCAGTATTTCCCAGCATCAGGGTCTTTTCCAGCGAGTAGGGTCTTTTCCAGTGAGTTGGCTCTTCACATCAGGTAGCCAAAGTAATGGAGCTTCAGCTTGAACATCAGTCCTTCCAGTGAATATTCAGGGTTGATTTCCTTTAGGATTGACTGGTTTGATCTCCTTGCAGTCCAGGGAACTCTCAAGAGTCTTCTCCAGCACCACAATTTGAAAGCATCAATTCTTCAGCACTCAGCCTTCTTTAAAATCCAACTCTCACATCCATACACGACTACTGGAAAAACCATAGCTTTGATGATGCGGACCTTTGTCAGCATAGTGATGTCTCTGCTTTTTAACACGCTGTCTATGTTTGTCATAGCTTTTCTTCCAAAAAGCTTTTCAGAACTCGTGCTCAGGAAAGAAACCCTTGCTAGTAGGGGATGGTGAATGCCAGCCAGGTGTGTCCATGGACGTCTGAGAAGGGGGTGATAAAGGACGTGACACTAGGAGGCTGAGAGGACAAGAAGAGAAGGGCATGGACGTGGGAGCTGAAGCCTCGGGTGGTATCAGCAAGGTAGACCTCACATTCAAGCTGGAAACAAAGGCCCAGAACACAGCAACCCTCCTCCCACCTCAGGGCTCCACACTCATGCACACACGAATGTCCAGGTCCACACTGGTGACCTGCTTTATAAAAATCCAGTATTCCAAAACACCCAGCCACACAGGGATATTAAAAGATGAGCAAGGGAATTCCCTGATGGTACAGTGGTTAGGACTCCGTACTTCCACTGCAGGGAACCCGGGTTTGATCCCTGGTCAGGGAACTAAGATCCCTGCAAAACGAGCTATACGTGGACAAAAAAAAAGATGCGAAAGCCCTGCTAAGATATTCACCACTCTGCAAATGGAGTTGCTTCAGGGCTCCTTCTGAAAGCAGACTCCAACAGTACATCTAAAGTAATTCAACTCTAAACAACTCAAGGTACACATGATTTCCCAGCCACACAGCTGGTACCCCAAAGGGGAAGGTCACGGTTCACCTCGCACCCGTATAGGCAGGTAACTTTGCTCTGACCTTGTTCATCAAGGTCTGGAAGCAATGGGAACCACCAGACCAGAGGATAGGGGCCAGGCCCTCAGCCCAGAGCCACTCATCCTGCCTACCCAGAGAAGTTCCCGGCATTCTAGTTCTATTCCATCAGGAGACAGGACCTCTTCAGAGGGCCTTCCAGCCCACTCAGGACCCCCAGCTTGAGTCCTGAACCACTGACCTCACCCCATCCTGCTCTCAGCCCTCCCAGTCCTGGCCCCAAACACACCCCTTGGTTTAGGGCCTGGTCTGTCTTCTCATCAAGACCCCAGTCCCCACCCCCCACCCCCAACCCTGGTCTGTCTGCCACCCAGTACAGCCCTACTGATCCCTTCCATCCGTGGCCCCTTTTGGTTGCCAATCTCCCAGCCAACCCTCTACCTGCCCTGTGAGCCTCACAAGGAAAGAGCTGGACCCCAAGTCTTGGCACTGGCAGAGTCAAGCAGAGAGAGATACCCTGGTGGGTGGGAACCCTGAAGCCAGTGCCCTGAGGGCGCCCCCTGGGAAACATCCTCACCTTCCTGCCGTGGGCATCCAAGATGCTGTGCCGGGATACATCCAGTAATTCTCCCTCCAGCAGGACGCCATCTCCTCTGAGGAAGAGAGAGAATGAGGGCTTCACTGGTTCTGTCGTCCTCAGCAAAGAACCACAAGTGCAATGGCCCCACCTGCAGGGCGTTACTGTAACCAGAACCTCAGTCTTCACATCCGCCAAATGCGAGTAACAACCACCTCACTTGCTTCTTTGAGGGTGACATCCGACTACCTACGTGAAGGTGCCTTGTTAACTGCGAAGGTGCTTTGTAAACTATTAAGCGTTTACAAAATATAAAGAACTTTACTTTTTTAGGTAACCAAATTTGGGGGTGGGGTTCTAAGGTCTAAGCTGCTATAAAGTATCTTCCCTTTTCACCTGTTTTAAAGCACTTTCCTATTTCTGTTCTCATTCTTATCCATTTTTAGAATGGAGAAACCCAGACTCAGAAGTTTCCTGAGAAGCCCAAGGTCACAGGGTCCCTCACTGAGAGGAACTGGACCCTCTCTTCCCAATTCCAGTTTTCATAAAAGCAGAACCTAGGGACTACCGCCTTCGGAACAATGGAAATGGAAGAGGGGTGGGGGCAACTGAAGGGCTGGGAATGAAATGAAACCTCCCTGGACCTTACCTGTCCCTACCCACGCCCCTTAAGCCCTTCAGTCTTTGGTGGTGGTGGTTGGTTGTTCAGTGGTTAAAGTCGTGTCCGACCTTTGGCGACCCCATGGACTGCAGCGCGCCAGGCTTCCCTGTCCTTCACCATCTCCTGGAGTTTGCTCAAACTCTTTAGGTTTTGTCATTGCAAATGGAATGGTCC
>NW_011494727.1:1521045-1521277 GCF_000754665.1 Bison bison bison
CCCCCCCACCCCCCGCGCGCAATCAGGGAGCCTGGATTCAAAGCAGATGCTCGCCAGCCGACAGAGGCCGGGCCGGGAGGCGGTGGAGAGACGCGGGCGGAGCCTACCGCTGGTGAGCGGCAGGGTCCCAGGCCCCCGGCAGCCGCGCGCTCCGCACCGCCTTGTTGCGGAGGGCGCTGTCCTGATAGATGCGGCTCATCCTCCCCACGGCCGCGGGGCCCTCGAGGGATGG
>NW_011494727.1:1521377-1523020 GCF_000754665.1 Bison bison bison
AACCGAGTGGGCACGCGGGGCTGGGGGCAGCGCGAGGGGAAGCTTCCGGAGGACGCGCGGAGGCCGGCAATTCCCGACGGCCGATCACGGGCTGCGCGGCCCGGCCCCGGGCGTTCCCGCGCGGGATTTAAAGGGGCCGAGCCCCATTCCTGCCGCAGGACCTTGCTTGGTGGGAAGTGGGCTTCCGGGAGGACCGGGCTGGGGTCTTAGCCCGGAGGTGGGGGTGGGATGAGGGAGAGAGCCACTCTCTTCTCTTTTCTCTCCCTCGTCCTTGTTACTAGTGGGAGACCCCTACTCCCTACACCCACAAAGGGGAAATCGAGGCTCAGAGAACCCATAGGATCAGCTCCGATAGGATGCGTTTCCAGAGAGCAAGAATAGGAAAAAGGAAACGGCCCCAGAAGCGGCTGGGTGGTGTAAGTGCCGAGCTGCCCATTTTGCCCGGGTGAGGCCTCACAGTGGCCGAGGGAGGGGTTCTTGGGATCTGTCACGAAGGAGCCTGGGCTTGGGTGTCGGATCAACTGACCTACCAAGGCTGGAATCCGCGCTGTGTGAGCTTGGGCAAGTGCCTCAACCTCTCTGAGCTTCTTACTCTGTAAAACGGGGTCCGAATCAGAGAGGTTGTACGGGTTTAATGGCTTCCCTGGAGGCTCAGTGGTAAAGAACCCTGCCGGTAAAGAACCCGGGACACGCAGATTCGATCCCTGGGTTGGGAAGTTCCCCTGGAGAAGGAAATGGCAACACACTTCAGTATTCTGGCCTGGAGAATTCCTTGGACTGAGGAGCCTAGCGGGTCCTGCAGTGCACGGGGTCGCAAAGTGTGGGGTCGCAAAGTGTCGGACACTACTGAGCAACTAAGCATGCGCGCGCTGTGCGCTGCTGTGTATAAAATAGGTAACTACCAAGGACCTACTGTATAGCAGAGGGAACTCTAGGCAACACTCTGTGATGACCTATATGGAAAAAGAATCTAAAAAAGAGTGGGTATATGTGTATTTGTGAAATGATTCACTTTGCTGTACACTTGAAACTAACGCAACATTGTAAATCAACTATACTCCAATAAAATTTTTTTTAAAAAATAAAATTTGTCACTAAACCAAAATCACATTGCTGGTAAATAAAATCAGTTTTCAAACCAAAAAAAAACAAAAACTCCCCAGGCTGATGTAAGGAACTCGCATAACTCAATAGAAAAGGTGGGGGAAATGATTTTTTAAAATAGGCCAATGAACTAAATAGATATTTCTCCAAAGAAGACATACAGATGGACAAAAGATGTATGAAAAGCGGTTCAGTATCACTAATGATCAGAGAAATGCAAACCAAAGCCACAATGAGGTATTACCTCACACCTGTTAGAATGGCTATTATCAAAAAAACAAAAGATAAGTGTTAGCAAGGATATGAAGAAAAGGGAACCCTTGTATGGCATTGATGGGAATGTAAATTGGTACAGCCACTATGGAAGACATTATGGAAGTTTCTCATGAAATTAAAAAGAAAACCACCAAGTGATCCAGCAATCTCACTTCTGGGTACATGCACAAGGAAACTGAAATCAAGACATCAAAGGAATGTCCACACTCCCGTGTTTCTTTCACAACAGCCAAAAAGTAGAAGCAATCTAAATGTCCATCAGT
>NW_011494727.1:1523120-1523629 GCF_000754665.1 Bison bison bison
ACCTTTGTTGGCAAAGTAATGTCTCTGGTTTTTAATATGCTGTCAAGGTTGGTCATAGCTTTTCTTCCAAGGAGTAAGCATCTTTTAATTTCATGGCTGCAGTCACCATCTGCAATGATTTTGGAGTCCAAGAAAATAAAGTCTCTCACTGTTTCCATTGTTTCCCAATCTTATTGCCATGAAGTGATGGGGCCGGATGCCATGATCTTAGTTTTTTGAATGTTGAGTTTTAAACCAGCTTTTTCACTCTCCTCTTTCACTTTCATCAAGAGGCTCTTTAGTTCCTCTTCACTTTCTGCCATAACAGTGGTATCATCTGCATATCTGAGGTTATTAATATTTCTCCTAGCAATCTTGATTCCAGCTTGTGCTTCATCCAGTCCAGCATTTTGCATGACGTACTCTGCATATAAGTTAAATAAGCAAGGTGACAACATACAGCCTTGACACACTCCTTTCCCAATTTGGAACCAGTCTGTTGTTCCATGTCCAGTTCTAACTGTTGCTTC
>NW_011494727.1:1523729-1525048 GCF_000754665.1 Bison bison bison
TCCATCAGTGGATGAATGGAAAAGGAAAATGTGGTATATGCATACTATGGAATATTATTTGGGTTGAAAAAAAGAAGGAAAGCCTGCCATTTGCAGCAACATGATGAACCTGGAAATGAAAGAAGCCAGGCACAAAAAGACAAGTAGTGCGTGATCTCATTTACGTGAGGAATCTAAGATAATCAGACGCATAGAAGCAGCGAGTGGAGAGGCTGTCAGGGGCTGAAAGGGGGAGGGAGAAACAGGCAGGTAGTAGTCAAAGGGCACAGTGTTTTAGGTGTACAAGGTGAATGATACCTGGAGATCTATAACTACAGAGTGCCTGTAGTTAACAATATTGTATTATATACTTAAACATTAACGGAGGGTAGATCTCACGTTGAGTGTTCTTCCACACACACACACAAACACACACACACTACAAAATAATAATAAGACTTGAGGAAACTTGCAGATGACAATATGTTTACAGCATAGCTTGTAGTGATGGTTTCATGAGTGTGTACTTATCTCCAAACTCATGAAGTGTATACCTTAAATATGTACAGCTTTTTGTATGTCATCCATACCTGGGGACTTCTGGTGGTCCAGTGGTTAGGACCCTGTGATTCCAATACAAGGGACTCAGGTTTGATCCCTGATCAGGGAATTAAGATACCACATGCTGCACCAAGGGGCAACAAACAAACAAACCTGAATAAAATGATTTAAAAAACCAACCAACCAAAATACTCTCAGGTTGGTCACAGCCCCATGGCCAGGATACCGCCCCCACCACCTCCTTCCCCTTTCTGTATCATCTTTTTCCTTAAATGGCTCCAAATCTTTACTGCCTTTTATGGCAACCATTAGCTATATGTGGCTATTTAAATTTAAATTTTAGTTCAGTTGAGTCGCTCAATCGTGTCTGACTCTTTGCAACCTCATTGACTGCAGCACACCAGGCTTCCCTGACCGTCACCAACTCCCGGAGCCTGCTCAAACTCATGTCCATCGAATCGGTGATGCCATCCAACCATCTCATCCTCTGTTGTCCCCTTCTCCTCCTGTTCTCAATCTTTCCCACCATCAGGGTCTTTTCAAATGAGTCAGCTCTTCGCATCAGGTGGCCAAATTATTGGAGTTTCAGCTTCAACATCTGTCCTTCCAATGGATATTCAGGACTGATTTCCTTTAGGATGGACTAGTTGGATCTCCTTGAAGTCCAAGGGACTCTCAAGAGTCTTCTCCAACACCACAGTTCAAAAGCATCAATTCTTCGGTGCTCAGCCTTCTTCACAGTCCAACTCTCACATCCATACATGACCACAGGAAAAACC
>NW_011494727.1:1525148-1559005 GCF_000754665.1 Bison bison bison
TCTTAGTTTTTTGAATGTTGAGTTTTAAACCAGCTTTTTCACTCTCCTCTTTCACTTTCATCAAGAGGCTCTTTAGTTCCTCTTCACTTTCTGCCATAACAGTGGTATCATCTGCATATCTGAGGTTATTAATATTTCTCCTAGCAATCTTGATTCCAGCTTGTGCTTCATCCAGTCCAGCATTTTGCATGACGTACTCTGCATATAAGTTAAATAAGCAAGGTGACAACATACAGCCTTGACACACTCCTTTCCCAATTTGGAACCAGTCTGTTGTTCCATGTCCAGTTCTAACTGTTGCTTCTTGATCTGCATACAGATTTCTGAAGAGGCAGATAAGGTGGTCTTGTATTCCTATCTCTTTAAGAATTTTCCACAGTTTGTTGTGATCTACACAGTCAAAGGCTTTGGCGTAGTCAATAAAGCAGAAGTAGATGTTTTTCTGGAATTCTCTTGGTTTTTCTGTGTTCCAACGGATGTTGGTAATTTGATCTCTGGTTCCTCTGCCTTTTCTAAATCCAGCTTGAACATCTGGATTTTTTAGTTAATTAAACCTAAATAAAATGTAAAGTTCAATTTTTCAGTCTCACTAGCCACATTTCAAGGGCTTAAAAGCTAGCAACATGTGATCAGTGACTACCATGTAGGACAGTTCTGATAAGAACCTTTCCCTCATTGCAGAAAGTCCTATTAGACTGCACGGCTGGAAATCCTTTCTTAGGAAGGGTAATCTGCTTATTGAGCTCTGTGACTTCATCAGCACAGTCAGCTGACCAGGCACCATCAAGACAGGGAACCAAAAAGAACAAGAAAAAAAATTTTTTTTTTAATTCTGATATTCATTTCCTAAAAAAGCATCAATCATCATGGGGGAAAAAAAACAGCAGAGCTTCATTGGACTTTCTTACAACTATTTGTGGGTTATCAATGACTCTATATTAAATTATAAACCATGAGGTACAGCATAAAGATTCCAAGGTGGCTCAGTGGTAAAGAATGTACCTGCTGATTCAGGAGACTCATGTTCAATCCCTGGAAAGATCCCCTGGAGGAGGAAATGGCAACCCACTCCAGTATCTTTGCATGGATAATTCTGTACCTGGTAGTACAGTCCATGGGGTCGAACACAGACACAACTGAGCACACACAAGGTACAACATGGAGATCGTTTAAGCTTCCTCAGTTCCATGGTCTCTTTTAAGGAGGGTTTGAAGGTCCCTAACAAGGTGTTCTGGAGAAGGCAATGGCACCCCACTCCAGCACTCTTGCCTGGAAAATCCCATGGACGGAGGAGCCTGGTGGGCTGCAGTCCATGGGGTCACAAAGAGTCAGACACGACTGAGCGACTTCCCTTTCGCTTTTCACTTTCATGCATTGGAGAAGGAAATGACAACCCACTCCAGTGTTCTTGCCTGGAGAATCCCAAGGATGGGGGAGCCTGGTGGGCTGCCGTCTATGGGGTCGCACAGAATCGGACATGACTGAAGCAACTTAGCAGCAGCAGCAGCAGCAACAAGGTGTTCACGTGGGTATCTGCTTTTGTAAAATTTTCATAGGCAAGAAGGCAATTTTGGTGTAGTCAGTTAAGAACACTACCTCCTTTTGCCCAAATTTTTATTTGCCTTATGTCAGATAATGGAGTGAAAGCTGACATGGGATACATCTAGTTTGGTTTTTGTAGAATAAATTTATGTGGTCTGTAGTCCTTCCCACCTATAATTCAGTTTTTGACAGCTGTCCTGGTGTAGGAGTGCCCTGCCACCCTCTGGCGCCATGATGCATCTGGCGTAGGGCACAAAGTGGGTAACACAGGGGAGAAGGTCAAGGGGTCCCATTACAGGAAAACATGCTCCGACTGTGGGGAGTGTCGAGGGAACAAAGTGTGAAACTGAGGAGCCAAAAGCGGCTGCAAGAGAATTCTTCCACTTGGCAGGTAAAATTGTAAGCAAAGGATTTGGTTCTCATTTACCCTAATCAAGGGAATTCCCTGGTGGTCCAGTGGTTAGGATTCCATGCGCTCTCTGCCTCGGGCCTGGTGGGTTTAATTCAGTTCCTGGTCGAGGAACTAAGATTCCCACAAGTTGTGCAGAGTGGCCAGGGGAAAAAAAAGAAAAAAAAAAACAACAGCAGCAGTAACAACAATAAAAAACCCTACTCAAAATGGAAGCACTTTCGGGAGTGTTCTCACTAAAGCTGTGCATGTAATCATAAACACACCAAATTTCTTTTCATCCTTTGGTGGAAAGCAAAAATGGAATTTATCAAGATTTCCACTGGGCACAAATATGTAACAGTAAAACAAAGCAGGAGGCGGAGGGTGTGTGGATTCTTGGCTTTTATGCCTCAGATCACATTTTAGCATATCTGACACATCTTGCCCTGACAAAGTCTGAGGGTTCCAGAAGAAATAGTGTGCTAAATTACCACCAATGCAGCAAAATAGCCTGAAGAAAACACACATACACACCAGCACAGAGCAAAAGATGCAAAACAAAGGGAGCACTCAAGAGAGGAAAGCGTAACGTCAAACAGGATGCCAGAATGAGAACTAAACCTATCCATCACATCGAATCAATACATGCAAATGGGGTAAACCTAGTTTGGAAAGAAAATCTATGCTGAGCCTTTGTAGCAGACATCTCTCAATACCATATCCGAGCCTCTCAGCCTCCAGTGTCTTTGACCTGTCCTGTCCTAGCCCCTCCGTAGTGACCCAGCTCCACCTGGGCTCCAACTGACTCCACGCGGAAACGATGCCCCACACGTCATCTCAAGGCCACACTGCGCCACTGGCCCCCAGAGACAGTTGGTCCCAAGGGTGATCCTGAAAAGCAGACTTTCAGGATAGGACTGTGGGGACTTCCCTGGTAGTCCGTGGTTAAGGCTCCGTGCTGCCAATGAGGCTTCGGTTCCTGGTTAGGGAACTAAGATCCCACAAAAGGATAGGATTGTGACACTGGAGTTCCTATTGTTTTGACTGCAGTAGGGACAATATTGATCACGGTAAGTGGGTGGTGGTAATAACCCTTGGCATGACGTGGTATCAGAATGACTAAGGTTTTCATCTGGGGTTAATTGGGGGTGAGGTGCAAGTGGAAGGTGAGATTGAGCTGGAGAGGAGAACACAGTATTTGATTGTATGTTGGCAATGATAATTATAAGAAATGTAGAATAGGCTGGCTTTTAGTAAGAGCCTTGCAAAAAAGAAACCTTGCAAAAAAAAAGAAAATGATAGGCTTCGAGTAGCTCACAGCCAACTTAAGATTGTGTAAAAGCCACTAGAGCTTTATGGCAGTTTTTAAGGAGACTTTCATCTCCTGCAGCTTCAGGGCCAACTGCTAAATGTCAGGCTCAGCAGCTGATTGTAAGGGTTCCCGTGCTGCCAAAGGAGACTGAATGGGTAGCTTTGACAAATCTCCTGTCAAAACCAGGCTCCGCTCGGAAAAGCATGGGACTCTGGGATGGGGGTGTTGTGTGGATGAGAACAGAAACCTTGATCCCACAGATTCCCAGGAGTGTTCATGACCAGCAGAAGCAGCCCCCTGTCACTGGAATCTGGAGACAGTGTGCAGACCTCACTGGAAGCAGATGCCTCTCAAGATGTCATTTGCTTTTCTTACGATCTGCCTCCATCACCGCTCACTGTCTCCAGGACCATAATGAAAATCAGGACTCGCCACAACTTGAGCAGGAGTTTACACAGTCCCTCCTCCTAGAGACTCAGCTGACTCACCCGAGGAATTACAGGACCTGGTCCACGCAGGCCATCTGGAACAGAGAGAAGCCGTGTGGCAGTGGATCCGAGGTGATCGACCAGGGGAGTAAAATATGCGGCTGGGTTGGAGAGAACGTATGCACTTTTGGCTGCGCCATGCAGCATGCAGGATCTTAGTTCCCAGGAACCAAATCCATGCCCCCTTGCACTGGAACTGTGGAGTCCTAACCACTAGGCTACCAGGGAAGTCCTGAGAGAATGTATTGCCAGCTGGTATTTGCCTGCGAGATGGCCTTCAACATTATAGTGAAGATGCCTGGAGTTGGTCTTTTTTTTTTTAATAATTTATTTGTTTGTTTTTGACTGTACCAGGACTTGGTCGCTGTGTGGGCTCTTCTCTAGTTGCGGCGTGCGGGCCTCTCACTGTGGTGGCTTCTCTTGTTGTGGAGCATGGGCTCGAGCTTCAGTAGTTGGGCATGTGGGCTCTACAGCACAGTTGCTCCCTGGCACGTGGGATTTTCCCAACCCAGAGACTGAACTCATGTCTCCTGCATTGGCAGACGGATTCTTTACCACTGAGCCACCAGGGAAGCCCTGGAGCTGGTCTTAACTGTATGTGAAGATGGCTACAAAACTTGTACATGACGATGAGGTGGAGATGCCAGAACCTCCTTGACACAGTCTTGACAAGGTGATTTCAAAGCTCAGGGAGAGGAGAATGTAAGAAGGAATTTACTGTGTAAGACTGAGAACCCACTATCTGACTAGGCCCAGGAAGGCCCAAGGACACTGAGGAAGAACACGGCCACCAGTCGTTATCTTTCAGAGGCCCCGTGGGGTTGTGGGAGTAGACACATGGGCACCACCAGGAAACTAGACTCCCAAGTAAAAGTCTGTTCAGGGAAGTGTGGCTGGCCACCATCTTGAAGGCAATTCTGAGACTAAGGAATCTTTTCTCATGTCTGGGACTTTCCTGGGCAGTTCCACTGCAGGGAGCATGGGTTCGATCCCTGGTCGGGAAACTAAGATCCCACGTGCCACATGGTTTGGCTAAAAGAAAAACAAAAATGGAGACCCCATAGCAGTATGGCAATCAGATGGGTGAGGGGCAGCCCAAGCAGATCTGAGTGTCCGTGCTAGGGTCGGACCTTCAGCCCCACCTGTCTCTGGGGGCTTTGGCCTCTTGTTCCCTTCCAGCTGTTGCTACAGCAACAAACCACCAGTGCTTCAACTCACTTCATGTGGGTACAGCCCAACAGTGCCTCAGATGCTCCTGCGTCACTTGTGCCCGCTCTTATCCTGGGGCGTCCTTGTTGAGGCTGAAGCACGAGGCACCAGGGCCCTCTGGGCACCAGGGCTTGTATAACCCTTAAGTGCAGAGGGATGAAAACTGTGGAGAGAATCTTTGACCAATGGGGGCCGGCAACTGGCAGACAAACTCTTCCTCCTTTCTCTCCCTGTTCAGACTGTGATGAAGCATAGTTGAAAGGGCCTCTTGGCCTCTTTCAGTTGTGACATCTAGTTCCCCAACCAGGGATCGAACGCAGGCCTCCTGCATTAAGAGCACAGAATCTTAGCCACTGGACCACCAGGGAAGTCCCTCTCATTGGCTTTTAAAAAGGATAATATGGTTGTACGTAAATGCATTTCTTCTTACTTGTGTGCTTGCTTATGTACATTATATTTTGGGAAGGAGAAACAGGAAACTGGTCATGGTGGCTGCTCAGGGAGGGGACTGTGGTCCAAGGTGGGAAGGAGACAGGTTTCACAGCGTATCTTTTTATGCTGTTCTATATTTTTACCATGTACATGAATTACTTTTTCGATTAAAAACTAGTTAATTTTTTAAGTTATGGAAACATCTTAATATTCAATGTCAGTTGTAATCGGGGAATTGCAAATTAAAACTTCACAGAAATAAGACTTTTTAGAAAGGATTTAAAAACTCGTAAAGCTCCGAGTCGATGAGGATATGAGAAAATGGACTTGTGTACTGTTTGTTTATTTTATTGGTGGGAATGAGTCTTGGTAAACCTTTCTGAAGGATCATGGAACTTTTTTTGATATCAAACTCCTTAAACTTTTTCCTGTATCTTTGCCTCAGCTATTTAATGACTATGAATTTCCCCAGAAGAAAGAGTTAAGAACAGGTACAAAGAGAATTCCCTGTCAGTTCAGTGGTTAGGACTCAGCACCTTCACTGCAGTGGCCTGGGTTCAATCCCTGGCTGGGGAACTAAAATGCCCCAAGCCTGTTGGCATGGCCAAAAAGAAAAAAAAGAAAAAATAGGTACAAAGATTAACCACCAGAATATTAAATCTAGCATGTTACTAACAGGGAAATTTTAGGAGCAATTTAAATTCTAACAATATTCATTTATTTAACTAAACTATGGTATATCCATACAATGGAATTTTATGACTATATTTAAAATACTCTTAAAATATTTAATGACATGCAAACATGTTATCAATTTATCGTTAGGTGAAAAATAAAAGTACAAAAGAGAGTGTTCCGTTTTCTAGTGTTAGCACAAATATATGTATGTATATACACACACATATATAGAAGGACTGCGAAAATATTCCAACAGTAAATAGGGAGTGATTTACAGTCTCTTCTTTTTGCTTGAAGTGCATTTTATTTTATTTATTTATTTTTTTGTCTTTTTTTTTGTTGTTGAAGTGCATTTTAAAGATGATTTTTATTTTTTGGATCTGAAATGCATGTATTTAGATTTTAATTCTTAGATAAGATCACACTATCATTGTTTATTCCGTGCCTGATCATTTTCATTTTATTTACTTTGATTTGTTTATGTAGGCATTTCTATAATGAACCCCCACGAATCCACCATGGAGCTAGAATATTCCCGATAACTAGTTGGCTCCTCACCTTTCCCATCCCCATCCTTCCACAACCAAAAGTACACACCATCCTGAATTTCATGCTTACAACTGCTTTGCTTTTTTTCATTAAAAAAAAATTGTGGTAAAATACACATCACATAAAATTTAATGTCTTAACCATTTAAAAAATATTTATTTCTTTACTATTTATTTGGCTGTGCCAAGGTCTTAGTTGCGGCATGCGGGATCTAGTTCCCTGACCAAGGATTGAATCCAGGCCCCAGCAGTGAAAGCATGGAGTCCTAACTACTAACCTAACTACTGGACCTCCAGGCAATTCCCATTTGCCCATGTTTTATTGGGTAGGTTTTTGTTGTTGTCTGTGCCTCTGGTTTCATATACGTATAATCCTTGCTTTTTAAAAATGGTTTTATCACATATATGGCTGCCTACTTGTGGCTTAGCTGGTAAAGAATCTGCCTGCATTGCAGGAGACCTGGCTTTAATCTCTGGGTGGGGAAGATCCCCTGGAGAAGGGAAAGGCTACCTACTCCAGTATTCTGGCCTGGAGAATTCCATGGACTGTATAGTCCATGGGGTTGAAAAGAGTCGGACACAACTAAGCGACTTTCACTTTCAAACAATGTATTGTTTTCTTTGTTTTAAAGTCTTATAAAATATATATTGCATTCTATATGGTCATCTGATAAGTACTTTTCCCCCCTCATCATTATGCTGTCCAGCTTCATACCTATTGTCTAACACCTAGAGCTATAGTTCATTTGTTTTCAGAGCTGTATAATATTCCATGGTGTAAATATACCAAAGTTTATTCATTCATTCTTCTACCAACGGGCATTGCATCAATTCTAATTTTTTACTACACTGCACAATACATGTGTGAACACTTCCTATGTGTCTCTTGGCGCATGTGTGTAAGAGTCCTCTCAGCTATCCACCTAGGAGTCACTGGGCCATAGGATTTAAGAATGCTCAAATGTATACAATAATTCCCTAAAATCAATACCAAAAAATCAACTCAGTTTATTATAGACCTGAATGCCTGGAGTAAAACTTAAAAACATTTTTTAAAAATATAGGGAATATCTTTCAAATTTATATTTCAAATATTTCAAAGTAGTTAAATCAATGTATACACTCACCAGCAACATTTATGAGGTCACTTTAATCCATATCTTCTTCAACACTGGGTATAGTCAGATTTCTTAATTTTTGTCATGGTTGTTAAAAATTATCTCATTGTGATCTTGATTTGCATTTCCCTGATTAATATGGAAATTAATGTACTTATTGACCATATGTATTTTCTTTTTTGTAAAATGCCTGTTTGTGTCTTTTGCCCATATTCTGATAAAGTTGTTTATTTTTTTCTTCATAGATTTGAAGACATTCTTTATGCATTCTTGGCAGCAATTCTTTGTTTGGATACATATGTTGTAAATATTTTCTCCCCTTTTTCCTCTCATTTTTTACAGTGTCTGTTGATGAATAAGTGCTCTTAATTTAAATGCAACATACAAATCTTTTCTTTCAGAGTTAGAATTTTTTGGCATCTTGTCTAAGAAATCTTTCCCTATTCTAAAATTTGAAAGATATTCCCTATATTTTTAAAAAATGTTTTTAAGTTTTATTCCAGGCATTCAGGTCTATAATAAACTGAGTTGATTTTTTGGTATTGATTTTAGGGAGGGATGCAATTTATTACTTATATAGATAATTCATTTGTCCAGTTCCATTTATCAGAGTATCAGAGGCAGAATGTGTTGTTATTCAGTCACTAAGTCATGTCCAACTCTTTGCAACCCCATGGACTGCAACACATCAGGCTTCTCTGTCCTCCACTATCTCCCAGAGTTTCTCAAATTCATGTCCATTGAGTCAGTGATGCCATCCAACCATCTCATCCTCTATCATCCCCTTCTCCTCCTGCCTTCAATCTTTCCCAGCATCAGGGTCTTTTCCAATGAGTTGGCTCTTTGCATCAGGTGGCCAAAATATCAGAGCTTCAGCTTCAGCATCAGTCCTTCCAATGAATATTCAGGGTTGATTTTCTTTAGAATTGACTGGTTTGATCTCCTTCCTGGCAAAGGGACTCTCAAGAGTCTTCTCAGCAGAAACAGACAATTCAATAATTGGAGATGGGCATGGGAAAAAGCCCTTGAGCCTCAAGGAAATCTACTGAGGTTTCTCCCTTAATAATAATTGACAAGTGAGGGGAGATTGCTTTCTTGCATATTGTCATATGAGGATTTGATGCTAGGGACTGCTGCAGCCACTGTGTCCCCAGAGGGGAACATTGTTGATGCACAGAAAACGGACAACTGGAAATATGTGAAGGACTAAAGTCTCTGATGATATTCATTGAACAACTGAACCAACTCTAGAAGCAAGGATCTGGCACATATTAGGCCCTTGACAAGTGTCTTGGAATAAGTAAATGAATGAATACATGACACACAGGACCACTTCCTGCACCTCGTAGAACCCAGTTCTTTTCTGTCTCTGTGCCTTTGCATTTCTGTTCCTCCTACCTGGAACACCATCCCCTCACCATCTCCATCTCCTAAAATGTGACTCATCCTCCAAGACTCATCTAGAATGCCACCTTTCCCCTGAAACTTATTCTAACCTCCTTTGAGTACTCATAGCACTTTGTATTTATCACATCTGCCTTTTTGAACTTTTGACTTTATCTTTGGCCAAACCCCCTGCATGTGGGATCTTAGTTTTCCAACCAGAGTTGGAACCTGTGCCTCCTGCAGTGGAAGCATGGAATCCTAACCATTGTACCACCAAGGAATTTCCCTAAATTTTTTATTTTATTTTTAATTGGAGAGTGACTGCTTTACAATGTTGCCCCTAAACTTCTGACTTTTAATTAGTTATGCCTACACATAACTTGTTCTTTTATATAAAAGATTTGGAAGTGCTTATAAGAATATAAAAATAAAGAATACAAAAATATAACTAAAATTTTAAAAATTGAGCCCCCAAATCTTTAAACTAGAACATAAGACCAAAGCAGGTACATAGAAAGCATTTATGTAAGCCATGGAGTCCACAGTGATTAAATATGAGCTCACAGTGATTAATCAGTCGGTCAGTTCAGTTGCTCAGTCATGTCTGATTCTTTGCGACCCCATGAACCACAGTACGCCAGGCCTCCCTGTCCATCACCAACTCCTGGAGCTTACTCAAACTCATGTCCATTGAGTCGGTGATGCCATCCAACCATTTCATCCTCTATCGTCCCCTTCTCCTGCCTTCAATCTTTCCCAGCATCAGGCTCTTTTCAAATGAGTCACCTCTTCGCATCAGGTGGCCAAAGTATTGGAGTTTCAGCTTCAACATCAGTCCTTCCAATGAACACTCAGGATTGATCTCCTTTAGGATGGACTGCTTGGATCTCCTTGCAGTCCAAGGGACTCTCAAGAGTCTTCTCCAACCCCACAGTTCAAAAGCATCCATTTTTCGGCACTCAACTTTATTAATAGTCCAACTCTCACATCCATTCATGACTACTGGAAAAACCATAGCCTTGACTAGATGGACCTTTGTTGACAAAGTAATGTTTCTGCTTTTTAATATGCTGTCTAGATTGGTCATAACTTTCCTTCCAAGGAGTAAGCGTCTTTTAATCTCATGGCTGCAATCACCATCCGCGGTGATTTTTGGAGCCCTCAAAAATAAAGTCAGCCACTGTTTCCACTGTTTCCCCATCTATTTCACATGAAGTGATGGGACCAGCTGCCATGATCTTAGTTTTCTGAGTGTTGAGCTTTAAGCCAACTTTGTCACTCTCCTCTTTCACTTTCCTCAAGAGGCTCTTTAGTTCTTCTTCACTTTCTGCCATCAGGGTGGTGTCATCTGCATATCTGAGGTTATTGATATTTCTCCGGGCATCTTGATTCCAGCTTGTGCTTCCTCCAGCCCAGCGTTTGTACTCTGCATACAAGTTAAATAAGCAGGGTGACAATATACACCCTTGACATACTCCTTTTCCTATTTGGAACCAGTCTGTTGTTCCATGTCCAATTCTAACTGTTGCTTCCTGACCTGTATACAGGTTTCTCAAGAGGCAGGTCAGGTGGTCTGGTATTCCCATCTCTTTCAGAATTTTCCACAGTTTATTGTGAACCACACAGTCAAAGGCTTTGGTATAGTCAATAAAGCAGAAATAGATGCTTTTCTGGAACTCTTTTGTATTTTTGACGATCCAGTAGATGCTGGCAATTTGACCTCTGGTTCCTCTGCCTTTTCTAAAACAAGCTTGAACATCTAGAAGTTCACGGTTCACGTATTGCTGAAGCCTGGCTTAAAGAATTTTGAGCATTACTTTACTAGCATGTGAGATGAGTGCAATTGTGCGGTAGTTTGAGCATTCTTTGGCATTACCTTTCTTTGGGATTGGAATGAAAACTGACCTTTTCCAGTCCTGTGGCCACTGCTGCGTTTTCCAAATTTGCTGACATATTGAGTGCAGCACTTTCACAACATCATCTTTTAGAATTTGAAATAGCTCAACTGGAATTCCTTCACCTCCACTAGCTTTGTTAATAGTGATGCTTCCTAAGGCCCACCTGACTTCACAGTGATTAAATATGAGCTAATTCTTATGAATCTATAATAGCTCCTCCTGATTCAGAACTAAATACATCCCTGAGAGGTTATTTGAAATACCATCTTTGTCATATCAGTTTTCCTTTTGTAATGTGGAAACTATGTGTAAATATTTCTTGGTTTTTTTATTCTGGTCCACTGATCTGTCTGTGTAGTACTAATACTGTTTTAATTTTTGTAGTTCTATGAAATATTCCTTTAAAAAGTAGGGCAAGTTCCCTTTTGTAATTCTTCTCAGGCTATCTGCTTGGGGATCTGGTAACATTTTGATTGTATTTAAATATTTGTCTTGGATATCCCATGGTGATGGTGGTGGTTTAGTCACTAGGACATGTCTGATTCTTGTGGCCCCATGACTGTAGCCCACCTGGTTCCTCTGTCTGTGGGATTCTCCAGGCAAGAATACTGGAGTGGGTTGCCATTTCCTTCTGCAGGTGATCTTCAACCCAGGGATCGAACCCAGGTCTCCTGGATTGCAGGTGGATTCTTTATCAACTGAGCCACCAGAGAAGCAGATACCCCCGGCAGAAGTAAATTATCTCGAGGGTCAGAATGCCAGAATCAGGGGTTTTCCTAGACCTGTCAGAATCCATGCCAATCTAAATGGGTGGTATTAAATAACAATGTGTGACAATGATCTTTGAGAAACATTATATTTCTGCTTTGAGGGATGGTGTTATAGAGATATCCTGTTGACTTTTCCTTGCAAACTGTCCTACTTGGACTAGATATTGAGAAACAGGGAAGAGTGACCATTTCCCACAGCTATGTCACCCACATCCTGCTGCAGTTGGGGTATGTTGATTTGAGAAGAGCAAGGGGCTTTAGAAATCCATTTGTAACACTGCTCTGTAAGATTTTGTTTTAAATTTTTATCTATTATTTTTTCAGATCTACACAGTCATTATAGAAAATAACTTCTTTCAAAATAACTATTGTTGGGACTTCCCTGATGGTCCAGTGGCTAATCCTCTGTGCTCCCAACGCAGAGGGGCCGGGTTCTATCCCTGAACTAGATCCCACATGCCACAACTAAGACTTCCCGTGTCGCAACTAAAAAGATTTCACAAATAAATATTTTTTTAAATAAAATAACTATTGTTAACATTTTCATGACTTTCCTCAAGTCTGTTTTTTATATATAACTGAGATCTTTCAGTATATACACACTGATTCCATGACATCAACTTATTGTATAATTAAAATAATCCACAAAGATAATTTTCATAGCCATGTAAAATGGTTATGAAATAATTTATTAAACCATTCTCCTATTGCAGTATATTTCAGTTCCAAGCTTTTATTTTTATAAATGTATCAGGGTCTTGACTTGGCTGATATGTGAAGAAAAAACATAGCTCTTTCATTTTCCCTTGTCTTCCTATTTTCTGGCTGGTGTCAGTCTCCCAGCCTCTAAGGGAAAAAAAAAAAAGTTTCCTTTACATACAAGGCTCAGCTTTCTAAGAAAAATGGCCTGTCTTCCACTCCTGTCCAAGATGGTGACTGAGGAGCAGAAGGGGACAGGGTGTGGCTTCTGGAACCCCAGGACAGGGGTGGAAGGGAGACTCGGGGGCCTTCGCCATCATTGGCTCAGGTCCCTTCTGAATGTAGGGGATGTCACGTCACAGTGACCCTCTCCAGCAACTTCACCAGGCACTCAAATCAAATCAAGATGGCAAAGTAGAAGGACATGTGCTATCTCCTCGTGCGAGAGCGCTGAAATCACAACTAGCTATTGAACAACCATTGACAAGAGCATGCTGGAACCCACCAGGCACTCTCAGCTAGGTCGGGGTCCCATCCTCCAGGAATGTGCTGCAGTACCCCAGGGAGCTTCAGTGGCCGGGCCCCTTCACCTGCCAAACTACACCTTAATTTGATGTGACTGTGCCTCACATTGATACAGGACTTTCTTTCTTTCTTTTTTATGTGGACCATTTTTTTAAAGTTTTTATTGAATTTGTTTCCACTTCATGTTTTGGTTTTTTGGCCATGAAGCATGTGGGGTCTTAGCTCCCCCACCAGAGATCGAACCCATACTCCCTGAATTGGAAGGGCAAGTCTTAACCATTGGACCACCAGGGAAGTCCCATAGGGCTTTCTTTGAGGGAGCCGCCACCAGGAGCTCCAAGCAAGAAGAGAGGCATAGCCCCCTTCATCATGGGTGTCACTGTGTTACTGACTTACCAAACTTGGGTCTCATTTCTGCCTGTCTTGCTCTCCTTCTCTCCTCCTTCATGGCTTTCATCTCCTACTTTCCCCAGGGCCTGAGACAGGTGACATTCTGCCCTGCTTTCCCTCACCTCCCTCCAGGGTGGGGCAGCAAGACTCCTGGCCTGCCTTCCAGAGCCAGAAAGATTATCTTCTCCTCTTAGAGATAGAGGACCCCACAGGCTGAAACCTCTGGGCTTGGCTGTTGAAATGCTCATGTGCCCAGTATCAAAAGAAAAGAATTTAGAAGAACTTCTCTTAAGACAAACACTCATTTTGCAAGGCTAATATCTTGCTGTATAATTTTATTTTGAATGTCAGAAGCTGGATATTAATTCCTTCTCTCTTCAGTCTTTCCACGATTTTGCATTTCACTGAAATGAATGACATCAGTTGTAAAATGCACTGTTATTTTAGGTACTCCTAAGGAAGAAAAACAAGCTGCTAATTATGTTATGAACAATGCTTTCTTATCATTTAGAATGTTGGTTTATATTTATCAAAAAAGCTCTTTTTAGACTTATTTAGACATACATTTTTATCATGGATCACTCTTGTGCATAGCTAAAAAGGAAAATATAAGCAAATTGGAAAGTATTCCTGTAACTTCTTTACAGAAGAAGCTGATGCAGAGAATGTTCAAGAGTTAGTAATGAGCATGTCTTTTCCCACAGTATTGTTGTCTGTGCATCAAAAGTGTTGTTAACACAGAATCTCTTAACCCAGATCTAAGAGATCTGCTATGGCTTCTGGGATTTTCTCACAAACTGATGACACCAATCCTGCAAGTTTTTATGCTGCTCCTCCCCAGTCTTTAAAAAGGTTTGTAGTGTCAGTCACTCAGTTTGTGTCCAACTCTTTGCACCCCCATGGACTGTAGCCCTCCAGGCTTCTCTGTCCATGGGATTTCCCAGGCAAGAATACTGGAGTGGGTTGCCATTTCTTTCTCCAAGGGAATCTTCTTGACCCAGGAATCAAACCACCGTCTCCTGCATTGCAGGCAGATTCTTTACTGTCTGAGCCACCAGGGAAGCTCCCCCTAAAAAGGCTTGTAGAAGATATCAATAGGTTTCCAAACCAACTTTGGGTATGCGCAGACAATGACAATCATATTATGGCTGTTGCCTAGCCAACAACTGTTGTCAGTCAACACTGATTGTAGAACACACCCAAATTTCAAAGAAGGAAATTAAGTCTTTCGTTCTCTTCCCCTGGCTGCACTGGGAGGCATATGGGATTTTAGTTCCCACAATTTATCAAACCCATGCCCCTTGCAGTGGAAGTACAGTCTTAACCACTAACTGCCAGGGAAATCCCAAAATGTAAGTCTTAAAAAGTATGAATTACAATGAAATTTATTAGTACTGTTTATTCCTTTTCACACTTCCTCTTCCACCTCTAGGCAGGTGAATGCTTCAAGCCAAATAGAAAGAAAGGCGTGTACTTGGAAAGTTGACTTGCTACTTTCTCACGTATTAATTATATTATGTAAGTACTGATACAAAGGAAATCTTTGAAATAAAACTGACTACTATTCTGTTGTTTCTTCAGATAAAGTCCTAGAATAGGTTTAGATACTTAAAAATAAGACTGATTATTCTTTTCATGAGGGCTTCTCAGGTGGCTCAGTGGGTAAAGAATCCACCTACAAGGCGGGAGACACAGGCTCAGTCCTTGGGTTGGGAAGATCCCCTGGAGGAGGGCATGGCAACCCACTCCAGTATTCTTGCCTGGAGAATCCCATGGACAGAGGAGCCTGGCGGTTAAGGTCCATGGGGTTGCAAAGAGTCGGACATGACTGAAGTGACTGAGCACGCTTGCATTCTTTTCATGAATATACATCACAGTTATTGGATCAGACAAGAGGTAGGGAGACACGCACACATGTACATGTGCCCACGTGTGCATGTATGCGTACACACATGAACACTATGCAACACTGGAAAACAAGGAGTGTTCTGGACTTGACGAGGAACTGCTTGGAAGACGGAGGAGAATGAGGCTAGACTGAAGGAGGAAGCCACAACACCAACCACATGGAAGAGAAGGCTGCTGGAGAGGCTCTAAGCTGAAATGTTAGGTACGGGAAATAGAAGAAAGCTCGGGGGTGCTTGAAGATGATCTGTTGAAGCACCACAGTAAGAATAGAAGACGAGTTCTCTGCTTTCTTCCCTTGTTTGTGGCAAAGAGAGGACAGCAGAGGCAGCTGCCTGTAGTCAGGAGTAGTAAGACGGACACTTGAGCTAAAAAAATCAGGACAGGGACTTCCCTGGCAGTCCGTGGTTAAAACTCTATGCTCCTATTGCGGGGGCCCGGGTTCAATCCCTGGTCAGGGAACTAGATCCCACATGCCACAACTTAAGATCCTGCATGCCACAGCTAAGACTCAGTGAAGCCAAAAGAAAACAAAAAAATCTCATGTAAAATGCCCCTAAAAACATAAAAACACACAAATGGTAAAGGTAAAAGGATGGATCAAGACGTATCAGGCAAATATAAACTAAAAGAAAGATGGGTGTAATCATATTATTAGATGAAATGGTGTTTAAGATAAAGAATGTTATTAAAAGGGAGATGTCCACCATATGATGACACACAATTTTCTAAGAAGTTATAGCAACTTTAAACTTGTATGCAAGTAATAAAGTATATAAGACAAAATGAATAAAGATATGGGGGGGAGGAATTCTTTTTTTTTATTTGGCCGTGCTATATAGCTGGCGAGATCTCAGTTCCCTGACCAGGGATTAAACCCCGGCCACAGAAGTGAAAGCACCAAATTCTAACCACTAGCCCACCAGGGAACTCCTGAAATTCATAAACATATTGTCAAAGTGGGAGATTTCAACATATCTCTCTTGAATATTGATGGGTCAAGCAGAAGAATATTTATCAAAGATATAGAAAATGTGAACATGATTAACAAATTTGATATAATAATAAATATGGAGAGTGTCCTGTATCTAACAGTGAGAGAAAGCAAATTCTTTTTTTCAGTCACCCAAAACACTTAACAAAAATTGATAAACCTCAACACATTTTTCAACGCATTGGTGTTATGTAGATCCTAATCTCTGTGTAAAACTTCATTAAGTTAGAAGTTAATTACAAAAAGGTAAGTTAAAAATCCCTACTTACTTGGAAACCTTTAAACATACTACTAAATAGCATGTGTACAATTAGTCATCTGGGCTTCCCTGCTGGCTCAGTGGTAAAGAATATGCCTGCAATGCAGGAGACCTGGGTCAGAAAGATCCCCTAGAGAAGAGAATGACTACCCACTCCAGTGTTCTTTCCAGAGAATTCCATGGAGAGAGGAGCCTTGGCGGACTGCAGTCCATGGAGTCATACGAAGTTGGACACGATTGAGAGACTCACACACACACACACAATTAGTCATCATGGAAATTTAAAATAACCAAAACAGAATGATAGAAAATATTGTACATCGGATACAGCAAATCTTTGCTTCAAGTTGCTTAAATATTTATATTGAAGTAGAGGAAAGGTTTAAAATTACTGAGCTAAGTGGTCTCATTAAGAAACTAGAAATAGAACAACAAAATAAAACGAAAAAGATAACCAAAGCAGAAACCAATAAAAGATTAAAAAAAAAAAAAAAATTCAACAGAGTTGATCAAAAAGTGAATATTGGTTCTTTGAAAAAGAATAAAATTAGCCTTCCCTGGTGGCTCAGTGGTAAAGAATCCACCTGTCAATGCAAGAGACACAGGTTCTAATGGTCTGGAAAGATCCCACATGCCCCAGAATAACTAAGCCCACGTACCACAGCTGCTGAGTCTGTGCTCTAGAGCCCAGCGCAGCAACTACGGAAGCCTGTGCGCCCTAGAGTCTATGCTCCACGGTAAGAGGAGCCCATGCACGGCGAAGAGAAAGGAGCGCCCGTTCACCACAAGTAGAGAAAAGCACACATAGCAACGAACACCAAGTACAGGCAAAATAAATAAATTGCAATAAAAAAGAAGAAGAAAATTGACAGGACTTCCCTGGCACTCCAGGGGTTAAGACTCCGCACTTCCATGCAAGGGGTCCAGGTTCGCTCCCTGGCAGGGAACTAAGATCCCAAATGTCGAACCAACCTGACAAAATGAATAAATAAAAGAATTTTTAAAAAAGAATAAAGTTGACAAGCTTCTAGCAATATTGATCAGGAGAAAAGACAGATAAGATGCAAACAAGTACTGTGAGTGTAAAGAGAGACATAATCACAGATAAAGCATAGGTTAAAAGGGCAAGAGGCTGTGATTACCAACTATTCACCAACAATTTTCAGAACTTGGACAAAATATTCAGATTTTCAAAAAAATATATTTAATCATAACTCAATAAGAAATGAAAAATTAGAGTAGTCTTATACTCTATGTAGAAGATAGAGGGACCCCTGGGCTGAACATCTGGTGTTTGTCAAATGGACTAAAACTGAAGCTCAGTTCTTACCCAGACACTCCAAGGACAAAGCTGGTGGCAGAAGCTGCGCTCTGTTAAAGCAGAGATAAGGTGACCACTCCTGAGGTCAAGACTTCCCTGTCTGCACATGTGCAGGAAGACTCCTTGGAGGTCAAAAAGGAATGGGGCAGCACCCCATAAGAGTGGACGTGCACCCCCAGCCCTCTGTGGTGGGATCTATCTTAGCAAAAAGATGCACACACATGTTGGGGAGTATCCTAGGACCATTCAGGTGTGAAGAAAGAAAAAAGGTAATAGGCCAAAGGTAAACAAGACCCTGAAGGACAGTCCTGTATAAGTGATTTACATCACCTCTCTACTGTTCTCCTGCTCCTTAGAGAGGACGCCCTTATCTCTGGGTGTGTTATCTCAGCCCTGCTTCTGTCTTAAATAAACAAACTGGTTCTCTGTGTGCTCTCCCGTATGTTGTGCTTTGTCTCTGAAGATAAACTTTGTACCTGTTTTTATACTTCTTGCCTCCTTGAAACATTCTTGTTTCCAGTGGGGTTAAGAGCCAGGGGAACTTTGCTCTTTATCCAGAGATAAAGTCTCCTGGCTAGCCCCTGGTGGTCTAGTGGCAAGGACTCCTAGAGTTCACCCAGGCTATGCAGGTTCACAAGCTGGAATCAAGATTGCTGGGAGAAATACCAATAACCTCAGATATGCAGATGACACCACCCTGATGGCAGAAAGTGAAGAAGAACTAAAGAGCCTCTTGAGGAAAGTGAAAGAGGAGAGTGACAAAGTTGGCTTAAAGCTCAACATTCAGAAAACTAAGATCATGGCAGCTGGTCCCATCACTTCATGTGAAATAGATGGGGAAACAGTGGAAACAGTGGCTGACTTTACTTTTCTGGGTTTCAAAATCACTGCAGATGGTGATTGCAGCCATGGAATTAAAAGACGCTTACTCCTTGGAAGGAAAGTTATGACCAACCTAGACAGCATATTAAAAAGCAGAGATATTACTTTGCCAACAAAGGTCTATCTAGTCAAGGCTATGGTTTTTCCAGTGGTCATATATGGATGTGAGAGTTGGACTATAAAGAAAGCTGAGCGCCAAAGAATTGATGCTTTTGAACTGTGGTGTTGGAGAAGACACTTGAGAGTCCCTTGGACTGCAAGGAGATCCAACCAGTCCATCCTAAAGGAGATCAGTCCTGGGTGTTCATTGGTAGGACTGATTTTGAAGCTGAAACTCCAGTACTTTGGCCACCTAATGCCAAGAGGTGACTCATTTGAAAAGAGCCTGATGCTGGGAAAGATTGAGGGCAGGAGGAGAAGGGGACGACAGAGGATGAGATGGTTGGATGGCATCACCACCGACTCAATGGACATGGGTTTGGGTAAACTCCAGGAGTTGGTGATGGACAGGGAGGCCTGGAGTGCTGCGGTTCATGGGGTCACAGGGAGTCAGACACAACTGAGCGACTGAACTGATCCAGGCTCAATTCCTGGGCAGGAAACTAAGATTTCTCTCCGGGACCACTCATTGCTATCTTTCTAAGATCATTGTAACTTTTTAAAATTAATCAGTGGTTGAAATCTTTCCATTAAGTAAATCCTAGGCATACAGTTTTGGTTTTCTCAGTTTTTTTAGGCCCTAAGTTTTTAAGGAAAGGTCTATCAAAAAAAAAAAAAGGAAAAGTCTATCAAACTTTCAAAGAACAGATCAACCCAAGTTAATACAAACTCTTTCACACACACTTTACAGAGCCAACATAATTCTGATGCTAAAGACAAACTGAGATTATGAGAAAGGACAATAATATAAATATAGATGTAAGAATTCTAAATAAAATATTATCAAACCAAACCCAAAGTGTATAAAAAATATAATACACTATGACCAAGGTACATTTATCCAAAGAATGAAAGAATGATTAGAAAATCTACAAATGTAATTTACTAAGTTAAAAGATTTGTAAATCCATGTAAATACTTAATAGATACAGAAAAAGTATTTGATAAAATTCAGTATTCATACATTATTTTTTAACTCATAGTAAATTAGAAACAGAAAGAAACTTTTTAAATCTGCTTGCTGCTACTGCTAAGTCGCTTCAGTCTCGACCCCATAGACGGCAGCTCACCTGGCTCCCCCGTCCCTGGGATTCTCCAGGCAAGAACACTGAAGTGGGTTGCCATTTCCTTCTCCAATGCTGTCTATTTTTAAAAAATGGGACTTTCCTGGTGGTCCAGTGGCTAAGACTCTGCACACCCAATGCAGGGTCCCTGGTTCAATTCCTGGTCAGGAACTAGATCCAATGTACTGCAACTAAGAGTTCACACACTGCAACTAAAGATCCCATGTGCCAAAACTAAGACCCAGCACAGCCAAATAAATAAATATTAACAAAAATAATAACAGAGCAAACATGATTCTGAAGGGATACTTTAAAAGTATTCCCTTTAAACTCAGAAACGAGATAAGAATGCCCACTATCATTATTTTTAATCAATATTGTATGTGAGGTTTTAGTCAATGTAATAATGTGAGAAAAATAAATTAAAGGCATAATGATTGGAAAAAAAGAAATAAAGCTTTTATTATTTATAAATAATAATATAGAAATCCCAAAAGAATCTACAGATAAATCATTAGAAACAATAGAAGAGTTTAACAAAATGGAAATATATAAGATTAATATACAAAAGGTCAGTTGCATTTTTATACCCCAGCAGTAAACAGCTAGAAAATGTAATTAAAGAGAAAATATTAAAAGACTTCTAAGACAGAATAATAAATCTTTATTAGAACATACTTTAAAAGACCTAAATAAGTAGAGGGATATATCACACTTATGGATAGAAAGGCATATTATTCTAAAATGTCAGTCTTCCCCAAACTGATCTACAGTTGATGCCATTTCAATCAATATCTCAGTATGGTTTTCCATAGAACTTGTTAAGATTATTCCAAAGTGTACACGGAAAAGTAAAGGTCCAAAGATAGCCAGGACATTTCTAAAGACAGAGTGAATAGTTTTATGTGGTAGGTAAGTGGAAAGGGAGCTGAAAGAAATGGTTATCTATGTAGGGAAAAGTTGAACCCCTGCTCATATGATATGTAGAACTCAATTACAAAAAATCAAGACTTCAGGGACTTCCCTGGTGATCCAATGGTTAAGATTCTGAGCTTCCAATGTAGGGGGCATGGGTTGGATTCCTGGTTGGGGAAGTAAGATCCCCCATGCCCTGTGGTGTGGCCAAAAAAAAAAAAAAAGGAAATAAAAAAAGAAAAAATTAAGAATTTACCTTCCAAAGCAAAATGGGAAAATTTTTATCAGAGAGCTTAAAGACCCATCCTTTAGAACATGGAGGAGGGAAAATTTTCTCAAACAAGCTATGAAAAACACTGACAATAAAATATAAGATAGACAATTTGACTACATAAGCTTTAGAATTTTTTTTTCAAAGGAAAACTCAAGAAAATAAAAGGCACACATTGACAAAGAATTCAACTCAAAAATGGATAAAGAAGTTTAATTAATTAATATGAAAGGGACAAAAAGTCTGATAGAAAAATAGGCAAAAGATGTGGGAACCACATATATGAACAAAATATGAAGAGAGATTTTAAAAATGATCCAATAAATGCAGATCAAGACCACAAGGAGAGACTCTTTTACAAGCATTTGATTGGCAAAAGCAAAAAGATTGATGCAATCAAGCATTAGAAAGCATGCAATGTGGGAGACCCAGGTTCGATTCCTGGGTCGGGAAGATCCCCTGGAGAAGGAAATGGCAATCCACTCCAGCACTCTTGTCTGGAAAATCCCGTGGACAGAGGAGCCTGATAGGCTACAGTCCATAGGGTGGCAAAGAGTCGGACACGACTGAGGGACTTCACTTTCACTTTTCAAACCCATAATATCTCCTAAACGTTGCAGATGGGAATGTAAGTTCAGGCAACAACCTTAGAAAACAATAAGATTATTATGACTCAGCAAGTCTACTCTTAGATATATACCTACGCTGTTAGACATGCATATCCAGAGACATGTAAGAATGTCCATAGCAGCATTACTAAAAATATGAAAAATGTGGAAGCAGTTACTATAGGGGCTGTAGACTGAAAACAATAAAAAGGGTCAAGTTGGAAAAGTCACACAGGTGTTAGAAAATTTTCTGAACAACAAAAAAAAGATTCACACTCTGTCACATCCTGAAAAAGCTTTCAAATTCCAAGGAAATGACAAAACTATAAAACAAACAAAACCTAGAAATAAACTAAATGTCCCCCAATAGGGAAATGGATGAATTAACTATGGTAAATTCATACACTCAAATATACAGAGTAGTCAAAACTCAATGAACTAGGGACTTCCCTGGTGGTCCAGTGTCTAAGATTTGCACTCCCAACGTAGAGGGCCTGAGTTCAATCCCTGGTCAGGGAACTAGATCTTGAGTACCACAACTAAGAACTGGCTCAGCCAAATAAACAAACAAATCAAAAAAAAAAAAGAATACACTCTAGTGAAACACAAAATATAGATGAATCTTAGAAATAAAATACAAAGATAAAAAGTAAGGCCCAAAAGGTTACATACATTCTGTGCCTTTTCTGTAAAGCTGAAAAACAACTAAAAAATATGTATTTTTTATATACATATAAATGCAATAAAATTATACAAAGGAAATCAAGGGAATGATGAACATTGGCTTCAGGATGCTTTTTTTTTTTTTTCAGAGCAGTGATTTTCATCTTTATTAACCTTTATTTTACTACATTCCACTTTTAATTTTTTTAATTTTATTTTGTTTATGTCTTTGTTTAGGCTGCACCAGGTATTAGTTGTGGCTTGTGGAATCCAGTTCCCTAACCAGGGATCAAACCTGGCCCCTCTGTATTGGGAGTAAAGAGTCTTACCCACTGGACTGCCAGGGAAGTCCCTAAATTATTTTTTTTATTGAAGTATCGTTCATTTATATTTCAGGTGTACAGCAAAGTGATTCAGTTACAAATATATTATAAATGTATAATATATATATATATATGTTCTTTTTCAGATTCTTTTCCATTAAATGTTATAACAAGATGCTGTATATAGTTCCCTGTCCTCAGTAGGACCTTGTTGTGTATCTATTTTACGTATATATTCTATATATAGTAGTGTGTATCTGTTAATCTCAAATTCCGAATTTATCCCTCCAGCCCCAGGATATCTTGGTAGATATCTGGAAGGAGTGATATGAAGGGGAGGGGTATATGTTAGATATAAATTATCGTCATGATTCTTACTTTTGTTTAGGTGATAGGTTAATGATATTTGTGTGCTGTGCTTAGTCGCTCACTCGTGTCCTGCTCTTTGTAAGGGGTGTCTCCACTTGGGAGTCAATGTGCAGGGCAGGGTAAGAAGGGTGTCCCCACCGCGGGCGGCCTGGTGTGGGACATCAGAGTCTGAGCAGGGCTCAGGGGCCTGTGGAGCAGAGGTTCAGTGTGGCATGAGATAAGGGGTGAGACGGAGTTCTTGTGAGCAAGGTGGTCCTTCAAGGGGTGACGGAGCCCAAGGGGAGTGGATGCCTAGGGGCATGGGGAGGGGTGGCAGTGGCAATAAGAGGCTAGCTACATACAAGGGGATTCACCATGTAATTTATTATATCAAAGACAGTGGGGATCAAGTTTCTCACTGTCAGAGAAAGGACTTAAAAAATATGGAAAGGGAGAACACTTAAAAATAGGGAAAGGGTAGCTTGCGGGATGGGATTGGAATTGGAGGTACGGTGTGATTTATGGTTTTCAGTACAGATACATAAAGAAACAGACACAGATATAAGAATGTACACAGAGGGACTTCCTCGGTGGTCCAGTGGTTAAGACTTTGCCTTCCAGTGCAGGGTGTGCTGATTTGACCCCTGGTTGGGGAGCTAAGAGTCCACATGCCTCACGGCCAAAAGACCAAAACATAAAACAGTATCCACACTCTATAAAAACTTTAAAAATGGTCCACATCAAAAGAAAAAAAAATCTTTAAAAGAAATACACTAACAGATTCCTTAGCTCTCTCCACCCAGAAAGCCTGGGAGGAGTAACACCCTTAAAGCTATGCACACACCCAGAGTCCTTTTTTGCAGAGCAGTGAAAGAGCAACTATGAGAAGCTGTAAGCTGAGCAGTTCCCGCAGCTCACTCAGGTCTCAGAGATGGTTCCGGCCAGCCTGGCTGGAGGAGCTGCACTGAGCACCCAGGGTGTCCCTTGAAAAGCCACTGACAACCACAAATGACTGAAACTGGTATAAGAAGAAAATAGCAATCTGAATATTCTTGTATCTAGTAAAGACTTTGGGTTTATGATTTAAAAACAAAATCTTTGCAAACACATACACATAGGCAACATTCTTAGAGGCAAATATATAGCTGTGTAAATATTTATATTATAAAGGAAAAAATGTCTAAAATCAAGCTTCCACCTTAAGGAACTAGAAAAAGAAGAGCAAATTAAACTCAACATAAGTAGAGGGAAAGAAATAAGACTGGAAATCAATAAAATAGGAGACAGGCAAACATTAGAGAAAATCAATGAGGCCAAAAGCTGGTTCTCTGAGACGAGCAATAAAATTGATCAACTTCTAGATAGACTGATCAAAAAAAAAGAAAGGAAGACACAAATTGCCAACACATTTTGATTTAAGTTTGTTTTACTTTTATGTTAAACATCCAAGTAAGTCTAAAGTCAAATCTACAAAACAAGGTATATTCAGACAAGTATATCTTCTCCCCTTGTCTCTTCCACCCTGTTCCCTTCCTCTCTTATAGGTAATCAGTTTATTTATACTTTAGCTTATCCAGACCATATTTTGAAGTAAAAAAATCTATGGCATAAGGAAAATATATAAATATAGTGAATATATTTAGAGTATCGTTTTGAGGAATGTTGTGTTTCACAGAGAGTCACATCTCAAGGGGTGGTTTAAGATTCTTGTGAATATAGTCACGTTCAAATACAATCAATACATCTGAACAAAAACCTTCAGTGTGTTCAAAAATACAGGCAAGTGTGTGTTCAATAGATCAATGAATATGATTGCATTAGATAAATATCCATAGACAAGAGACAAGGGCTTTGCCCTGACTCTGCAGAGGGAGAGTTCTATCATTTTGTTGACTGTCAAGTGATAAAGCATCTGACCATGTGAATTAGATTTTTGTGCAAAATTTGTTCAGCTTATTTTTTTAAATCCTGTCTTATATTCCAAAGTTTCCACTAATTCCAAGTGATGAAGATTCCCTTGATAATCTGGCTAGTCATGTTCATAGGCCTATACCATCTGTGGACAAGTGCATCCCAGCTGGGGGATGGGTCTTTCAAAAGTCTTTTGTTGTCAATGTTTAAACGTATTGCTCTTTTCATTTTATAAATTGATGAGCCTTCACTAAAAATATTGACTCAAGCTATAATTGTTTGTTTTCTCCTGAGATAAAATGTAATATCAGCACTGATAATATAACTCCTGAATTGTTCTCAGTGGCCATATGGTGAACAGACTTACCAGGTATGATAGGTACCAGTAATAATTCCTGATTCTGCTATGATTGTATAAACACTTGCATAACTTGATCCAGTTGTTTGCATTTATTTTCAAATTAGAGGTGATAGTGTTCTAGTAATTTATCATTACTCTGAACTTATAGTTTATATCTGGTAGAGGCTTTCTGCTATTTATCCTTTTTTGGCAGATGTATTTAGTTGCTAACCTGAAGAGAAATCTTATTTAGGAGATGGGTGGAAAACAGGAGACATCAGGTACAAGAGTTTGGATCAGCCTGTCTTTGGTTCAATGCTCGTTACATGTACAAAAATACCCTTAGGGACATATTAGGGAGAATACCAATTTGTTGGTAGAGTTTTATATGTATAACAAAGGTTGGAATATAGAGAAATACACTCTGAGTTAGAGACAATATTCTCCTTTTGTGTTTTAGGTTGTTGTATAGGCAAATACAGACTCATTTTTAAAATTTAACATATACATATAATCATTTTTGTCCAAAATCTCCAAAGCATGAGTGTCAAAAAATAAAATCAAGTATTAAAATATAATGTATTGCTGTTATTGTCCATAATAATTACAGAACTATTACACTTTGAAAATATTACCCAGAAAGTGTAAGTAGAAAATTTCAATAGATCTACAAGTTTACAATACTATTTGAGTTTCATCAGGACCAATTTATTAAAGGCAAGTTTGGCTTATAACACAACCTAATTTTTATTTTATTTCATTAAAATTTTAAATACAATTTAAGCCTCTGTTTATTTATAATCTTCATACGTTCCAAATTTTATATTCTGCTGTAAGAGAACAATGATCTCACCTTTTAAATAATCGTGTTAAAAAAAATTCAATACATAGGATTGAATTCACCATCTAAACATTACAGGTGTAGAATTCTATGGGATTATGTACATTCATTTTGTTGTGCAACAGTCACCACCATCCATCCTCAGAACTCCTTTTATCTTACAAAACTGAAACTCTTTACCCAATAAACAATAGTTCGCAGCTCTTCCTTCCCCCAGCCCCTGGCAACCACCATTCTACTTTCTGTCTCCATAAATTTGATGACTCTAGGTACCTTCTATAAGTGGAATTGTACAATATTTGTCTTTTTGAGACGGGCTTATTTCACTAAACATAGTGGCCTCAAGATTCACCCAAGTGGTAGCATGTGACAGGATTTCCTTCCTTTCTAAGACCATCATTTTCCATTGTGTTGATATGCCACGTTTTGTTTTCCGTTCACCTAGTAATTGGAGGGACTGATGTAGAAGCTGAAACTCCAATACTTTGGCCACCTGATGCGAAGAGCTGACTCATTTGAAAAGACCCTGATGCTGGGAAAGATCGAAGGCAGGAGAAGAAAGGGTTGACAGAGGATGAGATGGTTGGATGGCATCACCGACTCAATGGACACGAGTTTGAGCAAGCTCTGGGAGTTGGTGATGGACAGGGAGGCCTGGCATGCTGCAGTCCATGGGGTCACAAAGAGTCAGACACGACTGAGCAACTGCACTGAACTGATTGATGGACATTGAGTTGCTTCCACCTTTTGGCTATTGTAAATAATGCTGCTATAAACGTGGGTGTACAAATATCTCTTTGACACTCTGATTTCAATTATTTTGAATTATATACCCAGGAGTGGAATTGCTGGATCACATGGAAATTCTGTTTTTAATTTCTTTTTTAAAAAATATTTATTTATTTATTTGATTTGCGCCAGGCCTCAGTTGCAGCATGTGGGATTTTCAATGCAGTATGCAGGAGGATATTTAGTTGCAGCGAGCAAACTGCTAGTTGCAGCAGTTGGGACCTAATTCCCTGGCCAGGGATGGAACCTGGATTCCCTGAAATGGGAGTGCAGAGTCTTAGCCACTGGACCACTAGGGACGTCTCCTGTTTTTAATTTCTTGAGGGACCACCATATTATTACACCATTTTATATTCCCAACAAGGATTCCAATTTCTCCACGTCCTCACCAACATTCATTTTCTGTTTGTTTGTTCGTTTTTCATGGTAGCCATCCTAGTGGACATGAGGTGATATCTCATTGCGGGTTTGTTTTTTTTTAATATTTTTTTTATTTGACTGCATCATGTTGGATCATTCACTGTGGTGCCCAGACTCTAGCTGTGGTGTGCAGGCCTAGCCGCTTCATGAATGTGGGATCCTAGTTCCCCCATCAGGGATAGAAACCATTGCATTGCAAGGTGGATTCTTAACCATTGGACCAGCAAGGAAGTCCCCTCTTATTGTGGTTTTGATTTAATTTTCCTGATGGTTAATGATGGTTAATAATAATGGCCATCTGTATGTCTTCTTTGAAAAAATATCTATTCAGATCTTCTGCCCATCTTTTTAATTGGGTTTTTATTTATGGGGTATATTAACCCCTCATTGGTTATATAATTTGCAAATATCTTGTTCCATTCAGTAGATTGCCTTTTTGTTTTGTTGATAGTTTCCTTCATTGTGGAAAAGCTTTTTAGTTTGGTGTGATCTCATTTGTTTATTTTTGCATTTGTTGCCCTCATCTGAAGAAACATATCTAAAAATATGGCTAACACCAATGTCAAGGAGCAGACTGCTTATGATTTCTTCTAGGAGTTCTATGGTTTCAGGTCTTACATTTAAGTCTTTAATCCACTTTGACTTTATTTTTATATATGGTGTGAGAAAGTAGTCCAGTTTGATTCATTTGTATGTAGCAGTCCAGTTTTCCAAGCGTCATTTATTGAAGCTTTCTTTTCCCCATTGTATATTCTTGCCTCTTTAGTCATAACTTAATTGACCATATAAATGTGGGTTTGTTTCTAGGCTCTCTATTCTATGATCCAGGTGTCTGCTTTTATGCCATTTGATTACTATAGTTTTGTGAACTTTTCTGTTGTGCTGGGGCTGACTACTGTGGGCATGCTGGTAGGCAGGATTAGCTCCTGGCCTGTTGGCTGCCAGGTCCTGCCTTGTACTGCACAGTCTGAAAGGTCCCAGGGCTAGTGCCAGCCAACTGGGGGGTGGACAATGTCCTTGTGCTAATAAGCTTGAGAGAAGACTTCAACATGGCACTTAATGATACCAGTGTCCTCATGGTAGAACACATTCCCCCAGATTGCTGCCACCAGCATCTACATCTCTAAGGGGACTTCTAGTTGCCTCCTGCCTCCTGCCACTCTGGGGAGCTCTCCAAGATCAGCAAGTATGTCTGATCCAGGCTTCTTTCAAATTACTGCCTCTAAGTTGAGACTTGGAGCATGTAGATTTGGTATGGGCTCTTTAAGCATGAAATGTCTGTTTTCTACAGCCCTCAGACTTTCCTATATGCAAGCCCTGCTGGCCTTCAAAGCCAATTGTTACAGGGTCTTGTCTTCCCAGTGTAAGAACCCCAGGCCGGAGAGCTCAGTTAGAGCTCAGAACTCTCATTCTCAGGGGAGAACCTCCACAATTGTGGTTATTCTTCTGTTTGTGGGTCACCTCCCTAGGGGTATGGGTTTTGACTATGGTGCATGTATGTACTTCTTACCTGTCCCTTTGTGGTTCCTTCTTTCTTTATTTGCAGAAAATCTTTTCTGCTAATATTCATTTTGTCCTTATAAATAGTTGTTCTGTAAATAGTTCTAATTTTGGTGTGCCCCTGGGAGGAGATAAGTTCAGGGTCTTCTTGGCAGTGATGGCCACACCTGCTCTTTTTTTTTTTTTTTTTTTTAATGCTTTGGGACATCCATTCTGGAGACCATCATCATTCATTAGTTTCAGAATTATTTACTGAGTGCCTCTCATGTGACAACACTGTTCTAGGTTCTGGGGATACAGCGTGGAACAGAATAGAGAAGTAGGCTTTACTGAGCTTCCATTCAGGTGGAAGATAGGGAAGACAGGCAGCAAGCACATAATGAATCATTATGTTAGGAGATGAAATACCATATGAAAAAGAGCAGAGTAAGGGAGATAGATGATGCTGGGAGAGGGGTCTTATGTAGAATGATCAAGAAGGGCCTTTCTAAAGAGGAGACTTGAGGGACTTCTCTGGTGGTCCAGTAGTTGAGAATCCACCTTCCAATGCAGGGGACACAGATTCAACCACTGGTCAGGGAACTAAGATCTCACATGCCTCAGGGCAGCTAAGCCTGCATGGCACAACTAATTAACCCTAGTGCCACAACTAGAGAAAACCCATGTGCCATAATGAAGCCCCAACACAGCCAAAAGAAAATTTTTTGATTAAAAAAAAAAAAAAGCGAGAGAGAAGAGATTTGAGCAGGGCCTTAAACTAAATAGTGGAGTAAGCCATTCACTATCTGGTGGAAGAACAGTCCTCATGGAAGGAAGAGTCAGTAAGGATGTTGAGATATGTGGTCACACATTAAAAGTGAGGCTTTTCAGCATGATCATGAATTTTCAGCAGTCAGTTCACGTACAACTACAGAGATAGAAGAAAGTTGGAAAAAACTTGGGTTGGAGTCTTGCCAGAGGAGCTGAGAGTTCAAGGAAGTGGTTATCCTGATGTGATACCTGGAGGCTAAACTGTGTCATGAGGGTTGCTGGTGGAAGGGGGCTGGAGACCAGATGGAGAGGCACATGGAGAAAGTGGTGTCAGTGCACTGCAGGTTCCTACAGGGATGAGATATTGGTGGGGCAAGAAGTATAGGAGGAAGTGGTCAGAGAGTACAGTGCTTAAGAATTGAAATGTTGGGGGTAAAAGATGATAAAGGTGGGACTTCCCTGGTGGTCCAGTGGCTAAGATCCTGAGCTCCCAATGTAGGGGGCCTGAATTCAATCCCTGGTCATGGAACTAGATCCTTTGTGCCCCAATGGGAAGATCCCATGTGCCACAAAGAAGACCCAGTTCAGTGAAATAAATAAATATTAAAAAGAAAAAAAAAAGATGACAAGGGCTACAGTAAAACCACACTTTGCCCAGGAATGTGCCTTGCATGAGAGTGCCAGGCAAGACGGTCACCAGGGAAAATATGTCCTGTCCACACTCCCTTCACCACTCGGGTGCCTGGGCCTCTGTTTCCCAGAAGTGATGCCTTTTTCTAATTTATCCCAGTGTGCTCTAGAGTCTAATCAGTAGCCTTGGGTTCAGCAGCATTCCTGGGGAGAGCTAGGATTCATTTAGAGAAAGAAGGTAAAGGCTAAGGGAACACTGATAGGAAAGGTTCACGACGCCAGGGAGCTTGCTGATGAGAGACTCTGAGTCCCAGAGGTCTGGTGGCAAGTTCAGGGGTAAAAACTATCAGAAGGGAAAAAAAGAAGAAGAAGAAAAGCTTTATAAGCTTGGGAAGGGCAGGAACTCTTAAACAAGATTTTTAAAATTATAAAGGCCAAAAAAAAAAAAATCAAGGGATTTGACCATCTAAAGATTTGAGTTCCATAGAGTGCCCCAGAAACAAAGTGAGCAGACTAATGGTAGTCTGAGAAAAATCCGTGCAAAGCCAAGAGCAGAGTCATACCTAGAACATTCAAGAACTGTAGATCAGCAAGAAAAAGACAGGAAACTCAATTTTTAAAATGGGCAAAGGATTAGCTAGACAATGCACTGAAGGGGAAACACAGCAGTCTAGAAAACACAGGAAGGGATATTCCGTCTTACCAGTAACGAGAAAAATGCAAATCAAAACAACTGACACCGCTTTACAAAAGGAAGAAGTTAGATGTTATCAAGTTCTGGAGAATATGGGGGAATGAAGAGCCCTCGTGTCTTGCTGGTATGACATAAAGTGGTGCAACTGTCTGGAGAGTAATCTGACAGTACTTAGTAAAATTAAGAATGCACACTCCCAATATTGGCCTAGTGGGCCAGTGGTTAAGATGGCTGTGCTTCTGCTGCAGGGGGAGTGGTTTCAATCCTTGGTCGGGGAACTAAGAGCCCACATGTTGCATGGCATGGTCAAAAAAAAAGGATGAAAGAAAAAAGGAATACACATTTCTAGGGGAAGGGATAGTTAAGGAGTTTGGGATTGACATGGTACATTTCAATATGTATGCTGTTTTTAAAATGGATGACCAACAAGGACGTAGACTGTATAGCACAGGGAACTCTGCTCAATATTATGTAACAACCTAAATGGGGATAGAATTTGAGAGGAATAGACATATATATGTACAACTGAATCACTTTGCTGTACACTAGAAACTATCATAACTTAATCAACTATACTCCAATATAAAATAAGAAGCTTTTTAAAATGTGTTTGAACCACTGGGTGAAAAAAATACACACTCCCTATGCTGTGCTGTACTAAGATGCAGCCAGGTCTTTGCGACCCCATGGCCTGTAGCCCACCAAGCTCCTCTGGCCATGGGATTTTCCAGGCAAGAATACTGGAGTGGGTTGCCATTTCCTTCTCCTCGGGTTCTTCCCTCCCCAGGATCAAACTTGCATCTTCTGCATTGGCAGGCACATTCTTTACCACTGAGCCACCTGAGAAGAAATATCTATATACATACACATACATATATATACACACACACATATGCTCTTTTTCAGATTATTTCCTCTTATAGGCTATTATGTATACATAATTAAAAAAAATTTTTTGGAGGGGGTGTATAACTAAGTCTTTGACTATGTAGATCACAACAAACTGTGGAAAATTCTTAAGGAGATGGGAATACCAGACCACCTTATCTGCCTCCTGAGAAATCTGTATGCAGGTTAAGAAGCAACAGTTAGAACTGGACATGAAACAACAGACTGGTTCCAAATAGGGAAAGGAGTACGTCAAGGTTGTATATTGTCACCCTGCTTATTTAACATATGCAGAGTGTATCATTCGAAACACCGGGCTGGATGAAGCACAAGCTGGAATCAAGATTGCTAGGAGAAATATCAATAACCCCAGATATGCAGATGACACCACCCTTATGGCAGAAAGCAAAAAACTAAAGAACCTCTTGTTGAAAGTGAAAGAGGAGAGTGAGAAAGTTGGCTTAAAGCTCAACATTCAGAAAACTAAGATCATGGCATCCGGTCCCATCACTTCATGGCAAATAGATGGGGAAACAGTGACAGACTTCATTTTCTTGGGCTCCAAAATCATTGCAGATGGTGACTGTAGCCATGAAATTAAAAGACACTTGCTCCTTGGAAGAAAAGCCATGACCAACCTACACAGCACATTAAAAAGCAGAGAGATTACTTTGCCACCAAAGATTCGTCTAGTCAAGGCTATGGTTTTTCCAGTAGTCATGTATGGATGTGAGAGTTGGACTATAAAGAAAGCTGAGCACAGAGAATTGATGCTTTTGAACTGTGGTGTTGGAGAAGACTCTTGAGAGTCCCTTGGACTGCAAGGAGATCCAACCAGTCCATCCTAAAGGAGATCAGTCCTGACTGTTAATTGGAAGGACTGATGCTGAAGCTGCAACTCCAATACTTTGGCCACCTGATGCAAAGAACTGAGTCATCTGAAAAGACCCTGATGCTGGAAAAGATTGAGGGCAGGAGGAGAAGGGGATGACAGAGGATGAGATGGTTGGATGGCATCACGGATTCGATGGACATGAGTTTGAGCAGGCTCCAGGAGTTGGTGATGGACAGGGAAGCTTGGCATGCTGTAGTCCAGGGGTAGCAGAGAGTCAGACACGACTGAGCAACTGAACTGAACTGATAGCTGATTTACAATATAGTGCCAGTTTCAGGTGTACATGTACATACTTTTAAAGTTACATAATTGATGTCTTATTTTAAATGATGTCCTGTTTTTTACTTTTTTACACTCAACTGTAAATTTCTGAGATCTTACCATTTTGCTTCGTGGAATCTAGGTCTTTTTCCCTGATATCCTTCCATCTAAAACCTAGCCCCTGTTCTTCCTCCTTTCTGCTAGTGTTGGATCTAGCTGGCTTCCAGGTCCTTTTTATGACACACAAGGTTTTGTAAACCTTAGAAACCTTTACAAGACAGTTCTGGGGGAGGTGAGGCGGGAGAGGGTGTACTCAAGAGAGAGGCTGGTATGTTGGGCTTCCCAGGTGGTGCTAGTGGTGAAGAATCAGTATTCTTGCCTGGAAAATTCCATGGACAGATGAGTCAGGTGGGCTACAGTCCATGGGGTCATAAAAAGTCAGACATGACTAAGCTACTGAGCACACACTATTTTATATATATACATCAGATCAGATCAGTCGCTCAGTCGTGTCCGACTCTTTGCGACCCCATGAATCGCAGCACTCCAGGCCTCCCTGTCCATCACCAACTCCCGGAGTTCACTCAGACCTACGTCCATCGAGTCAGTGATGCCATCCAGCCATCTCATCCTCTGTTGTCCCCTTCTCCTCCTGCCCCCAATCCCTCCCAGCATCAGAGTCTTTTCCAATGAGTCAACTCTTCACATGAGGTGGCCAAAGTACTGGAGTTTCAGCTTTAGCATCATTCCTTCCAAAGAAATCCCAGGGCTGATCTCCTTCAGAATGGACTGGTTGGATCTCCTTGCAGTCCAAGGGACTCTCAAGAGTCTTCTCCAACA
>NW_011494727.1:1559105-1561193 GCF_000754665.1 Bison bison bison
TGACCACAGGAAAAACCATAGCCTTGACTAGACGAACCTTTGTTGGCAAAGTAATGTCTCTGCTTTTTAATATGCTGTCTAGGTTGGTCATAACTTTCCTTCCAAGGAGTAAGCGTCTTTTAATTTCATGGCTGAAGTCACCATCTGTAGTGATTTTGGAGCCCAGAAAAATAAAGTCTGACACTGTTTCTACTGTTTCCCCATCTATTTGCCATGAAGTGGTGGGACCGGATGCCATGATCTTCGTTTTCTGAATGTTGAGCTTTAAGCCAACTTTTTCACTCTCTACTTTCACTTTCATCAAGAGGCTTTTTAGTTCCTCTTCACACACACACACACACACACACACACACACATATACACACACACATATACATGGGCTTCCCTGGTAGCTCAGCTGGTAAAGAATCTACCTACCAGGAGACCTCAGCTCGATTCCGGAGTCGGGAAGATCCTCTGGAGAAGGGATAGGTACCCACTCCGGTATTCTTGGGTTCCCTGGTGGCTCAGACAGTAAAGAATCTGTCTGCAATGTGGGAGACCTGGGTACGATCCTTGGGTTGGGAAGATCCCCTGGAGGAGGGCATGGCAACCCACTCCAGTATTCTTGCCTGGAGAATCCCCATGGACAGAGTAGCCTGCCGAGCAAAGAGGTGGACATGACTGAGCAACTAAGCACAGCACAGCACATATATTTATAAAACTGAATCACTGTGCTATACACCTGAAAATAACACAGTATTGTAAATCAACTATACTTCAATAAAAATAAATAAAAGTATGTACAAAAAATAAAATATCATACATTTTCAAGACCAAACATGTATCTTAATAAATGTAGTTGGTAGATTTGGAAGATTATAGCATAGGTGCCTATAAGAACAGCAAAATAGGAGGAAAAATAATAAAATAAAAGAGACTTTGTACAAATCAACTGAGGAAGAAAATATAAATGTTATGTACCTGAAATAAAACAAACTAAAAAAATAGAATGAAGGTATTTGACATTAATATTGTTTTAGCTAGCTATTGTGGAGAAGGCAATGGCACCCCACTCCACTACTCTTGCCTGGAAAATCCATGGATGGAGGAGCCTGGTAGGCTGCAGTCCATGGGGTCGCTAAGAGTCACACGACTGAGCGACTTCACTTTCACTTTTCACTTTCATGCATTGGAGAAGGAAATGGCAATCCACTCCAGTGTTCTTGCCTGGAGAATCCCAGGGGCAGGGGAGCCTGGTGGGCTGCTGTCTATGGGGTCGCACAGAGTTGGACTAAAGCGACTTAGCAGCAGCAGCAGCAGCTAGCTATTGATGCAAAACAAACTGCCATGAAACTTAGTGACTTAAAGAAAAAAAAAAAACCCTTGAAATAGATCTTAAAATATTTGGGTCAAGAATGTGACCATGGCCCAGGTTCAATCCCTGGTCAGGAAACTGAAGTCTTTCAAGCCTCGTAGTGCAGCCAAAAAAAGAATTTAAGCAAGGCTGATTCTTCAGCTTCCACATGGCATTGACAAGGGTCACTAGGTGATATTCAGGTGGCAGCTGGGCTAGGCTGGAAGGTCCAAGAAGGTTTCATTCTCATACTTCGTGCCTTGGGGGGAATAGCTAAAAACCAAATTGGGCTCAATTTGGGTTTTCTACTTTTCTAGGTAGTCCCCAGCTTCCCTCACATTGTCTTCCCAGGTGGGCAGTCAGATTTTATACAGTCAGATTTAATATGGTGTCTAAGGGCTTCAGTAGAGAGTGTTTTAGAGAACAAGGCAGAAACCGCAAAGCTTTTTCTGACTCATCCTGGGAAACCCCACAGCTTCCCTGTTGCCTCAGTATATTGGTTCAGTTCAGTTCAGCTCAGTCAGTCAGTCATGTCCGACTGTTTGCGACCCCATGAATTGCAGCACACCAGGCCTCCCTGTCCATCACCAACTCCCGGAGTTCACTCAGACCCACGTCCATCGAGTCAGTGATGCCATCCAGCCATCTCATCCTCTGTCATCCCCTTCTCCTCCTGCCCCCAATCCCTCCCAGCATCAGAGTCTTTTCAAATGAGTCAACTCTTTGCATGAGGTGGCCAAAGTACTGGAGTT
>NW_011494727.1:1561293-1573671 GCF_000754665.1 Bison bison bison
AGAGTCTTTTCCAATGAGTCAACTCTTTGCATGAGGTGGCCAAAGTACTGGAGTTTCAGCTTTAGCATCATTCCTTCCAAAGAAATCCCAGGGCTGATGTCCTTCAGAATGGACTGGTTGGATCTCCTTGCAGTCCAAGGAACTCTCAAGAGTCTTCTCCAACACCACAGTTCAAAAGCATCAGTTCTTTGGCACTCAGCCTTCTTCACAGTCCAACTCTCACATCCATACATGACTACAGGAAAAACCATAGCCTTGACTAGACGAACCTTTGTTGGCAAAGTAATGTCTCTGCTTTTCAATATGCTATCTAGGTTGGTCATAACTTTCCTTCCAAGGAGTAAGCGTCTTTTAATTTCATGGCTGCAGTCACCATCTGCAGTGATTTTGGAGCCCAAAAAATAAAGTCTGACACTGTTTCCACTGTTTCCCCATCTATTTCCCATGAGGTGATGGGACCGGATGCCATGATCTTCGTTTTCTGAATGTTGAGCTTTAAGCCAACTTTTTCACTCTCCATTTTCACTTTCATCAAGAGGCTTTTTAGTTCCTCTTCACTTTCTGCCATAAGGGTGGTGTCATCTGCATATCTGAGCTTATTGATATTTCTCCTGGCAATCTTGATTCCAGCTTGTGTTTCTTCCAGTCCAGCGTTTCTCATGATGTACTCTGCATATAAGTTAAATAAGCAGTATATTGGTTACAAGGCTCAATAAGAATTTCTGAACCCTGGAGGGATCAGGTAGTATCTTAGTCTGTTCAGACTACTATAACAGAGTACTCTATACTGGTGGTTTAGTCACTACGTCTTGTGTGACTCTTTGTGACCCCATGGATTGCAGCCTTCCCAGCTTCTCTGTCCATGGGATTTTCCAGGCAAGGTGGGCTGCCATTTCCTTCTCCAACTCTAGACTGGGTGGCTTGCAAGTAACAGAAATGTACTTCTCACCTTTCTGGAGGCTGGGAAGTCCAAGATCCAGTTGCTAGGAGGTCTAGAGTCTGGTGAGAACCCACTTCCTGGTTCACAGACAGCTGTCTTCTCATTGTGTCCTCATGGTAGCAGTAGGGGAGCTCTCTGGAGTCTCTTTTGATAAGGGTACTAGTCCCATTCCTGAGGGTTCCACCCACATGATCCACTCATGTCCAAATACCATCACTCTGGGAGTTAGATTCCAACATACCAACCTGAGGCGGAGTGGGCACAGACATTCCCTAGTGGCTCAGACTGTAAAGAATCTGCCCAAAATGTGGGAGACCAGTGTTCAATCCATGGATAGGGAAGATCCTCTGGAGAACGGAAAAGGCTACCCACTCCAGTATTCTTACTTGGAGAATTCCATGGACATAGGAGCCTGGCAGACTACAGTCCATGGGGGCGGGTGGTCACAAAGAGTCGGACACAACTGAGCAATTTTCACTCACTAAATAGTTAGTCTGTAGGTAGTACTAAAGATCTGATTAGAGTTCATTATAATGCAATTGATAAGGAAATTTTACTTCTGTTTATAATAGTATAATTTATTAATTGCTGTAAGTTATAAATAACTTGTGAAAAAAAAAAAAAAAAAAAACCCTTATATCCAGAAAATAAAACATTAAAGAACTGTTATTGTTTTTGTTTTAGTCACTCAGTAGTGCCTGACTCTTTGTGACCCCCCAGACTGTAGCCCACCAGGCCACTCTGTCCATGGAATTTCCCAGGCAAGAATAGTGAAATGGGTTGCCATTTCCTTCTCCCAGAGATCTTCCTGACCCAGGGATCAAAGCTGCATCTCCTGCATTGACAGCAGATTCTTTACCATTGAACCACCTGGGAAGAACTAGCGAAGTTTTGGACAAAAAGATCATAACAATTTTATAGTCATCCTCATCAGTTTTTTCAGTCGTGTAGAGTTAATTTTTGTTCTGCTTTATCTTGAGTTAACCACCTTTATGAATCCATCAGTTTCTTTACTAGAGTTCTGGAAATTCTTACCCAGTCCAGTGATAAGATCTCAGAGTTATCAGAAACTTGTACTCCAGAGTATTTGTCAGAGTCTTTTCCATGAATCTCTTTGAGGATTAAGTACTTTTGGATTGTTCAGTTCAGTTGCTCAGCCGTGTCTGACTCTTTTCGATCCCATGGACTGCAGCACGCCAGGTGTCCTTGTCCATCACCAACTCCCGGAACCTACCCAAACTCATGTCCATTAAGTCGGTGATGCCATCCAACCATCTCATCCTCTGTTGTCCCTTTTCCTCCCACCTTCAATCTTTCCCAGCATCAGGGTCTTTTCAAATGACTCAGTTCTTTGCATTAGGTGGCAAAAGTATTGGAGTTTCAGCTTCAACATCAGTCCTTCCAATGAACACTCAGGATTGGTCTCCTTTAGGACGGAATGGTTGGATCTCCTTGCAGTCCAAGGGATTCTCAAGAGTCTTCAACAACACAGTTCAAAAGCATCAGTTTTTTGGCACTCAGCTTTCTTTCACATCCATACATGACTACTGGAAAAACCACAGCCTTGACTAGACAGACCTTTGGTGGCAAAGTGATGTCTCTGCTTTTAATGTGCTGTCTAGGTTGGTCATAACTTTTCTACCAAGAAGTAAGTGTCTTTTAATTTCAAGCCTGCAGTCACCATCTGCAGTGATTTTGGAGCCAAAGAAAATGAAGTCTGTCACTGTTTCCACTGTTTCCCCATCTATTTCCCATGAACTGATGGGACCAGATACCATGATCTTAGTTTTCTGAATGTTGAGCTTTAAATCAACTTTTTCACACTCCTCTTTCACTTTCATCAAGAGGATCTTTAGTTCCTCTTCACTTTCTACCATAAGGGTGGTGTCATCTGCATATCTGAGGTTAATGATATTTCTCCTGGCAATCCTGATTCCAGCTTGCGCTTCATCCAGCCCAGCGTTTCTCATGATGTACACTGCATATAAGTTAAATAAGCAGGGTGACAATATACTAGCCTTGATGTACTCTTTCTCTTATTTGGAACCAGTCTGTTGTTCCATGTCCAGTTCTAACTGTTGCTTTCTGATCTGCATACAGGTTTCTCAAGAGGCAGGTCAGGTGGTCTGGTATTCCCATCTCTTTCAGAATTTTCCATAGATAGTAAGTACATTAACAAATTTCTAGGAGTTTTACACAATTGCTGAAACATTTAAATATAGTTGAGAATATTTACTCATTTATTTATTTGGCTGTGTTGGGTCTTAGTTGCGGCAGGCAGGATCTCCATTGCACCATGCAGGATCTTTCATTGAGGTGCACCGACTTTCTAGTTGTAGCACACAGGCTCAGTATTTGCAGCTCGGGGTGCTTAGCTGCTCCAAGGTATGTGGGATCTTAATTCCCCGACCAGGGATAGAACCCGAGTCCCCTGAATTTCAAGGTGGTTTCTTAACCATTGGACAACCAGAGGAGTCCCTGAAAGATTTGTATTAATAACATAAATCCAACAAATATAATCTAAAGAAGGTTAAACATCTTTTTTTTTTTTTAACAATGCTGCCCATGCAATTTAACATCACAAATAAATCTAATCAATTTAACATCTCTCTTTCTACCAGGTGAGAAAACAAATCCTTTGAGATTTTCCAGGTGCCTTCTGGAAAATCTCAAAGTTACTCTGAAGTCAAAAAGACATTATTTAGAATTTTATGTTTTAAAGTTAGTCAAAATGCCAAAAGGTTTGAACACTTGATTAAATAGGATCATAGATCACTAAGAAACAATAGTTACATATTCATTTACCAAAGTGACAATAAAAGATATCAAAGGCAAATATAGGAAGTAAAATACTTGAGACAAAAAAAAAACCTTAGCTCTTTTAATATTGAGAAGATTTGGTTTTATAACTAATCAAAGACCTAATGAAGTCAACAAGAAGCACAGGAAATTATATTTTGATAAGCCATCAAATCTGTATTTCCTAGGAAAATTATTCATCGTACTTAAAAATACAAAAACAGCACCCTTTTTACAATCTCTCATTAAGAGCAGACCAATAATCCAAGAAAATTTTATCCTTGTAACAGAAAGAAAACAAAAATCTGCTTTTGCATTTGTACACTATTGATATTAAAGTTCGTTTAATCCTTATAATAAAACTATTCAGTTTAGCTGGCTTGACCCCCGAGAGATTTCTCCCTCTCCCTCTCTCCCTCTCCCTCTCTCCCTCTCCCTCTCTCCTTCCCTCCCTCCCTCTCTCTCTCTTGGCCACCAGTTAGGTATAAACACAGAAAACATATATTTCACTAATTTTTTTTAGTTGATTCTCATGCTTGCCTTATTTTTTTTTTCTTAATCCGAATTATGTTTCCAGCAAGTGGAACAGCTAAAATTACCTGCTCATGAAGGCTAAAGCTTTTTACCAATTTTTCTGGAGAAAAATTGTAAGAATTTTTATTTATCCTGATATATACTATTATGAAGAATGTGGACTAAATTTAGGGCCAGCAACTCTATAGAAAAAGCAAGTCTCAATTTGTTTCCAAAGAGCCTCTTTTCCCCCTTTTATTCCTTTTAGTCTCAGATGGCTCTGTTAGCTGAGAGTTATCTCCTTGGATGTTTATATTTCAAAGATTCGGTAAGATGTATATCTCAAGGAGACAGAGAAAAGATGTAGATTTCCTCTAAAGAGGAATTCAAGGGGCCTATTTGCCCATTATCAGAAATCTAGGGCAATCACTATTAAATTCCCCCTTCCTTTCTTCTTAATTATAGGACAATTATTTTCCCAATGTCCTGACTTTTTACAGAATCTGAAAGTGTCCTGAGGTAAATAAGAATGATTCTGTGGTTGGCAAAGACACTGAGTCATTAAAAAAAAAAATTATGGACTTTATTCTTGGGGCAGTTTTCGATTCACAGCAAAATTCAGTGGAAAGTACAGAGGTTTCCAACATACCTCCTGTACACACACAGGCATAGCTTCCTCCACTATCAACGCCCCACCTGAGTGATGCATCTGTTATAATTAATGAACCTACACATCATTGTTATCCAGCGTCCATGGTTTGCATTCAAATTCACTTTGGTGCTGTACATTCTATGCGTGGGGACACATGGATAATGACATGTATCCACCACTACATCAGAATAGTTTCACTGCCCCCCAGAATCCTTTGTGTTCTACGCATTCATCCCTCCTTCCAAATCCCTGGCAACCACTGATCTTTTTACTGTCTCCATAGTTTTGCCTTTTCCAGAATGATATATAGTTGGAATCATTCAGTCTATAGCCTTTTCAGATTGGCTTCTTTCATTTAGAAGTACATATTTGTTGGGGAATAAAAGGTACTCCTCAACCCTCTTAGGGTCCCTGGCTGGGTCTGAAAATTAAACTGACAAAGACAGATTAATAAGAGAACTTCCCTCATGGTCTGGTGATTAAGACTCCAAGCTGCCAATGCAGGGGGCCCAGGTTTGATCCCTGGTAGGGCTTCCCTGATGGCTCAGATGGTAAAGAATCTACCTGAAATGCAGGAGACCTGGATTTAATGCCTGGGTCAGGAAGATCCCCTGGAGAAGGGAATGACTGCCCACTTCAGTATTCTTGCCTGGAGAATCCCATGGACAGAGGAGCCTGGTGGGCTACAGACCATGGACTTGAAAAGAGTTGGACGCAAATGAGTAACTTATACTTCCACTTTGCTTTTTCAGCCATTATTTCTTTAAATACGCCTTCTGCCCTTTTCTGTCTCTCTTTCTTCTTCCCTGGAGCTTCCACAGTGTGTATGTTATCTCATTTGATGGTATACTGGTAAGTCCTGAATGTATTCTTCACTTTTTGCATTCTTTAGTTTCCTTTTGTTTTATCATGATTAACTGATTTTTTTGTGTGTGTGTGATACTTGTAGACTTACACTGGTGTCTGTGCATTTGAAGGAACAGATACCTCTCCTAGTCTCTACAGACTGGTTTTGGCAGGTCTTTCTCCTTGTTTTCTCCTGCTAGGTCCCTGGGACAACAAGACTGCCTCCAGGGTGGTGGTAAAGCCAGGGTGGAGCTGGGTCATGGAATTGTTACTGGGTCTACAATTGGGCCTGGTTAGGGGGCTTACTGGGCTTCCCCCAGTGGCTCAGAGGTAAAGGAGCCCACCTGCAGTGCAGGAGACAACAGGAGGCTCGTGTTCCATCCCTAGGTCAGGAAGATCCCCTGGAAGAGGGCATGTCAACCCACTCCAGTATTCTTTCCTGGAGAATCCCATGGACAGAGGAACCTGGTGGGCTACAGTCCATGAGGTCACAAAGAGCTGTACACAACTGAAACAACCGAGCATAAATGCATACATAGTGGGCTTGTTACCTGTGGCACGGGCAGGAGTGGTTCCTTGAAGATCCCAAGACTTAAGGGAATGCCTCTGGGACCAGGGTTGAGGTGGACTGAGGCCAGGGCTCACGGCCACTCCCAGGTCCACAGTCCGGCCCACAGGTGACAGGCCTATTACCTGGGGCATGAATGGGGTTAGCCTGGGCAGGCCCCTGCTGGACCCCTGGACTGGCACAACTACCTCTGGACTGTCATAGAACGGGGCCAGAGCTGGGTCGTGGGGCTGCCCACAGTCAAGTCTGCAGTGGACACACCTGTTGCTAGAGGTGCCGGCTGGCATGGCTCACCCAGGGCCCCTGGATGATCAGGACTGCGGGACAGCAAAGCGGAAGGGCCTGCTCGCAAGCGTTCAGTTAGCTCTCCAGTCTGTGGGTCATTCCAGCAGCGTGACAAGTGTGACACTCTCTAGTTCCCCTGCTGAGAACCATATCATGACCATAGATAAGCAGGCTTGGAGCCGAGTCCACAGGGGTAGAGGGCTCTTCCAGGCCTGCCGCTGTGGCCAAGGTCCATGGCCCGGCCACTGGGATGCAGGATCTGCCTTCTCAAAGAGGCCCTCCTCAGTCTTGGGCTCAACTAGGGGTTTACAAACTCCTACCTGGATCCCAAAGCTCCCACAAAGGCACTGTTATCTGTGATGGCCACCAAATCATTGGTTTGGGGCTTTTTTTGTTTTTTTAACTTCTCATTTATTCGGCCGTACCGGGTCTTCGTTGCTGCTCAGGCTTTTCTCTTGTTGCGGTGAGTGGGGGCTCCTGTCTAGTTGCAGCGCACCAGCTTCTCATTGCGGCAGCTTCTCTTGTTGCGGAGCACAGGCTCTTCAGTGTTTGGGCTTCGGTAGTTGTAGCTCCCAGGCTGTACAGTACAGGTTCTGTAGTTGTGGCACACGGGCTTAGCTGTCTGGCGGCATGTGGAATCTTCCCAGACCAGGGATGGAAAGGTGTCTTCTGCATTGGCAGGTGGATTCTTACCTCTGAGCCACCAGGGAAGCCCCAAATCACTGTTTTTGTGGGAGGACAAGGGCTGGTAACTTCCTATTCTGCCAGCTTGCTAACATTACCTTCTAGAGGTTTCTATTGAGAGATCCTCAAGCTTAGAGATTGTTTCATCAGCTGTCTCTAGTTCACTAAGTCCATCAAGAGCATTCTTCATTTCTATTGTAGTGTTTTGGATCTCTAGCATTTCTTTTGATTCTTCCTTAGAATTTCCATCTCTCTGCTCATATTACTCCAGAGAAGGCAATGGCACCCCCACTCCAGTACTTTTGCCTGGAAAATCCCATGGACGGAGGAGCCTGGTAGGCTTCAGTCCACGGGGTTGCTAGAGTCGGACATGACTGAGCGACTTCCCTTTCACTTTTCACTTTCATGCATTGGAGAAGGAAATGGCAACCCACTCCAGTGTTCCTGCCTGGAGAATCCCAGGGACCAGGGAGCCTGGTGGGTTGCCGTCTATGGGGTCGCACAGAGTCGGACACGACTGAAGCGACTTAGCAGCAGCAGCAGCTCATATTACTCATCTGTTCTTGCATGCTGTCTACTCTATCCATTAGAGCCCTTAGCCTATTAATCATAGTGGTCTTAAATTTCCAGTGTGATCATTTCAACATCCCTGTCATATCTGAGCCTGGTTCTGAAGTTTCCCCTCTCTCTCTTCCAACTGTGTGTTTTGCTTTTTTTCTTGTGATTTTTTATTGGTGCTGGGCAAGATGTGTTAGTTAAAAATAACTGCTGCAAATAGGCCTTAAGTAACGTTTAAATCCTGAGGGGAGGAGAAGCGTTCTATAGTCTTATGATTAAGTCTGAGTGTTTTAGTGAGCCAGCGCGTCTGAACTATAAACTTCATACATATGTGCTTCTTCATCTCCACACCCTCCTTACCTGGGACAGGATGGCTAGAATGCACAGGAGTTAGGGATTTCACTTCTCCCAGGTGGAAGGCTAGAGCCTGCTAAATTTGGGTATTTCCCTTCTCCTAGGTTAATCAGGCGGAGAAGGCGATGGCACCCCACTCCAGTACTCTTGCCTGGAAAATCCCATGGACGGAGGAGCCTGGTAGGCTGCAGTCCATGGGATCTCGAAGAGTCGGACACGACTGAGCGACTTCATTTTCACTTTTCACTTTCTTGCATTGGAGAAGGAAATGGCAACCCACTCCAGTGTTCTTGCCTGGAGAATCCCAGGGACAGGGGAGCCAGGTGCGCTGCCGTCTATGGGGTCACACCGAGTCGGACACAACTGAAGCGACTTAGCAGCAGCAGCAGCAGCAGGTTAATTAGGCATGATAAGGGACTTCCCTGGTGGTCTAGTGGCTAAGATTCTGTGTTCCCAACGCAGGAAGCCCGGGTTCATTTCCTGGTCAGGGAACTCGATATCTTATATTCCACAACTTAGAGTTCACAGCCGCTGAAAGATTCCACATGCCACAACTAAGACCCAGTTTAGCCAAATAAATAAATATTTTAAAAAGTTGATGACTCCCCACATAGGTCATCCAAACAGAGGACAGTCCAGTGAAAATTAAACTCACCTGTTTTTGAGGCCAGCTCAGGCGGCAGGCTTCTAGGAACTACGTTTATGTTTTATCTTATGATTCTTTTCATTATGACAAATAACACAAAAGACAAAGACAAAAAAAAATTAAATCCTCCCTTGGGAGAGAATTGGATTGATAACAAATAATCAAAGCTGCCCAAACCCAAAGAAGTGGTCTACACAAATGTTTTCTCCTATTAATCTGTGTTTAGAGAGAAAGAAGACAAAGAAAAATTCTTGCCTTCCTTTCTCAACTAGACACTACAGATAGAAATGCAGAAGGCTGGCATGGTAAGAATTCTTACCTTTTTGCCAGCTTTTACCTGTTGTCCCAGGATCTCATTAGTAGTTTCCAGAATGAGTAGGGTATCCCAAACTTTTCTGTTCTTTCATGGTCATCAAAACTTTAGGGGATGAAAAAAATATTTTCCCTCTTCCCACATTATAGTATGTGAGGTGATGGATAGGTTAATGAGCTTGACGTGATGATCATTTCATAATGTAAACATATTAAAACATCAAATCAAAAAAAAATAAAAAAAAAAAACATCAAATCGTACACCTTAAATATATATACTTTGGGTCAACTAATAAAGCTGAAAATTTTTTAATTAAAAAACCTTAAAGTCATAAAGCCACTAAAATTCTCAGTGGACGAGAAGGTACAATCATTTGAAAAACTGTTTCAGTATGTATGAAAGCTGAACGTAAGTAACCCCGATGACTAGTTGTTCCACTCCCAGGCATACAACCAACAGAAAAATGTACACACATACACCAAAAGATATACAACACAAAAAATGATTGTGGCTCTGTTTGTAATAGTTCAAAACTTGGAACGGTCCAAATTTGCACAGAAAGTAGAATTTATAAATAAATTGTCATACGGTTGTATAGTGGAATATTATACATCTGTAAAAATGAATGAACTGCTGCTACAACATGCAGGGCTACTACAAAAATAACACTGAGTGAAAGAAGCCAGCCACAAATGAGCTCATAGACTGCATAATTCCATTTCTATAGAGTCCAAAAATTAGCTAAGACTAAACTATATGCTGGAGAATTCTCTGGCAGTGCAGTGGTTAGGACTTTGGGTTTCCACTGCAAGCAGCACAGGTTCCATCTCTGCTCAGGGAACTAAGAGCCCACAAATCATGCAGCCAAAAACAAACAGAAACAAAACAAAACTATATTGTTTGGTAATTAAAGTTCACGTGGTAAAGTTCTAGGGGAAGAAAAGCAAGGAGGTTAGAAGTTATCTTTGTGAGGAAGGAAGCAGTGATTAACAGCAAACAAGATGGGCTTCCAGGGTGCTGACATGCGTTTTTTAACTTGAGTAGCGGTTACGTGAGTGTTTATTTCATGATAAATCACTGAGCTAAAAACATTCACTTTGTGTACTCTTTGTACAAACGTTATATTTTACAGGAAAAAAAAAAAAAAAGTTTTAAAAAGGGACTTCCCTGATGGTCCAGTGGCTAAGACTCCAGACTCCTGGGGGTGGGAGGGAGGCTCAAGACGGAGGAGATATATACATATATATACTTACAGCTAATTCACATTGTTGTACAGCAGAAACCAACACAATGTTGTAAACAATTATCCACTAGGTAAAAAACAAACAAACTCCATACTCCCAATACAGGGGCCTGGGTTCAACCCCTGGTCATGGAACTAGATTCCTTACGCCACAGCTAAAGATCCTGCATGCTGTAATGAAGAGCTGGAGTAGCCAAATAAATAATGAATATATATATTTTTAAGTTTAAAAAAGAAGAGTACTTGCTGGCAAAGAAACATTCCTGGAGCATCATAAAGTGAAAAAGTTTACAAAACTAAGTATATGACATGGTCTTAGTTTTACTTTATGAATATATATTTATATAAATTAAATGCTTTGGAATGATAAACACCAAGTAAAATGGTAGTTCCCTGGATACAGTCACAGGTGTTTTTTTGTTTCTTCATGTCTGTGTATTTTCTGATCTTTCTGTAATAAGCCTTTATTGCTTTTCTAATAAGAAATAAAGTCATTTTGTAGTATTGGTTGGGGAATAGCAGATCAATAGAACAGAAGAGAAAACTGAAAAAGAGATTCAATAAATATAAGAACTGCATGTGTGATAAATGTGGAATTTCAAATCAATGGGGGAAAGATGGGTGATTCAATACAGTGCATCAGTTCAACTGGCTAACCATTTGGAATCTAAAGTTGAGCACTACCTCATATCAGGTGCTAAATAAACCCTTACAGGATTTAAATGTGAACAAAAAACTTTTAATCACACTAAGTAAAAGCATAATGGTTTGAAAGAAAATATAAGCAAACAGTTCCATAGTCTTGGAGTGGAGAAGGCTTTTCTAAGACTAGTATCAAAGTAGGCAAGCACAAAGGGACAGGTTGACAGATTTGACAAGATAAAAACACAAAACTGTAAGCACTATATTTTAAACACCATGAGCTCACAGTGATAACAGCTGTAAAATACATAAATTTAACATAGGCATAAATTTAAATTTAACAGGAAATGTGGAATGCCTAATAACTTCATTGGAAGACACGAACCACAGCCTGGGAAACGGAGAGCTTGGTGAGGGACAGGAATTTAGGCGCTCCATCTTTATCTTTGAAAGGAGATAGAAAGAGGAGAGAACCTAGATATTCATGAATTACTCCTTCTGATTGCATGATGTGCCATGGTTTAAAAGAATGTGCTTTCGGGAATTATCAAAAATGACATATAATTTCTAAAAACAACAATAAAATGAGAATTCATTAGTTTACCACACAAATCAAGAAAGCATATTACTGATATTCACTGGAAGTTCCTTCTAATTCTCTCACTCACCACAATTATTTTCATTTCATGCTTTCCTAATACTTTTACAACAAATCTTTTATCAAGATAAATATCCTTTTTTTCATAACTTATGTTGAATTTTGGATATGGTATCATATTGCATCATGTTTTTTCAGCTTAATATTAATTGTCTGAGATTCAGCAACATTAATATGTGAAAGGTAGCTTTTGTTCCCTGCTATTAAATATACCATTGTTTCTCTCCTCACTTCTTACTCACCATCTCTTTTCCATTTTTCATTGCTTTTATAACTAACATATCACATTAAGAATATATTAATTAATGTTTAGTTTTTAAATTTTGTGTCTTCTACCAGAATATGTTCCAGTAAATCTAGCACTTTTGTTGAATGATGTATTTGAGACATCTAGAATTTTGCGTAATATAGAGTTTGAGCTCAATGAGTATATTTTGAATGAATTTAAAAATAGATTAATTAGATAGATGAAAGAATAGTTGATCTTCTTCAGATCCCCTTAGGCTTCAGATTCCCTTACTTTCCCTTTCAGGTATCTGCCGCCGAGTCCCTAGAGACACTGTGCCAAGCATGGCCAGGCCTGCTAGTCCCACTGTCCTCGGCCTCCTGACCCAGAAGGCAGATGAGATGCTCTCATGGTTACAGCGTGGCTGCGACAGACAGCGTCCACAACACAC
>NW_011494727.1:1573893-1574686 GCF_000754665.1 Bison bison bison
TCATTGCTTTATAACCAGAGGACACTGTAGCAATATGGTGTCCTGCGAAGGAAGAAGTGATCCCGTGAACCCCGATGCTAGATCTGGACGATGTAAACAACCAGAAAGTAAAGTGAAATTGTTAGCCCCTCAGTCGTGTCCAACTCTTTGTGACCCCATGGACTGGAGCCTGCCAGGTTCCTCTGTCCATGGGGTTCTCCAGACAAGAATACTAGAAAGTGAAAGTGAAAGTCGCTCGGTCATGTCCAAGACTCTTTTTGACCCCACAGACTATACAGTCCATGGAATTCTCCAGGCCAGAATACTGGAGTGGGTAGCCATTCCCTTCTGCAGGGGATCTTCCCAACCCAGGGATCAAACCCAGGTCTCCTGCATTGCAGGCAGATTCCTTTACCGTCTGAGCAACCAGGGAAATCTCAAATAACCAGAAGCCACTAGGAACTAGGACGTGAAGTAGAGTAGCATATTAGTTAAGAACACAGGTTTTAGATTGCCTGCTTTCAAATTCAGGTTTGACATCTAGCTAGCCCTGTGACCTTCGACAAAGTTAGTTAACCACACTGTGCCTCTGTTTTCTCCTCTGTAAAATATTATTATCCAAAAATAGTTCCTTGGACAGCAAGGAGATCAAAGCAGTCAATCCTAAAGGAAATCAACCCTGAATATTCATTGGAAGGACTGATGCTGAAGCTGAAACTCCAATAGTTTGGCCATCTGATGTGAAGAGAATGGAGATTCACTGGAAAAGACCCTGATTCTGGGAAAGATTGAGGGCAGGAGAAGAGAGCAACAA
>NW_011494727.1:1574786-1587243 GCF_000754665.1 Bison bison bison
CGACAGAGAATGAGATGGTTGGATGGCATCACTGAGTCAATAGACATGAGTTTGAGCAAACTCAGGGAGATAGTGAAGAACAGGGAAGCCTGGCGTGCTGTAGTACATGGGGTCGCTAACAGTTGGACATGACTTAGAATGCATGAAGAATAACCAAGTTTAGTGTATGTGAAGCATACTTAGAAGTCTGTTGGATGTTATTATCATTACAGTGAAATCCAAGAGACCCAGAAAACTTCTGCTCAGGCAGGCAGAGCCCCACCCTCGACAGCTGCCTGCACTAGTACCTCTCCTGAGGAGGAACCAGGAGACAGGGGAAGCCACCTTCTCAAACCCCCAGCCCATGGGGGTGAAACCTAGTCATGGGGCTGAAAGTCACCTGCCATGTGCTAATTGCAGTGCAGAAGAATTGCTACACAAGGCGGAAGCATCAGGGCACACATTTTGTGTGGTTTCTCAGACCCAGCCCTCTCTGGTGTCAGGCATTTGCTCAGCTAACAATGACATGAATGGTACTTTGATCCTTATCCTGCTGCTGATTCTTGTATGCAAACTACTTTGGGAACCTTTCGAGTGATTGGCAAGTACAGCCGTCCAGGGTGTCCTGGCTGTGGTCCCTTCAAAACCCCACCTCCACACTGCTCAGGGCTGATGTTGAAAGATGCCCTTCATGTGCCTTTGAGTGGAAAAGCAAAAGGTGGAACAGTATGTCTAGTACAAATATTGCACACAAGGGGCTTCCCTAATGGTCAAGGGGTTAAGCCTCCGTGCTTTCACTGCAGGGGGCAGAGGTTCAATCCTTGGTAAGAGAACTAAGATCCCATATGCCATAGTTGTTTAGTTACTCAGTTGTGTCCAACTTTTTGCAACCCCATGAACTATAGCCTGCCAGGCTCCTCTGTCCATGGGATTTCCCAGGCAAGAATATTGGAGTGGGTTAACATTTACTCCGCCAGGGGATCTTCCTGACCCAGGGATGGAGCCCTCAGTCTCAAGCTCGGCAGGCAGATTCTTTACCACTGAACCACCAGGGAAGCCCGCATACGCCATGCAGCTTAGCAAAAAAAAAAAAAAGAGAGAGAGAGAAAAATACCTGAACATGAAAAGGCATTTTCAGAGTCTAGAAGGATGACTCGGAGAAGGCGATAGCACCCCACTGCAGTACTCTTGCCTGGAAAATCCCATGGATGGAGGAGCCTGGTGGGCTGCGGTCCATGGGGTCGCCGGGAGTCTGACACGACTGAGCGACTTCACTTTCATTTTTCACTTTCATGCACTGGAGAAGGAAATGGCAACCCACTCCAGTGTTCTTGCCTGGAGAATCCCAGGGACGGAGGAGCCTGGTGGGCTGCCGTCTCGGGGGTCACACAGAGTCAGACATGACTGAAGCGACTTAGCAGCAGCAGCAGCAGCAGAAGGATGACTGCCTAACAGTTTCTTGGTGGTTGTCTCAGGCTGGTTTCCCAGACATGGGGGGAGGAAGGTACTGCATTTTTCCTGTAGACCTATTAGTATTGTCTGATATTTTCACATCAAACATATGCCACTTTTGCTGTTTAAAAAATGAAGACTTTTTTCAACAAACATCAAATAACGAACAATATTTACAACACATATCAGAGACAAAGGGTTAAAGCAAGGTCTATGTGTTTATGAACTGAAAAAGTAGTTGAAAAGAATAAAATAAAACAACAGTGGTTATCCCTAGAGAAGAGCTTAATGGGATATTTTAATTTTCTTCTTTATACCCTTTCCTATATTTTCCCAACATTTAACAATAAAAATGCATGATGCTTTTTGAGTCAGAAAAATATGTTTTTTTAAATTGAAGGGAAATATAACAATAAACACAGATAATTAAAGAGAAGATCTGAAAGGAAACCAGGAGGCATAAAAGGTTTGAAAGGATGGAAGGTACAATGAGATCATTTAGAAAGGAAAAATAATGGGGAATAATACAAACCAAAACAATAAAGTATATACACTAAAGAATGAACGAATTAAAATAGATGTGCACTAAAATAAGACAAAATAACAAGCTAATATACTAAAAGTCAGTGTCGAAGGACTTCACTGGTGGTGCAGTGACTAGGACCTGAGCTCCCAATGCAGGGGGCCCAGGTGTGACCCCTGGTCAGGTGGCACAGTGGTAAGGAATCCTCCTGCCAATGTAGGAGACCCAGGTTCGATCCCTGGGTCAGGAAGATCCCCTGGAGAAGGAAATGGCAACCCACTCCAGTATTCTTGCCTGGAGAATTCCATGGACAGAGGAGCCTGGTGGGCTACAGTCCATGGGGTCACAAAGAGTTGGACATGACTAAGCGTGCACACAGGGAACTAGATCTCACATGCCACAACTAAAGATCCCTCATGCTACCACTAAGACCTCATGCGGCCAAATAAATGAATAAAAGATTAAAAATATGTAAAAATCAATAGCCAGAAACGTTGAAAAGGAGCCACTATAAAGCAGATCAGGGGTGAGTCCTTACAGAGGTCCTGCAGGCCAGAGACCTGGAGCATCCTTACAATGGCAAAACTTCCCTACCAGGAGATGACACAACCTTTGCCAACTTCATGGCCACCCAGCAGCCAAGGGGGCTTTCCAGATCTTCCAGCTTATCTCAGAGTCACATGGGCATTTGTCTAACACTCCCAGGACTGCCAGCTCCACGAGGGCCAGTGTTGAACGCCCACTGGCTTCAGTCCCTGCTAGATCCATCACACCCCTGTCGCTTGCTCCACATCACCCTGAGGGCTTCCAGGCCCTGGCCGTTGGCATTCTCAGGTCAGGAGTGCAGGGCAGCCCTCTGTGAAGCATGGGCAAGTCATCTCACCCATGTGAGCCTCAGCTCCCAGCCCACGTAGTCAAACATTGTGACACAGGTTAGTCAGAGTTTTAAAAAGGCAATGTATATGGGAATCACCTGGGATTTTGTGAAAATGCACATTCTGAATTGGTAGGCCTGAGATTAACATTTCTAACAAGCTCCGGACTGATGCTGCCGGTCCAGAAATCTCAGAATGAGTGGCAGCTGCTAGCCAGGACTTCATGCCCATGAAATCATTAAACTGGGAAGAGACTCCAGAGACCATGATTCCCTGCTTCCTATTAAAGCCAGAAATCCTCCCTGCAGCATTTCTGATAGCAGGACAGTCTCTGGCATGTCCTAGGTGCTAAATAGACCTTAGTTGTCCTAAAAGAAAATTATTTCGAGGAACAGGAAACTCTTCTGGTGGAGGCAGCTCTCTCATGGGTAGAGAGCTCCTTCTGTAGAGCCTGTCCAGCCTCCTGAAACTGTCACTCACTGGCCTTGGCATGCCCCACGCTGCTGCACCCACCGGATCCTGTGGCACAGAGTTGAGGCCCAGTCAAATGTTTGCAACCTAAAACACGAACAACAAGCAAACGAAAAGGATGGACTCCAAAACCTTAAATGGTAGTCACGAATGATAAATGTTTAACTGTCTACAAAATGTAATATTTGTCAAGCAGAATACTGTAATGCAATTCTTACAGAGGGGTTAGACATAAATTATATTTAATTATGGATACAGATGCATTTTGGAGAAGGCAATGGCACCCCACTCCAGTACTCTTGCCTGGAATATCCCATGGATGGAGGAGCCTGGTAGGCTGCAGTCCATGGGGTCGCTAAGAGTCACACGACTGAGCGACTTCACTTTCACTTTTCACTTTCATTCATTGGAAAAGGAAATGGCAACCCACTCCAGTGTTCTTGCCTGGAGAATCCCAGGGACAGGGGAGCCTGGTGGGCTGCCGTCTATGGGGTCGCACGGAGTTGGACACGACTGAAGTGACTTAGCAAAGGATGCATTTTAATATGCTTCATGTGATGTGGGATGGGGCCTCCTGAAGTAAGCCTGTCTCTGGTCCTCAAAGATCTTACACTCCTTGTACCATCTTCCTCAGACGGCTTTTCTCCCATCAGAAGTTGGTAACTGTGGCCTCCCCATGTCAGGCTTCTGCTAAGATAAATTAGTCCCACAGATCTCCAGGCTTTACCTCAGGAAACACATCTCAAAACAGTTCAGGATGCTCCCCAATTTTTTTTTTCTGTCAAAAGTAACACTGGAATCAACATCTTTTTCTGCATAAAGGCTTCTCTCTCTCCCCCACACCCTTTTTTTTTTACAAGTAATGGGAAGTGCTATGGGGAGGGTTGTGATTTTATTTTATTCTACTGTTATTTTGGTTGTGCTGGGCCTTCATTAGGGGCTTGCCTGGTGGCGCTAGTGGTAAAGAATCTGCCTGCCAATGCAGAAGATGCAAGAGACTTGGGTTCCATCCCTGGGTCTGAAAGATCCCCTGGAGGAGGAAATAGCAACCCCCTTCAGTATTCTTGCCTGGAAAATCCCCAAAACAGAGGAGCCTGGCAGACGACAGTCCATGGGGTCACAAAGAGGCAGATATGACTGAGCACACACGCACCCACAGGCTCCTGTTGCAATGCACAGGCTCTTCATACAGGTTCTTGTTACGAAGCATGGGCTTAGCTGCCCAGTAGCAGGTGGCATCTTAGTTCTCCAACCAGGGTTCAAACCCAGATCCCTTGCATTGCAAAGTGAATTCTTAACTGCTGGACCACCGGGGAAGTCTCTGTATAGAGGCTTTTTAATAGGGATTGTTTCACTAGCATACAGACTGAACAATATACTAAGATGCCTCTCTTTCACTTTTTCATCAAACTGGTTACCAAGTTTCTAATGTCTCCTCTTTCATTTCTGATTTCGGTTTTTTGAGTCTTCTCTCTTTTTTTCTTGTGAATCTAGCTAAGGGTTTGTTGATCTTTTCAAAAACCAACTCTTAATTATGTTGATTCTTTTCTATTGTTTTTCTTTTTTAAATTTCTTTTTACTATTTATTTTTATTTTGGCTGCACTGGGTCTTCGTTGCAGCCTGAGGGCTTTCTCCAGTTCCATGGGCTCTGGAACATGGACTCTAGAGCCCGCAGACTCAGTAGAAATAAAAATGATTATAAGAGAATATTATGAACAGTTGTACACCAACAATTGGATAACCTAGAAAAAAAAACAGATAAATTCCTAGAAATACACACTTGGGTCATGAAGAAATAGGAAATCTGAACAGACATATAACTATTGTAAGATTGAATTAGTAAACAAAACTTCCCAAAACCTCCCAAGAAAAGCCCAGGACCAGATGGCTTCACTGGAGAATTCCATCAGATATTTAGAGAACTAGAACCAATCCTCATCAAACTCTTTGATACCATGCAGCATCCTGTGGGGCTCCTGGGCACAAGGCCTCTCTGTGTCCCCCATTTCTTTGACTATAGGAAACAACACTCATTCATCCTCCATGACCTTTCCTGGGTTCCAGTGGGCAGATTCAAGCAGTTGTTGGTTAGGGAAGGGAGGGGATGTGAGACCAGGGAGAAACAGTCAAGAGCAGCCTTAGGGCAAAGTCCTGTTGCCCCGTTAACAGATACACACAACAATATCTTTGAGCTATTCTGCAGATATTGAAACCATCTCCAGGAGGAAGAAGTAACAATTAATTATAGTAGGCCATAACATGTAGACGCCAGACCAGTTGGACCTGATGGTTGATGATGTGGGCTCCTACTTACCTCACCACCAATCCATCAGAAGAATGTCCATAAGCTGATCATGCTCTCTTTGAACAATTACTATAAAACCTGTCACTGTCTTCCCCAAGCTGGGATACTTGGTTTTGAGGGCCTTAGCCCACTACACTCCCCTTTGCCTGGCAAAGCTATAAAGCTACTCTTTTCTACTTTATCCAAAATGCTGTCTCCAAGATTTGAATTGGCGCCAGCGTACAGAGAAATTGAGCTTTAGGCATCATCTTTCAACAGGATGTGAAGAGGAAGAAACACTCCCAAACTCATTCTATGAGGCCAGCATTACCCTCATATTAAAGCCAAAGACACTGCAATAAAAGAAAACCATAGGTCAATACCCCAAATGAAGGCTGATGCAAAAATCCTCAACAAAATATCAGCAGACTGAATTCAACAGCACCTTAAAAAGATTATGTACCAGACTTCCCTGGTAGTGCAGTGGGTAAGAATCTGCCTGCCAAAGCAGGGGACATGGGTTCGATCCCTGATCTGCTAAGTCTGTGTGCCACAACTACTGGGCCTGTCCCCTAGAGGCTGTGCTCTGCAGCAAGAGAAGCCACCGTGTTGAGAAGCCCGAGGACTGCAGCGGAGAGTAGCCCCAGCTCACCACAACTAGAGAAAGCCCTCTTAAAGCAATGATGACCCAGCGCAGCCAAAAAAAAAAGAGATTAAGTACCATGACCAAGTAGAGCTCGTTCCTGGGATGAAAGGATGATCTAACATTCAAAGATCACACATTAACAGAACGAAGGACAAAAACCAGTTGACCATCTCAATTGATGCAGAGAGAGCTTTAGACAAAATTTAACAAAATTTTATGATAAAAACTTTCAACAAACTAGGACTAGACAGAAATAACCTCAACATTACAAAGGTCATGTATGTTAAGCCCACAGCTAACATCATACTCAATGGTGAAAGACTGAAAACTTTTCCTCTAAGGTCAGGAACAGAGACATTACTTTGCCAACAAATGTCCATCTAGTCAAGGCTGTGATTTTTCCAGTTGGTCATGTATGGATGTGAGAGTTGGACTGTGAAGAAAGCTGAGCGCTGAAGAATGGATGCTTTTGAACTGTGGTGTTGGAGAAGACTCTTGAGAGTTCCTTGGACTGCAAGGAGATCCAACTAGTCCATTCTGAAGGAGATCAGCCCTGGGATTTCTTTGGAAGGAATGATGCTAAAGCTGAAACTCCAGTACTTTGGCCACCTCATGCGAAGAGTTGACTCATTGGAAAAGACTCTGATGCTGGGAGGGATTGGGGGCAGGAGGAGAAGGGGGCGACAGAGGATGAGATGGCTGGATGGCATCACTGAGTCGATGGACGTGAGTCTGAGTGAACTCCGGGAGTTGGTGATGGACAGGGAGGCCTGGCGTGCTGCGATTCATGGGGTCGCAAAGAGTCAGACATGACTGAGCATCTGAACTGAACTGAACTGAAGGTCAGGAACAAGACAAGAATGCCCACTCTCACGACTTCTATTCAACACAGTACTGAAGTTCTAGCCAGAGCAATTATATAAGAAATAAAGAAATTAAATGGGTCCAAACTGGAAAGGAAGAAGTAAAATTATCTCTGTTCAGAGATGACATAATCTTATATATAGAAAACCCTAAAGACTCCAAACACCAAAAAGTGTTAGAATAAACAAATTCAGCAAAGTTGAAGGATACAAAATCAACACATAAAAATCAGTTGCATTTCTACACACTAACAAAGAACAATCAAAAAAAAAAAACACTTGTACAATGAAAACTACAAAACACTGCTGAAAGAATTAAAGAAGACACAAATAAATGGAAATACATGCCATATTAATGGACTGAAAGACTTAATATAAGTCATTATTACCCAAAGTGATCTACAAATTCAACGCAATTTCTATCAAAATTCCAACGACTTTTTTGCAGAAATTAAGAAAAAAAAATTATCCTAAAATTCACATGGAACCTCAAAGGAATCTGAACTGAAAAAAAAAAGTCTTGAAAAAAAAGAAGAAAGTTGCAAGTCTCACATGTCAATCTCTATATGTTTTACAAAGATACAGCAATCAAAATGTTGTGATACTATAGACACAATCAGTGGATTAGAGAGCCCAGAAATGCACCCTTACAAAATGATGGGTGCCAAGACCACTCCGTGGGGAAAGAACTGTTCTTTAACAAATGCTGCCGGGAAAATTGGATATCCACGTGCAAAATAATAAAATTGGACCCTTACTTTATAGCATATGCAAACATTAATTCAAAATGGATTCAGATCTAAACATAAGGCCGCAAACTTGAAGAAAACAGAGAAGAAATGCTCCATGACACTGGATTTTGCAATAACTTCTTGGATGTGACACCAAAAGCACAGGCGTGAGTCTTCAGTTGCATCCGACTCTTTCCGTGAGCCCATGGACTGTAGCCCACCAGGCTCCTCTGTCCATGGGTTTCCCAGGCAAGAACACTGGAGTGGGTTGCCACTGCCCTAAGAGTTCAAACGCTGCTAACTAAATATCCGACATGTGACAACTAAGCCCCGTGCAGCCAAATATATAAATAAATATTTAAAAGCCCACAATTATCATCATCACAAACATTTATGCTAAGTATCCATCATGCTCCAGCTTTGCGATTCACATGTGGTCTCTCACTTAATCCTCACAACAGCAACTATGAAGTGGGCCCTGCTAGTGACATTTTGCAAAAGGGAAAGTGGATGGCAGTGTGGGGCAGCCGTCCAGGGGACCAGTCTGCCCAAAGCAAACAGCATATGTAGAGATGAGGCAGACTGTAGAGGCAGATAGTCAAAGGCCTTGACAACGGGCAGAGACATTTACATGATACCATGGAATGGGGAGCTTTTACATGATATATTCCAGGGGCGCTTTCAGCAGGTGAGCAAGCAGTGTGTGGGGAGGTCCTGGCTGAGCCCCTGTGCTCTGCGCCAGGGTGGAAAGCCTGTTCAGTGCGAAATGGGTGACAAATTGATGTGCAATTTGGAGGTCAAAGGAAATCAACCCTGATACGTGTTCTCCATCTCCCGCCTCCCCCGACACTCCAAGGCTTCCTCACTGAATGACTCATATCCCCTGGGCCTCAGGTCTCCTGGTACCTGCCCTGCTCTGGCTGAGCAGAACTAGGAAGGGCAGGGCTCCATTCTCCTGCAGTTTGGGTGGTTGACATGAGGACACCTCGGTCCCTGTGAACGCCCTCTGCTGGAGGCTTCTGGGCTGGCAATGGTTGCACGCTTTGGGCATTGGGCCCAGTAGCTTTCATTTTTTATTAGAAAGATAAGATGTCTTTTCGGAGCCTTGGTGGTATCAATTACAGCCTTTTGTATAACAACATGAGGTTTCATAGAGGATGGAGTTCTCTGTCCCAGAGGCATCTGGCCTCCAGGACCACATCTCCCCCCAAAAGGATTGACTTCTCCAGAATTCTGGACTCCTTCCTCTTTTTGCTCCTCAACATGAGGCTTCAGCCCTCCAGCCTGTTCTCAGGAGGACCAATCAGGCAGAACCCTGGGGCTCCTAGTGGGTTATGCTGGAAGCTGCTTTTTAACGATAGAGAATTCTAGAGCTCTGATCTAAAAGCTGGACACAGGAAATTCCCTGGCAGTCCGGTGGTTAGAACTCCATGTTTTCACTGCTCAGATTGTTGTTCAATTGCTAAGTCGTGTCTGACTCTTTGCGACCCTTTGCAGCACACCAGGCTTTCCTGTCACCATCAAGGGTGTGGGTTCAATTCCTTGTCGGGGAACTGAGATCCCTGCCAGATGCATGGCACAGACAAATAAATAAATAAAAATAGACAGATAAATAAAAATAAAAGCTGGACACAGATGACCATGACAGGACACTCAATTCTCCAGTGAAGAAAGATAGTGAATTCTACTGCTATAGAATTACTCCTCAGCCTCACACTAAGAACAGCATAATGGATCCAGGCATTGGACTACGGGGTTTTCAAACTTCTTTTAGCCACCAAGTCCTGGAACCCTGCCTGCTGGGCCTTCCTGACTCTGAGGCAGCTCTGCAGAGCCCAGGATTCCTGAGGCCACAGCTATTAAGCCCTGACTAATATCCCTTCCAACCATAAAAGTCCACACTTCACCATTCTAAGTCAATCAAATAGCATTAAATGAAGGAAGCCAAGTATATTTGAAAATCTCAGACTCATCTTGAAACAGAAGTGGCGAGGGGATGGTTCAACCCTTAAGGAATGATATAGCCCCTGAGGATACAACAGAAACTGGTTAGAAATGATTAGCCCAAGAAGGCAGAAGATTCGACTTCCAGTAGACCATGAGCCTCACTGGGATACATTAGCCTATGCAAAACGATAGGCCCACAGGCACTGTGGCAGTTCTAACTGACCAAAAACAGCCAAAAATTGGGTGGGTGAACCAGTTCCTAGAAACGCCTGCCCCTTTTCCAAGATTGTTGGAATAATCCTCCTGCTTGTTAGCCTATGAAATTACCCAGTCTGTAAAAACGAACCACTCTGTATTTTGGGCCTGCTCCAACTTTTTGAAATGGACCACATTCTGCCCATGGAATGTGTGTCTCTCTGAATAAACCTACTTTCCCACTTAGTTCCCCAGGCAGAGCCCTCCTTGATTACCTACTCATATTCCTCAGAAGCATCCTATATTAATAAATCTACTTTTTACCTATCACTTTGCCTCCTGATGAATTCTTTCTGTGCTAAGACATAAAGAACCTGATTGTCAGTAAGTCAAGTGGGTTTAAGTTCCAGCCCATGGGTTCAAGTCCCAGTCTGAGTTTTAGCTGGGCTCAAATGCCATCTGAGGTGCAACTGAGTTCGAGTCCCAATCTGTGTGTGTGGTTTCAACCCTGGGAGGGTTTGTTTCTGAATTAATGGAGACCAAAAAACTGGTGTGCTGCAGTCCATGGGGTTACAAAGAGTCCCTGGTGGCTCAGACAGTAAAGAATCCACCTGCAATACGGGAGACCTATGTTTGATCCCTGGGTTGGGAAAATCCCCTGAAGGAGGGCATGGCAACCCACTCCAGTATTCTTGCCTGGAGAATCCCGTGGACAGAGGAGCCTTGTGGGCTATAGTCCATGGGGTTGCAAAGAGTCGGGCACAACTGAGTGACTAAGCACAAAAACTGTGTCTTTGGAGGAGACTCTTGAGAGTTCCTTGGGCTGCAAGGAGATCAAACCAGTCAATCCTAAGGGAAATCAACCCTGAATATAGATTGGAAGGACTGATGTTTAAGCTGAAGCTACAATATTTTGGCCACCTGATGTGAAGAGCCAACTCATTGGAAAAGACCCTGATGCTAGGAAAGATTGAGGGTAAGAGGAGAAAGGGGTGACAGAGGATAAGATAGTTGGATGGCATCACTGACTCAATAGACATGAGTTTGAGTAAACTCTGGGAGATAGTGAAGGACAGGGAAGCCTGGCATGCTGCAGTTCATGGGGTTACAAAGAGTCAGACACAGCTGAGTGAACAACAAAAACAAAAACAAGCAAGGGATCATACTAAGTGCTTCAAACATGTTTCTCTTTTAGTCCTTACAATTAGCTCTCTCATCCCCGTGAATAAAGGGAAGCTGGAAAGTTCATAAGTGATCTGCCCAAGGTCTCCAGCTGGGGGCCAAGACTCAGATTCAGGTCTGTCTGACACCTAAGTGGATTAGCCTGTCTCCATTCCACCCCTTCAGCCACTGCCTCTTTAACAGCCCCACCCTAACCACCTCCTCCATCAGGGAGCCCACATTCTTTGTTGCTGCCCCACCCAGGTCCCCACCGTGTCCACCCTCCAAGGCATGAAACAGATATAGAAAAAGCATGAATGTTTTTGTACTTTGTTTTTTTAGCTGCTGCCACATGGCAGGCGGGATCCTTAATTCCCAGACCCGTGACCCTTGCTGTGGAAGCAGAGAGTCTTAACTGCTGGATGGCCAAGGAAGTCCCGAAAAGGTGTGTTTTTACACTGTGTAACATACACTGGAAAATGGCAGAACCTAAACCATAGAATATGAGGGCCACTGGGGGCAATAAGAGGATTCTGGAGTTTTTAAAGTGTTTCCACACTTCGTTCAATGCCCACAGCCATCCTGTGAAAGAGACCAGTGTTCACAGTCCCATCTTATTGATAGGACAAGAGGCTCAGAGAGGCTGTGCCCTTCCAAGGTCACACAGTTAAGGAAGGCGCCTCAGCCAGGACTGAAGGGGTCTGAGTATCTGGCTGGAGAGGCACTGGCTAGAACGCAGGTCTCAGGAAACCTGGATCAGCACTCCTGCCATCAGCTCCAGGAACAGCAGTCTGCATAATGGTCTCATGATAACATCTCTCCACCGAGCTCTTCATCCCCAGCACAGGCTGTTCTCTCCTCTTCTTTTTTCTTCTCTTCCTCTTCTCTCATCATAAATCACAGCCCTTGTCTAAGGAATAATTAATGCTGCTTGAATAAAGTTACAGCAGCCTCACTCCTCTCTTCATGTAAATAAGGATCATCGCTTGCATAGCCTGCCCATAGACACAGCTGAGGTATACCCACCGTTATGGAGGTTTGAACAATGTGCCAAACAGGTGCTCATTACATCCTCACCACAAGTTTCTGAAGTAGGTTTTCATTTGCCCATTTTACAGATGAAGCAGTGGAGGCTCAGAATGGTCACTCATGACTTGTTCAAGGTCACACAACTGTATGTGACAGAGCCCAACTTGAACCTAGGTCTACCCGAAGCTAAAGTCCATATTCTTCATCCCATGGTTCCTATTGAATGGTAACCAAACTGTAGCCAGATTTGGCCTTTCCTATATATTTTAAATCTTAAAAAAAAATTATTTATGTATTTTA
>NW_011494727.1:1587343-1592872 GCF_000754665.1 Bison bison bison
ATTTATTTGGCTGTACTAGGTCTTAGTTGCAGCATGCCAAATCGTCCATCTTCCTTGTGGCATGCGGGATCTAGTTCCCTGACCAGGGATCGAACCTGGGCACCCTGCATTGGCAGCTTGGAGTCTTAGCCATTGGACCACCAGGGAGGTCCCTTTTTCTGTCTTTTGAACTCTTCTGGTTAACAGAATGTTTTAGCATGCTTAGAGGTTGGAAGAAGAAATAGCAACCCACACCAGTGTTCTTGCCTGGAGAATCCCAGGGACGGGGGAGCCTGGTAGGCTGCCATCTATGGGGTCACACAGAGTCGGACACAACTGAAGTGACTTAGCAGCAGCAGCAGAGGTTAGGCCAAGCTTGGAGATGAAAATAATACATTTTTTTTCCCATATAGTGGGTATTGCCTTCAGGCTTTGTCTTTTATTGTCATTCAGTTCCCATCAATACTTTTGAGGTGGATACTGTTTTTGTTGCTGTTGTAGTTTAGTCGCTAAGTGTCCAACTTTTTGTGACTCCATAGACTGCAGTCCGCCAGGCTCCACTGTCCACGGAATTCTCCAGGCAAGAATACTGGAGTGGATTAACATTTCTTTCTCCAGGGGACCTTTCTGACCCAGAGATTGAACCCGTGTATCCTGCTTGGCAGGAAGATTCTTTACCACTGAGCCACCTAGGAAGCCCTAGGATCCTGTTATCCCTATTTTACAGATGAGAACACTGAGGCTCAGGGGCTCAGTTACTTGCCACTGGCACACAGCTTGTGTGTCCTAAGATGAGGATTTGGACCCAGATCTGGCTGATGCCTGAGCCCTTACCTTTAACCACCTCTCCTTACCTTGCCCACAATATTGACAGTTCTTCCAAACACGGCATGAATTCTCTCTGCCTCTGGAGATGGGCCAGGAAGAGGAAAACTTGTTCAGTTAGCCCATGAGGAGACTCAGAGCACCCTGAGCTCCCTGACACCCTATTTCTGCCTGAGGCTGGCTGTCTCTCCCTGCAGGAAAACTGCTCTGGGTTTCAGGACCGCTGCCAGATATCAACCAGAGTGTCTGCTGGAGCCCTAGGAACATATGTGACTTGCCTATTTGGAGGTACAGAGGAGACTGGAGCTCACACTGTTTAAAAATTGTTCCCGTTTTTTCAGCAAGACGTGTACGCAGTGCTGAGCCTCCAAAGACAGGGAGAGGAGTGGGGTGTTTGAATCAACAGTGCAGGATCCCAGAGTCTGCCTTGAGGTTCACTAATGCAGAAGCAAACGGGTATTAGAGAGAGGACTCTTGGTTCCCCAGTGACAGAAGACCTACCCAAACTGATTTAACCAAAGTGTATTTATTGATGCATAGAACTAAAACCTCAGTGTAGGTGGAGCTTCAGGTGCAGCTGGATCAGAGGATCAAAGGACGGTTAATTCTAAGTCCCGTTTCTCAGCTCTGCTCTCCTTCACGTTGGCCTCACTTTCCTGAAACAGCAAGATGGCAGCCATGGCACCTATCCTTAACAGCCGATCAGGAAAAAGGAACAGGAAACCCAATCAGTCAAGTAACTAGTTGAGTTTCACTGACTCTAGCAGGCCTGACTTGACTTCACACTGACGCACAGAAATGGGATGTGTTGATTGGCTGGGCCTTCGAGGGTGGAGTCAACACCCACCCAATAGCACAGACTTAGAGTCCCTTGGGGTCAAGCCCTCGAAGCCATATTGGGACACATTTTAAGAAGCAGGAGAGGCGGGTGTTAGATGTCAGAAAGATCGAGAAAGAGTAAGGTGAAAGTTCACCTGGGGTGACCAAATGCACAAGGAAATACACAATTATATGATTAGGGAAAGTGCCTAAGAGCTCCCAGATAGGTTATGCTGGAAAAGGTCTTTTGTAAATCAGTGTCACACTCCACAACAGACACATTTTTACTCGGGTGAAGAGAGGAGAGGAGAGATTTCTAATTATCAAGTTCCCAGGCTAGCAGGGAAATTTTTATTTAATCCATTATATAGAGGAAGTGCTTGGATATTTGCAGTAAAAATCAGAAAGCAAAACTTACAACCGCGGATGACATATAAAAAAGATTTTGGATCTGAAACCTGGACTTGATTTATTAGAAGAGCTGGTGCTTGAGAAAAAGCAAGCTTAATTAATGAGAATCATCTAGCAGATGGAGACTCCAGTGGGGAACTGAAGGGGCTTCTGAGCACTTCCAAGGGCTCAGGGGGTTGACGGCAGGGCTTTGTTAGGCTGAATGTCTCTTCATGTATTATGGGTTGTTGTTGTTTTTTCTTGATAGAGGTGTGTCAAGGAGAACGTTCTTATATCTGATTTTTACAGGTGTACAAGGAAGACTGACGTGAATCTGCAGCTCCACAGCGACTTAGGCCATTTTGGACTCACACATGGAATCCAAGGGAGGAGAGGAAAGCAGGATGGTCCGACTGCAGCTGGGCAGGAAGTGTCCAGGGGTGGGGGCGGGGCGGGGAGGGCCTGAGAGGCTGGACAGTGAACGTGAGAGGCCCCGGCCTGCAGAGGAAGTATGTAGAGGAGAAAGCCGCCAGGCTCCCCTTATTTATCACAGACACCGGATGCCTGAAACCCATCTCTAGCACTCAGCATCTCCCCTGTCAGACCCTCTAGATGTATGGAGACAGCAACCAAGCCAAGCCTAAGCTCAGTGCTCCCCGTGTCAGTCAGTGGCTGAAGTCAGTTCTCTGACAGGCATGCGAGCCTCTGTTTTCATGAAGCTGGTGGATTGTATATTTGCCTTCTTCTCCTTTCCCTATACTTCTTCCCCCACTGGCAACTGGGCCACAGAATTTCTTGGCCTAAAACAGAAATCTGGGGACTTCCTGGTGGTTGTGACCAAGACTCTGAGCTCCCAATGCCAGGGACCAGGTTCACCCTGATTAGGGAACTAGATCCCACATGTCATAGCCAAAAAAATCCCATGAGCAGCAGCTAAGACCTGGCACAGCCAACTGAGTAATTAATTATTTAAGAAATAAGAAAACATAAATCTGACCCCATGGCTTTATACCCCTCAAAACCTTTCAGGGTTGCCCAATGCCTACAGCAATACTTCTCCAAGTCATCTTCCTTAGAACCTTCATTCTTTGATCAAATAAGTTTAAGAAATTCTCTATAGCATACCCAGGTTAGAGAATCCAAACACAAAATGACAAATTAAGGGCTCCAAGTAGCCTTTTGGTAAAGAGCTGCTTTCATTTTTTTACCTGCTTTTTTCTTTTTAGTTGGAAATGGCTGTTGTTGTTCTATTTTGTTCTTTTGGTGTGCTGCACACAGCCTATGGGATCCCAGTTCTCTGACCAGGGATAAAATCTGGGTTCAGTGAAAGCACAGAATCCCAACCAGTGGACCACCAGGGAATTCCTTATTGATGTATAGTTGATATACAATATTATGTGTTACAAGTGTATGGTAGAGTAATTCCCAGTTCCTAAAGGTTATACTCCATTTATACTTAGTATAAAAGATTGACTATATTCCCTGTGCTATACAATATATCCTTGTAGCTTATTTTATACTCCGTAGTTTGTACCTCTTAATCCTCTAACCCTATGTCACTGTCCCCCTTCCCTCTCCCCACTGGGACCACTAGTTATTTCTCTATATCTGTGAGTCTGCTTCGCTTTTTTTTTTTTTTAATTTATTCCTTTGTTGTATTTTTTATTTCACATACAGTAAGTCCCCTATGTATGAACCTTCAAGTTTCTTTGAACTTTCAAAGATTTGAATGTCCCATATCCGATCACATAAGATAGTCCACATGTCTAATAGTTCAAGTATCTGGCATACGTTGTCACGTGCCTGCATCCTTTGTAAGTGACTGTGATTTTGTGCACTTTACAGTACTGTATAGCGTATAGTAGTACAGCATCATTATTTCAAGCCCAGGATGTCCAAAAAGAGCGGTTGTGGTACTGATGTAGCTGGTACTCTACTGTACTTTCAAGGTTACTTACTTGTACTGTAAGGTTACTTACTAAACTGTAAGATTGAAAATGTTTTCTTGGACTTCTCTGGTAGTCCAGTGGTTAAGACTCTGCCTGCCAGTGCAGGGGACTCGGGTTCAGTCCCTGGTCTAGGAAGACCCCACGAGTCTCGGAGCAACTAAGCCTGTGCACCGCAACTACTGAGTCTGCACTCCAGAAACTGTGCTCCTCAACAAAAGGGCCACTACAATGAGAAGCCTAGCCACTGCAACTAGAGAAAAGCCTGCCCACCGCAGTGAAGACTGCTGCAGACAAAAATAAACATTTTAAAAAAATAAAAAACAAACAAAACGTTTTCTTTATCTTTTGAGTTTGTTTTCTATGTTCAGTCACTCAGCTGTGTCCAACTCTTTGTAACTCCGTGGACTGCAGCATGCCAAGCTTCGCTGTCCTTCATTATCTCCAGTTTGCTCAAAATCATGTATGTTGAGTCGGTGATGCTATCTACCCATCTCATCCTCTGCCGACCCCTTCTCTTCCTGCATTCAATCTTTCCCAGCATCAGGGTCTTTTCAGATGAGTCAGTTCTTCACATCAGGTGGCCAAAGTATTGGAGTTTCAGCTTCGGCATCAATCCTTCCAATGAATATTCAGGGTTGATTTCCTTAGGACGGATTCATTTGATCTCCTTGCAGTCCAAGGGACTCACAAGAGTCTTCTCCAACACCACAGTTCAAAAGCATCAATTCTTCAGTGCTCAGCTTTCTTTATAGTCCAATTCTCTCATCCATACATGACCACTGGAAAAACCATAGCCTTGACTAGATGGACCTTGGTTGGCAAAGTAATGTCTCTGCTTTTTAATATGTTGTCTAGGTTAGTCATAACTTTTCTTTCAAGGAGCAAGCATTTTTAATGCTTGGTTGCTGACTGAAAGCTGCAGTCACCATCTGCAGTGATTCTGGAGCCCAAAAAAATACAGTCTGAAACTGTTTCCACTGTTCTCCATCTATTTACCATGAAGTGATGGGACCGGATGCCATGATCTTACTTTTCTGAATGTTGAGCTTCAAGCCAACTTTTTCACTCTCTTCTTTCACTTTCATCAAGAGGCTCTTTAATTCCTCTTCACTTTCTGCCATAAGAGTGGTGTTATCTGCATATCTGAGGTTATTGATATTTCTCCTGGCAATCTTGATTCCAGCTTGTGCTTCTTCTAGCCCAGCGTTTCTCACGATGTACTCTGCATATAAGTTAAATATGCAGGGTGACAATATACAGCCTTGACGTACTCCTTTTCCTGTTTGGAACCAGTCTGTTGTTCCATGTCCAGTTCTAACTGTTGCTTCCTGACCTGCATACAGATTTCTCAAGAGGCAGATCAGGTGGTTTGGTATTCCCATCTCTTTCAGAATTTTCCACAGTTTATTGTGATCCACATAGTCAAAGGCTTTGACATAGTCAATAAAGCAGAAATAGATGTTTTTCTGGAACTCTCTTGCTTTTTCAATAATCCAGCAGATGTTGGCAATTTGATCTCTGGTTCCTCTGCCTTTTCTAAATCCAGCTTGAACATCTGGAAGCTGTC
>NW_011494727.1:1592972-1594526 GCF_000754665.1 Bison bison bison
TTTGGCATTGCTTTTCTTTGGGATTGGAATGAAAACTGACCTTTTCCAGTCCTGTGGCCACTGCTGAGTTTTCCAAATTTGCTGGCATATTGAGTGCAGAACTTTCACAGCATCATCTTTCGGGATTTGAAATAGCTCAACTGGAATTCCATCACCTCCACTAGCTTTGTTCATAGTGATACTTTCTAAGGCCCACTTAACTTCACATTCCAGGATGTCTGGCTCTAGGTGAGTGATCACACCATCGTGATTATCTGGGTCATGAAGATTTTTTTCTATAGTTTTTCTGTGTATTCTTGCCACCTCTTCTTAATATCATCTGCTTCTGTTAGGTCCATACCTGTCTTCTGTCCTTTATCGAGCCCATCTTTGCATGAAATGTTCCCTTGGTATCTCTAATTTTCTTGAAGAGATCTCTAGTCTTTCCCATTCTGTTGTTTTCCTCTATTTCTTTGCATTGATCGCTGAGGAAGGCTTTCTTATCTCTCCTTGCTATTCTTTGGAACTCTGCATTCAGATGCTTATATCTTTCCTTTCCTCTTTTGCTTTTCACTTCTCTTCTTTTCACAGCTATTTGTAAGGCCTCCTCAGACAGCCATTTTGCCTTTTTGCATTTCTATTTCTTGGGGATGGTCTTGATCCCTGTCTCCTGTACAATGTCACGAACCTCCATCCATAGTTCATCAGGCACTCTGTCTACCAAATCTAGTCCCTTAAATCTATTTCTCACTTCCACTGTGTAATTGTAAGAGATTTGATTTAGGTCATACCTGAATGGTCTAGTGGTTTTCCCTACTTTCTTCAACTTAAGTCTGAATTTGGCAATAAAGAGTTCATTATCTGAGCCACAGTCAGCTCCCGGTCTTGATTTTGCTGACTGTATAGAGCTTCTCCATTTTTGGCTCAAAGAATATAATCAATATGATTTCAGTGTTGACCATCTGGTGATGTCCATGTGCAGTCTTCTCTTGTGTTGTCTGAAGAGGGTGTTTGCCAGTGCATTCTCTTGGCAAAACTCTATTAGCCTTTGCCCTGCTTCATTCTGTACTCCAAGGCCAAACTTGCCTGTTACTCCAGGTGTTTCTTGACTTCCCACTTTTGCATTCCAGTCCCCTATAATGAAAAGGACATCTTTCTTGGGTGTTAGTTCTAGAAGGTCTTGTAGGTCTTCATAGAACCATTCAACTTCAGCTTCTTCAGAGTTACTGGTCGGGGCATAGACTTATATTATCGTGATATTGAATGGTTTGCCTTGGAAACGAACAGAGATCATTCTGTCATTTTTGAGATTGCATAAAGTACTACAGTTTGGACTTTTTTCTTGACCATGATGGCTACTCCATTTCTTCTAAGGGATTCCTGCCCACAGTAGTAAATATAATAGTCATCTGAGTTAAATTCACCCATTCCAGTCCATTTTAGTTAGCTGATTCCTAAAATGTCGATGCTCACTCTTGCCATCTCGTTTGACCACTTCCAATTTGCCTTGATTCATGGACCTAACATTCCAGGTTTCTATGCAATATTGCTCTTTACAGCATCGGACCTTGCTTC
>NW_011494727.1:1594626-1595719 GCF_000754665.1 Bison bison bison
AGTTCATCTTTCAGTGTCCTATCTTTTTGCCTTTTCATACTGTTCATGGGGTTCTCAAGGCAAGAATACTGAAGTAGGTTGCCATTCCCTTCTCCAGTGGACCACATTTTCTCAGGACTCTCCACCATGACCTGTCCATCTTGGGTGGCCCTACAAAGGCATGGCTCATAGTTTCATTGAGTTAGACAAGGCTGTGGTCCATGTGATTAGATTGGCTAGTTTTCTGTGATTGTGGATTTCAGTTTGTCTGCTCTCTGCTGGAGAAGGCTAAGAGGCTTATGGAAGCTTCCTGATGGGAGAGACTGATTGAGGGGGAAACTGGGTCTGGTTCTGATGGGCAGGGCCATGCTCAGTAAATCTTTAATCCAAATTTCTGCTGATGGGTGGGGCTGTGTTCCCTCCCTGCTATTTACCTGGGGCCAAACTATGGAGAAAGTAATGAAGATAATGGCAACCTCCTTCAAAAGATCCCATGCATGCACTGCTACACTCACTGCTCCCAACCCTGCAGCAGGCCACCACCGACCCAAGCCTCCACTGGAGACTCCTGGACACTCATGGGCAAGTCTGGGTCAGTCTCTTGTGGGGTCACTGCTCCTTTCTCCTGGGTCCTGGTGCACACAGGGTTCTATTTGTGCCCTCCAAGAGTCTTTTCCCAGTCCTTTCTAAGGTCTGTGAAAATTGTTATAACCCTATTAAAGTACAGTACTATATAGCTGGTCAACAAAAGAGTCCGAAATGCAGTACTTGATGCAATCTCAAAAACGACAGGATGATCTCTGTTCATTTCCAAGGCAAACCATTCAATATCACAGTAATCCAAGTCTATGCCCCAACCAGTAACGCTGAAGAAGCTGAAGTTGAACAGTTCTATGAAGACCTACAAGACCTTTTAGAACTAACACCCAAAAAAGATGTCCTTTTCATTATAGGGGATTGGAATGCAAAAGCTGGAAGTCAAGAAACACCTGGAGTAACAGGCAAATTTGGCCTTGGAATATGGAATGAAGCAGGGCAAAGGCTAATAGAGTTTTGCCAAGAGAACACACTGGTCATAGCAAACTCCCTCTTCCAACAACACAAGAGAAGACTC
>NW_011494727.1:1595819-1596027 GCF_000754665.1 Bison bison bison
TTGACCACTTCCAATTTGCCTTGATTCATGGACCTAACATTCCAGGTTTCTATGCAATATTGCTCTTTACAGCATCGGACCTTGCTTCCATCACCATTCACATCCGCAACTGGGTGTTGTTTTTGCTTTGACTCTGTCTCTTCATTCTTTCTGGAGTTATTTCTCCACTGATCTCCAGTAGCATATTGGGTACTTACTGACCTGGGGA
>NW_011494727.1:1596890-1597662 GCF_000754665.1 Bison bison bison
CCTTTCACTGTGTGGATCGCAATAAACTGTGGAAAATTCTGAAAGAGATGGGAATACCAGACCACCTGACCTGCCTCTTGAGAAACCTGTATGCAGGTCAGGAAGCAACAGTTAGAACTGGACATGGAACAACAGACTGGTTCCAAATAGGAAAAGGAGTACGTCAAGGCTGTATATTGTCACCCTGCATATTTAACTTATATGCAGAGTACATCATGAGCAACGCTGGGCTGGAAGAAGCACAAGTTTGAATCAAGATTGCCAGGAGAAATATCAATAACTTCAGATATGCAGGTGACACCACCCTTATGACAGAAAGTGAAGAGGAACTAAAAAGCCTCTTGATCAAAGTGAAAGAAGAGAGTGAAAAAGTTGGCTTAAAGCTCAACATTCAGAAAACGAAGATCATGGCATCTGGTCCCACCACTTCATGGCAAATAGATGGGGAAACTTTGGAAACAGTGTCAGACTTTATCTTTTTGGGCTCAAAATCACTGCAGATGGTGACTGCAGCCATGAAATTAAAAGACCTTTACTCCTTGGAAGGAAAGTTATGACCAACCTAGACAGCATATTCAAAAGCAGAGACATTACTTTGCCAACAAAGGTCTGTCTAGTCAAGGCTATGGTTTTTCCAGTGGTCATGTATGGATGTGAGAGTTGGACTGTGAAGAAAGCTGAGCACCGAAGAATCGATGCTTTTGAACTGTGGTGTTGGAGAAGACTCTTGAGAGTCCCTTGGACTGCAAGGAGATCCAACCAGTCCATTCTA
>NW_011494727.1:1597819-1617537 GCF_000754665.1 Bison bison bison
CAGGAGATCCAACCAGTCCATTCTAAAGATCAGTCCTGAGTGTTCATTGGAAGGACTGATGCTAAAGCTGAAACTCCAGTACTTTGGCCACCTCATGCGAAGAGTTGACTCATTGGAAAAGACCCTGATGCTGGGAAGGATCGGGGCAGGAGGAGAAGGGGACGACAGAAGATAAGATGGCTGGATGGCATCACCGACTAGATGGACATGAGTTTGGGTAAACTCCAGGAGTTGGTGATGGACAGGGAGGCCTGGCATGCTGCGATTCATGGGGTTGCAAAGAGTCGGACACAACTGAGCGACTGAACTGAACTGAACTATATAGCTGACAGTGTTAGTTGGGTACCAAGGCTAACTTTGTTGGTCTTACAAATAAATTGGACTTATGAACATGCTCTCCTCTTGGAACAGAACTTATTAGTATGCAGGGGACTTACTGTATAAGTGATATCATACAGTATTTGTTGTAAACTTATTTGACACTGGGCCTCCCTGATAGCTCAGTTGGTAAAGAATATGCCTGCAATGCAGCAGACCATGATTCAATTCCTAGGTCAGATCAGGAAGATTTGCTGGAGGAGGGATAGGCTACCGACTCCAGTATTCCTGGGCTTCCCTTGTGGCTCAGCTGGTAAAGAATCCACCTGCAATGCAGGAGACCTGGGTTCGATCCTTGGGTTGGGAAGATCCCCTGGAGAAGGGAAAGGCTACCCACTCCAGTATTCTGGCCTGGAGAATTCCATGGACTGTAGAGTCCGTGGGGTCACAAAGAGTTGGACGCAACTGAGTGACTTTCACTTTCACTTATTTGACACTGAAGCCTTTCTTATCCAATGTCATTTAACAAACGCATTCGGGGGATCACTAATTTACAAGATAAAGCCCGGATACCTCAACACAGCATCCAAGATCATTCCATTCTGGCCACAACCTCCCTTTCCAGCCTCAGCACCCAGAATTCTTCCATGGTTACATCCTAGTTCCCACCACTCTGACCACACACAAATGCTTTGCACTTTCTCTGTATTTTGGTTCATATTATTCCCCTTTTCTTCCCTTTTCATTTTTCTAAATAAAACAACCTTTCTCAGGAGCTCCATGCAGATTATTATTTTATTAATAGGAATGGCCCCCATTTTGGGGGCACTTATCATGTGCCAGACCCTCCCCAGTCAGCTCTCCCCACTCAGGCCCATGGCTTCGGCACCGGAGCAAGGTGCTTACCATGACTTTGTTGCCTTCTATGCTTCGATACCTCTTTCCACTTGGCCCCCACAGTGCCTTGTACCAATGAGCCCCCTCTCCCTTGTCCTAGACCTCTCCCTGGCTTGGGTCTTCAATCGAATTTCCCCTCATTGCCAACGTCCCTCTTAGAAAAGAGCTTTGCAGCACCTACTTGACAAGGATGATTGAGATCTCTGGGGTTCATTCATTCATTCTATAAGTACTGATTAAGCACTGGAGGTTTTAAGATAGACATAGTCCCACCCTCACAGCAAGCCAGCGAAGACAGACAGGAAACACAGTGTAATGATCAATTCAATAACTGCTAATGTGCAAAGTGTTGCCAAGAAGTGGGGGGATGGGCCAATGAGAGGGACAGAATGAGACAGGAAGGGCACAGGGCACAACCTTTAAAAGTATGGCATAGCCCAAGGACATGACATAAGCTGATTAGAACCAGCTGCGTCCCAGATGGTGCTCAGTATATGTTCATTGTAACACATCAAAACGTTAAATGACACACCCACAGATGCCAGGACCATAAAGGCCAAAAAGTGGGCGGTGGCCCAATGCCTGAAAGTCCCCACCCTTCCCCAAAATAGCTGGAATACTCCTCCCACTCATTGTTGTTGTTCAGTCACTAAGTGCTGTCCAGCTCTTTGCGACCCCATGGACTGCAGCAAGCCAGGCTCCTCTGTCCTCCACTATCTCCTGGAGTTTGCTCAAATTCATGTCTATCGAGTTGATGATACTATCTAACCATCTCATCCTCTGCCACCCCGTTCTCCTTTTGCCTTCACTTTCCCAGCATCAGGGTCTTTTCCAATGAGTCAGCTCTTCACATCTGGTGGCCAAAGTATTGGAGCTTCAGCTCCTATTCATTAGCCTATGAAATAACCCACCCCTATAAACACTGACAACCCCATACCCAGAGGTCTCTTGCCACTCTTGCCTTCCAAGATGGCCCACACTCTGTCTATGGAGTGTGTTTTCTCCCTGAATAAACTTTTTTTCACTCTTCTGTCGCTCTCTCTTAAATTCTTTCCTGTGGGAAGCCAAGAACCCATACTTGGCAGCCGTTCCAGACACTGGGATGTAACCAACCTCTTGGGCCCCACTATCTTTCCTGCAATAATATGTGCATGCTCAATCATGTCTGACTTTTTGCAACCCCATGGACTGTAGCCCACCAGGCTCCTCTCTCTGTGGCATTTCCCAGGCAAGGATACTGGAGTGGGTTGACATTTCCTCCTCCAAGAGATCTTCCTGACGCAGGGATCAAACCCACATGTCCTGCATCTCCTGCACTGGCCAGCAGATTCTTTTACCATTGAGCCACCTAGGAAGCCTAGAAGAAGAAAAGAAACACCGCTGGGCCAGCACACCCCATCCCTTGAAGGTGAGGAGGGTCTGCCTACATGCTCTGGCAGTCGCCACTATAGCCACTGCACATTTAGGAGGAGCAGAAGCTGGGGGTATCCTTGCCTGGGAAATCCCATGGACAGAGGAGCCTGGTGAGCTGCAGTCCATGGGGTCACAAAGCACCAGACATGATTGAGTGACTGAGCATGCACACCTGCAACAACCTGATCTGGTGTCCAGGGAGGGCCTCCTGGAGGAGACAAAGGCCCGTAAGAGACAGGACAGCATGTGAAGGACACAGGTGGGGAACTGAGGTGCATTTAGGGGCTGCAGTGAGTACAGCAGGTGGGGGGACTTTGGAAGAGGACAGTGAGTAACAGGAAATGACCTGGGAGTCTCCTCGAAGACTCAGCTCAGGGATGGGCCTCAAGAGGCTTGGGTATGAATCCTGATGGGGTCATTTACTCTCTGTGGGGCCTTGGGTGAATATCTTTTCTTTTATTTTTAATATTTATTTGGCTGCACTGAGTCTTGGTCACAGCACTCACGATCTTCAGTGTTTGTTGGGGGATGCGGGATCTTTAGTTGCAGCATGTGGGATCTAGTTCCCTGACTAGGGATCGAACCCAGGTCCCCTGCATTGGAAGCACAGAGTCTTAGCCACTGGGCCACCTGGAAGTCCCTTGGTGAGTTTCTTAACCTCTCTGTTTTTGTTTTCATAGCTGCAAATGGGGCATCTTCTCCAACACCTAGCTGAATTTAATAAGCACTTAATACAAGCCAGGCATTTTTTCCAAGAACTTTACAGGACATAACTAATTTAATCCTTACAATATTCCTAAGAGATAAGGTATTACCACTTAGCAGATAATGAAACTGAGTCACTAAATTAACTTGTTGAAGGTGACCCAGCATGCTGTTAGGTATCTACCTGGCAGGGTTTCCAGAGTTGAAAGAGATAAATAAAGTGTAACATTTAACACAGTGCCTGGCACACAACACAGTTGGCCTTCCATATCTCCAGGTTCCGCATTCCCAGATTCAATCCACCTTGGATATCTGGGGGAAAAAAAAAAACAAACCCAGAAAGTTCCAAAAAACAAAACTTAAATTTGTCAAGCCAGTGACTATTTACATAGCTTTTACATTGTATTGATAACTATTTGCATAGATTTCACATTTTCTTAGATATTACAAGTAATCTACAGATGACTTAAAGTACAGAGGCGGATGTGCTTGTGTTAATATGCAAAATGTTAGTCTCTCAGTTGTGTCTGACTCTTTGTGACCCCATGGACTATGGGCCACCAGGCTCCTCTGTCCATGGGATTCTCCAGGCAAGAATACTGGATTGGGTTGCCATTTCCTTCTCCAGCGGATCTTCCTGACCCAGGGATCAAACTTGGGTCTCCTACCTTGCAGGCAAATTCTTTACCAATTGACCCACCAGGGAAACTGGTTATATGCAAAGACCATGCCATTTTGCACCGTGGAAACAAATCCCCACAGACAGTGAGGGAGCAGTGTGATTGCTCAATAATTTTTACTATTTATTTTGATTTATCCTAAGGCCAGCGGGAAGCCATTAAAAGGCTATAAGCCATCAAGAGGATGTTTTTTTTAAAGAATGGCTCTGAGGAGTCCAGGGTAGACGCAGAGAGAGTAATTAGAAGGCTGTTACAACTAGGAGTTCGCATACCAGGCTAAGGATCTCACATCCCGCCACTAAAAGATCTTGTGTGCCACAATTAGGACCTGGTGAAGCCAAATAAGTAAATAAATAAAAATACTAAAAAGAAGAAGACGACTGTTACAGGAGAGGGAAATACTAGCAGCCAAATCAGACTTGTGCGAGTAGGGTAATGAATCCCTGAAAGGTATTTCCACGGTGGAATCCATGTGTCTTGGGCATCGAGGGGTACTGAGGTTTAAAGAGTAGTGCCAGGTTTCTGGGCTTCTCAGGTGGCGCTAGTGGTAAAGAACCCGCCTGCCAATGAAGGAGACATAAGAGATGCAGATGCCATCCCTGGGTTGGGAAGATCCCCTGGAGGAAGAAATGGAAACCCACTCCAGAATTCTTGCCTGGGAAATCCCATGGACAGAAGAGCCTGGTGAACTGCAGTCCATGGGGCTGCAAAGAGTCAGACTCAACTGAAGCGACTTAGCATGAAAGCCAGGTTTCTGGCTGGCCTCGGATGCAGTGCCATTGACAGGAGCCCAGTGTGTGGGACAGGTTAGGCATGGAGACTTGTCTATTTCGGACAAGTGACACGTAAAGAGGACATGTAAGTAGAGATGGGCAGCAGCTATGACACGCACAAGTTCAAATCCATGACCTGTGTTGTGCTGTAAGAGGCTAGGCCTTTGGCGAACAACGGACCACCTATCATTTGCTAGTCCTTTACTCTGCCTGACCCAGTTCTGATGCTTCATGGTCTCATTACATCCTCCCCACACCCTGAGCGGAGCTCTGTTCTGGCCTTTCATTTAGAAAAGTGGGGGACTTCCTTAGTGGTCCAGTGGTTAAGAATCTGCCTTCCAATGCAGGGGACACAAATTCAATCCCTGGTTGAGGAACTAAGATCCCAGAGGCTGCAGGGCAACTAAGCCCACACACTGCAGCTAGAGACACCCACAAGCTGCAACAAAGTATCCCACATGCCACAAGGAGGATCCCATGTGCCAAAACTGAAAATAACACAGCCAAATAACTCATAAGTTAAATCATAGTAATAATGATTGAAGAATGCTTTTTAAAACGTAAAAATGAGTTCAGGAAGGTTCGATTACTTTCCCAGTGTCAAGTAGCAGGCAGAGCTGGGTTTCAACCCAGGTTGTGTTGTTGTTCAGTCGCTAAGTCACGTCCGACTCTTTGCGACCCCACGGACTTCAGCACACCAGGCCTCCCTGTCCTTCTCTCTCTCCTGGAATTTGCTCAAACTCATGTCCATTGAGTCGGTGATGCCATCCAACCATCTCGTCTTCTGTTGCCCCTTCTCCTGCCTTCAATCTTTCCCAGCATCAGGGTCTTTACAAATGAGTCAGCTCTTCTCATCAGGTGGCCAAAGTGTTGTAGTTTCAGCTTCAACTTCAGTCTTTTCAATGAATATTGAGGGTTGATTTCCTTTAGGATTGACTGGTTTGATCTCCTTGCAGTCCAAGGGACTCTCAAGAGTCTTCTCCGGCACCATAGTTCAAAAGCATCACTTCTTCAGTGCTCAGCCTTCTTTATGCTCCAGCTCTCACATCCATACATGACTACTGAAAAACCACAGCTTTGACTAAATGGACCTTTGTTGGCAAAGTAATGTCTCTGCTTTTTAATATGCTGCCTAGGTTTGTCATAGCTTTTCTTCCAAGGAGAAACCCAGGTTGTACCGATGCGGCAAAAGAGTTCACGTGGGCAGGTACACAAGCAGCTCAGACAGTGTAGACTTGTGTGGTTCAAGAGTGGAACCAACGCTGAGGATCTAAACAGCAAGACAGTCCCAACGGGTAAAAGTGAGGGTTTCCACTCTACCCCAAGTGCTTCAAAATCCCTTTGTGTTCATCAGTCCTGCTCACCTGTTTCCATGGTTTCTTCTCAGCTTGAGGAAGCCCTAAAGCCAACCTTTCCCCATGCTCTGGAGCTCAGTCCCCAAGAAGGGCACTTGCATGAGGGCACTAGACCAAATATCCCCAGTTTTGTCTGCAGACTAGGCCGTCCCACCAGTTCTCTGCTTCCTTTCTCCGAGTCGCACTCTCTTGCAGAAAAGGCAAGGAGGTAAAGTAGGATGACCCACCCCAGAGGAAAGGGTTAGCATCCAACACCAACAAAATGTCCAGTTGAGAGAATTTAAGTTGGGTCTCCCATTCTCCCCGCTGCTGCAGATTCCCCTAAGCTGCCTATTTTCCAAGACTGAGCAGGTCCCTGGTCCAGAAGAGAAGCTGGAATCCTAATCTTCAGTGCCAGCTTTCACTCTGGATTTATTTAAATGACATGAGTGCAAACATTCTAGTTTTGTTTCTGGTATTTTCTGTTCGACCTGACTCATGTAACTTTTAATGATTTGTCTATTGGGACTTTAGTTTAAAAAATCATTTACATGAAAACATTTTAATGTGATTTTTAAGGTATTAAACATATTCAACACTGTCTTTTTAGTTTTGTCATCACTTTTTCTTTTAAAACTATACAAGTGATTTATGAGTATGAGGAGGAGAAGGGGCGAGAGAAGATGAGACAGTTGGACGGTAGCACCAACTCAATGGACATGAGTTACTGCAAACTCAGGGAGATGCTGAAGGACAGGGAAGCCTGGCATGCTGCAGTCCCTGGGGTCGCTAAGAGTCAGACATGGCTTAGCAACAGAAAAACAACAAAGTGTGTGTGCTCTTATTGTATGATATTAAAACCCTTACAGTTCAAATAAATCAAATGTCCCGTTCAGTTCAGTTCAGTTCAGTTCAGTCGCTTAGTCGTGTCCGACTCTTTGCCACCCCATGAATCGCAGCACACCAAGCCTCCCTGTCTATCACCAACTTCCGGAGTTCACCCAAACTCACGTCCATCCAGTCGGTGATGCTATCCAGCCATTTCATCCTCTGTCGTCCCCTTCTCCTCCTGCCCTCAATCCCTCCCATCATCAGAGTCTTTTCCAGTGAGTCAACTCTTCGCATCAGGTGGCCAAAGTATTGGAGTTTCAGCTCAGCATCAGTCCTTCCAATGAACACCCAGGACTGATCTCCTTTAGAATGGACTGGTTGGATCTCCTTGCAGTCCAAGGGACTCTCAAGAGTCTTCTCCAATACCACAGTTCAAAAGCATCAATTCTTCGGTGCTCAGCTTTCTTCACAGTCCAACTCTCACATCCATACATGACCACAGGAAAAACCATAGCCTTGACTAGACGGACCTTTGTTGGCAAAGCAATGTCTGCTTTTTAATATTCTATCTAGGTTGGTCATAACTTTCCTTCCAAGGAGTAAGCGTCTTTTAATTTCATGGCTGCAATCGCCATCTGCAGTGATTTTGGAGCCCCCCAAAATAAAGTCTGACACTGTTTCCACTGTTTCCCCATCTATTTGCCATGAAGTGATGGGACCGGATGCCATGATCTTACTTTTCTGAATGTTGAGCTTTAAGCCAACTTTTTCACTCTCCTCTTTCCCTTTCATCAAGAGGCTTTTAGTTCCTCTTCACTTTCTGCCATAAGGGTGGTGTCATCTGCATATCTGAGGTTATTGATATTTCTCCCTGCAGTCTTGATTCAAGCTTGTGCTTCTTCCAGCCCAGCGTTTCTCATGGTGTACTCTGCATATAAGTTAAATATGCAAGGTGACAATATACAGCCTTGATGTACTCCTTTTCCTATTTGGAACCAGTCTGTTGTTCCATGTCCAGTACTAACTGTTGCTTCCTGACCTGCATATAGGTTTCTCAAGAGGCAGGTCAGGTGGTCTGGTATTCCCATCTCATTCAGAATTTTCCACAGTTTATTGTGATCCACACAGTCAAAGGCTTTGGCATAGTCAATAAAGCAGAAATAGATGTTTTTCTGGAACTCTCTTGCTTTTTAGATGATCCAGCGATATTGGCAATTTGATCTCTGGTTCCTCTGCCTTTTCTAAAACCAGCTTGAACATCTGGAAGTTCACCGTTCATGTATTGCTGAAGCCTGGCTTGGAGAATTTTGAGCATTACTTTACTAGCATGTTAGATGAGTGCAATTGTGCGGTAGTTTGAGCATTGTTTGGCATTGCCTTTCTTTGGGATTGGAGAAGGCAATGGCACCCCACTCCAGTACTCTTGCCTGGAAAATCCCATGGACGGAGGAGCCTGGTAGGCTGCAGTCCATGGGGTCTCAAAGAGTCGGACATGACTGAGTGACTTCACTTTCACTTTTCTCTTTTATGCACTGGAGAAGGAAATGGCAACCCATTCCAGTATTCTTGCCTGGAGAATCCCAGGGACGATGGAGCCTGGTGGGCTGCCGTCTATGGGGTCGCACAGAGTCGGACACGACTGAAGCTACTTAGCTTAGCTTAGCTTAGCTTCTTTGGGATTGGAATGAAAACTGACATTTTCCAGTCCTGTGGCCACTGCTAGCCCACTCCAAATGCTATCAGTTTGTGTATATTCATCCTGACCACCTTCTAGGTATTTACACACTTCATACATTTACAAAAATACATAGTTTTGTTTTGTGTACATTTTTCTTCTTTATGTGAACATCATACTAACTGCAACTTGCCTTCTTTGCTTAACAATACATCTTAGAGGGACTTCCCTGGTGGTCCACTGGTTAAGAATCTGCCTTCCGATGCAAGGGACAGTGTCTGGTTCGATCCCTGACCAGGAAACTAAGATCCCAGATGCCTCAGAGCAACCAAGCCACAACTACAACTAGAGTCCCTTTGCCACAAGGAGGATTTCGCATGACATAAGGAAGATCCTGCATGCTGCAACTGGGACTGACACAGATAAATAAATACGTATTTTTCAAAAACAAACAAAAAACTCCCAATATATCATTTAGAGATAATTTTTGTTTTCTTACCATGTAAAGTTTGACTTATTTATACAACCAAAAATGTTCTCTTTTTCCTTGATTTCTCCCTTTGGTTCTAAGCTTAGGGAGTCATTTCTTCTCCAGGTGTTTGAAACTGTCTATTTTCTTTTCCTCACAACATTTTTACATTTGGTCTTTATTATTATTGCTATTATTATGTCCAAATAAAATATATTTGTTGTATTATGTGAGATGAGGATACATTTTTTTCCCCAAATTGCCAGCCAGTTAGCCCAAAATAATTTTCTAAATTACCCTTTCTTTTCCTGACGATGGTACTTTATTACACATTACATGTGTATCATTGTCTCATTCTAAAAGTCCTATTTTAAACTACTAAGACAACTACAAATTTTTGTCCTCATACCACACAATTTTAAATATCACAAATTCATAATATGTTTTGTGGCTACTTCTATTCCCTCATCCTCACTCTCATTTTACAAAACTTTTGTTGAAATTCTACCTCTTTATTCTGCTAAATGAGTTAATGAATTTTATAATCTTTTCCTTTTTTTGAAAAGTTAAAATCACATTTGGATTTTCATTAAGCCTGTAAATTAAATTGACCTTTCCATCTTTACATCATTTAGCCTTTGCACTAGGCATAAAGAATGTCTCTCCCTAGTCATCTTTTCTTTTAACCTTAGGAAAAAAAATTATAGATTTCTTCATAGAGAAAATGCTATATTCTGGATTAGTTTATATATCCCATGCTTCAAAACTTTAGAAGATAAACCCTCTTCCCCAGTAAAACCATTTGAACTCACAACTTTGGGGCACAGCATTCTTGATATCTGTCTTAAATTCCTCTTCAACTTGTTTATTCGTTAAACTAGTATTTATTTCAAGTGCCTGATATGCTTCAGGCCCAGGTTTGTGCATAGGGATACAGCAGCAAATAAAATAGCTTTCTTTTTTTTTCTTTTGACAGCTCCTCTTGGCTTGTGGGATCTTCGTTCCTCCACCAGGAATTGAACTCCAGCCCCGCCAGTGAAAGCGCTGAGTGCTAACCACTAGCCTGCTAGGGAATTCCCAGATAGTTTTCGTACAATCATCTCAAAATATAATGCTTACTTTAAAAAAAAAAAAATCACGATTATCTCGAAATTAAAAGTTTAATTAAAAACACTAAAGTCCTCTCTTCTTAGGAAGCTGGTATTCTAGTGGGGAGAGAAGAAGGGAAACAAGTAAGCAATTAGGCATATGTCATATCAGATGGTGAGAAATGCTGCCGAGAAAAAGTGCAGTTTCCAAAAGCTGGTCAGGGGCAGATGCTCTGTCCGCTGATTTTGAACAGAAGCTGAAGGAGGTGGCTTAAATTTTCTGCTTCTGCTTCTGTCAGAGAAACTTCTCTATTTTTTCCCACAGAAAATTATCTCAGAAGTATTCAAATTTGTCTACAATCTCACATATTCTTTTATATTTTTTAAGTCTATTTTGTCATTTCTACCATTTCACCCTAAGTTTTATTTCTGTTTTTTTCCCTTCATCATATTTGTCCATTGTATTATTTAGATCTTGTTTTTTACATAAAGAATCAACTCAAGGATGTATGTGTTATGTACTGTTTTTCTATTTTTTAATTTTTTTCTGTTTCTTTTCTGATCTCTTCCTTCCTCATCTTTATTTGGGGTTTTGTTTTCATGTATTTCTAAAGTATTTAATGAGCATTTTGCTTGTTTAAATTTCTCTGGATTTAATAGTAAAATCACTTTAAAAACTAAATAAAATTTTGAGTAAAGCTTTGTGTACATGCTGTTGGTTTTCCTAGGTGTGACTCTTTATTTTTCTTTCTAAATTAACACAACTCCTAGTATATATAACTGAATCATTGTGTGGTATACCTGGAACTAACACCATATTGTAACTCAACTATACTTCAAAAAAACAAAGTTAGACACACACACACACACACACCGCCCCCCAAAGAAAACTGTATTCATGCAAAAAAATAAATAAATAAAGGCAGTGAAGCTCACACACACAAACTCCACTTCATTCCTGATTTTCTCCTTTATCCAAAAGCTTATTTGGGAGAATTTTAAATAGTCAATTTCTAACAATAATTTCTAGTGTTAGCATATTGTGAACAAAGGATATGATCCACATGACATTTGTATTTTGAATTCATTGGGCTTTTCTTTGTGGAGGAAACTGTGATCCACTTTTAAAGTTATTTTCTGGATCCTGGGAAACAGGCTGAGTAACTTACAGCCCAAGCCAAAGTCAGTATATCTTCAGGAACTGGGGAAAAGAACAAAATGTGAACAGGAAGTAAGCTTCAAAGAGGAAGTGATTTTGATACAGAGGAGACAAAGGACTGGCTTTTTCCAGTACCCACTAAAGGCCAGGCACTGTGCTGGGTGCTTTGAATGTATTGTCTCATTCTGAGGCCAAGCAGGATTCTTCAGAGCAGGAAATGGTGCCCTGGGGAGGTTAAGTAACTTCCTAAAGTCTGTTCCTTGTTCACAGTCCTGTCCCCCTCGCTATGCTGAGCAGCTTCCCACTTTCAAGACTCAGTTTAAACATCACCTTTTTTCTCAAAGAGAAGAGCTGGGCACCCCTCCTCTATTCGTGTAGAAGTCATCGCTAGTCACATCTGCCACCCTTGGTTACCCTGTAAGACCTGTAAGGACAGCCAGCACGTTGTAGGTTCTTAATAAATATTTGTTATGAAGTGAAGAATACAGGCAAAAGGACCAAAATAAAGGACCAAAGAAGAGTTCCTGTATGAAGAAAGAACACAACAAAGCCATCAGCCAAGCCATCAGCCTAAGGACCCTTCTCCGACTCCTGCCAAATGGCGATGCCTCGGGGTTTACAAGTAATAATTTTGGCATTAATAGCTCGATCTGTTTGCAAAGTGTTTGCTGTCTACACAGCATTATCCTATCTGCACTATCTTATTTGGTCTCCTAGAATGGGTTGTCCTAAGCCCCATTTTCTAGGTATAATAGTGAAGCATTTAGAAACTGAGTCTGGCCAAGGTCAGACAGGGAAGCCTGGCGTGCTGCAGTCCACGGGGTCGCAAAGAGTCGGATCTGACTCAGCGACTGAACAACAAGGTCATACAGCTTGCAAGTCACCATAACCAAGAGCTCCTCAGACTCCACTTAATGCCACATTCAAACTTGAACCCAGGTCCCTCCTGATGCTAAAGCAGACCTGCAGACACACACATGCACGCTCACGCACAAACATACCTTGCTGCCTCGGTGGAGAGGAGACGTTCAATTCCCCTCCTGCCTCGCTCATCATTGTGGTTTCACAATGGAGTCTTTCTTCTTCAGACAACATGTTTAATTAATGCCTTAAAGGAAATTCATGAGGGTGATCCCTGATGTTACATGCTCATTCATTCATCTGTTCTTATGGACGATAAACACTGACAGAGCATTGACTGAGGCCCTGTTAAGAATGCAAAGCCAGGTAATCTGCTAGCCTGGACACTGGGACCCAGGTGAAGGGTGGGGAGGATGACTTTCGGGGACCTTCAGGACCGCTCTGCTCACAGTCCACTCACCCCGCTTCCAGGCCTGCCTCCTCCTCCCCCACCCTCCCAGTCCCCACCCCACACTCTCTTTATCTCCCTTCACAAAAAGCCCCATTCTCTTTTTGCACAATACACTTTCACAATAGATAGTCTATTCAACCCAGAGCCCAAATCATCAGCAACCAAAATGCTTGGTTCCTCTTTCCTCCTAGGTCTTCAAAAGTTTCCAGGGGAGGAGGAATAATTGCATTCTGTAGCGTAACTTCCTGTCCCTGTTTGCTTGGCTGTTTCTCCTGCAAACTGGAAGGTCCTCGAAGCCCTGGCCTGGGTCTTTTCACTATTGACTGTAGAATAAATGAAAAACCCAGGTCTTGCTCTCTAAATATACAGGTTATTGTTTACAATAATATAATCATTATAGAAATTTGACAAATACTTTGAGACAAAGAAGACAATAAAAAATTATCTAATATTCCAACAAACACATATAACTTTTTATTAATTTTTACTTATTTTTAAAAATTTTGGCCACACTGTGTGGCATGCAGAATCTTAGTTCCCCAACCACGGATCAAACCCATGCTCCCTGCAACGGAAGTTTTAACCACTAGACTACCAGGGAAGTCCTACAAGTAACTTTTAAACTTGTCTGTATTTCCTTCCAAGTTTTTATATGTACTTTTCAGGATAAATATTCAATATATATGTATATACAAAACTTGGCAAGACTACAATTGCATATGCAATTTTGTATCTCACTCACTACATCAGAAACATTTTTCAGGTCATTAAATATTCTTCAAAAACATGGCTTTTAATAGCAATGCAGTTACATCAAACATGCATGCCATAACTTCTTTAAACATTTCCTCACTGTTGAATACTTGGGTTATTTCCTTTCTTCCTTCTGTTCTTTTCCTTTTTATTGGCTGTAATTTTTGCCAACATAAATAACATTTTGATAAACATCCTTAACTCACATCTTTGTCCACACTGATGATTCCCCCTCCAATAGATTTCTAGAACTAAAGTTATTAATCAAAAGACACAAACTTTTTCAACTTCTCTTGACTTACAATATCAAATTATTTTCCAGGCTTTGATCCATCAGCCTTCTTATAGGAATACATGTCATCATTGTGGTCTTTATGTATTTATGTATTTTTAACTGTTTGGTGAAGCTAGCAGTTTCCTGTTTATGGTAGGTGGCCCATGTTTCTTTTAGCTTATTTTTAGTCTTATATTTATGCAAATAAGGCCAGTTAATTTACTGGTCCAAACAATGATGGGAATAAAGCCACACAACTATGCACTCTTGGTCGTAAGGGGGGTGGGAAGTTTCACCCTATCGTCATTCCCTGAAAAATGATGCACAAAGGTCAGATGCTCACCCCATCTATCCAGCTACAAAGACTTGCTTTCTTTGGGTTTTTCCTACAAACCCTGAAAGTCATTTAGCCGTGTCCGATTCTTTGAGACCCCATGAACTATACAGTCCATGGAATTCTCCAGGCCAGAATACTGGAGTGGGTATAGCCTATCCCTGCTCCATGGGATCTTCCTGACCCAGGAACTGAACCAGGGTCTCTTGCATTGAACCTCCTCTCCTGCGTGAGGATTCTTTACCAGCTGAGCTACCAGGGAGGCCCCCCTTGAGTCTCCCTAAATTGCCACTACACTTCTGAGAATTTTGAGCTGCTGCCAATACAACTTCTGTAGGACTCTGGTCCCTGACTTAGTTCTCAGTGACTCTCCAGCTCTGGTCCTCCTGCCATTTCCTACATCCCATCCTTTAAGGAGTTCAAGGTTTGCCTCTGCTCTCTGAAACCCCTTGAAGTTTCATCCTCAGGGTCCTGCATCTTCTATTGACTGGAATCCATCCAGTGGGGAGGTCTGATTCTCAAAACCTTATATTAGACATTGCAAAGTCACTGATATATATATATATATATATGTATGTATGTATGTATATACATATATATATTATATCGTTCAGTGGCTCAGTTGTGACCAACTCTTTGTGATCCCATGAGCTGTAGCACACCAGGCTTCCCTGTTCTTTACCATTTCCCAGAGCTGACTCAAACTCATGTCCATTGAGTCAGTGATGTCATCCAACCATCTCATCCTCTGTCATCCCCTTTTCTTCCTGCCTTTCAGTCTTTCCCAGCATCAGGGTCTTTTCCAATGAGTCAGCTCTTCAAATCAGGTGGCCAAAGTATTGGACCTTCAGTTTCAGCATCAGTCCTTCCAATGAATATTCAAGGTTGATTTCCTTTAGGACTGACAGCTTTGATCTCCTTGCGGTCCAAGGGACTGGTCATGGTGGAGAGTTCTGACAAAAAGTGGTCCACTGGAGAAGAGAATAGCAAACCACTTCAGCATTCTTGCTTGAGAACCCCATGAACAGTATGAAAAGGCAAAAAGATACATAGTATTTATGAAAATATTTCTTTATCTGACTGCACGGGTCTTAGTGGCGGCGGCACGCAGGACCTTTTAGTCGCGGCATGTGGCATCTACTTCCATGAACAGGGATGGAATCCAGGCCCCCTGTATTAGGAGCACAAAGCCTTAGCCACTGGACCACCAGGGAAGTCCTTGATATAAATTTTTAATGTTTGTTTGGTTCTGCCAATGAAAGCAACAAATTTTAATAATCATCTGCTGATCTCCCAGCAGTTACTCTGGTGAATACGTCAATTGGAACACTGAAGAGCTGTGTTTCATCCCTTTATTTGGTTTATTAGATTCTTCAGATTTTCAGAGATTTCAGAGATGGGTATGAACATTCTTGAAGGTCTGTGACATGACTGCATCCTCCCATTAATAAACCTTATACTAACAAATATTCCCTCCCATTCCAGCCATGGGGCTCCTGAAAAGCCCAGGGGAGGCTTCCTTTACTGCTTCTGCATCGGAACAGCTGATTTCTTTCTCTCTTGTGTGAGTGAATCTGAAGGCTTCCTTCCTGGGTTTAAGAGGATCGGGGGACTTGGCTAAAGGTGGTGGTGTCTGTGAGCGCAGGCCATTGTGAGTACTTCCTCACGGTCATTCACACAGGCTTCACCGTTTGCCAAATGAAGTATCACGCATCACGGGTCATACATCACCTGCTTTCATGCCTGCCCACAATCCCAGGAGATGGCCATTACCGAAGCTACTCAGGTGGCAGAGAAGGAAGTGGGTCACTGCCCAGACAGGTTCTTGCAGGGAGGTGATCTGGGAGAGAAAACGGGGAAGTATGAGGAGCGGATGGGCTTCCCTGGTGGCTCAGATGGTAAAGAATCTGCCTGCAACACAGGAGACGCTGGTTTCATCCCTGGGTCGGGAAGATACCCTGGAGAAGGGAATGGCTACCCATTCCAGAGAATCCTGGAGAATCCCATGGACAGAGGAGCCTGGTGGGCTAGTCCATGGGGTCACAGAGTCAGGCATGACTGAGAGACTAATACGCGCATACACACACCCATGAGGAGGGGATATGGGAAAGAAAAGAAGAAAACAGAGATGTTGAAAGGAACTCCCACCTAGAAACTGGCTGCAAATTCTCGCTCAGTCACTCCATAGCTGTGACCTTGGAAAGCTTTTTTTCTTGGAAAGCTTTTAAACTTTTCTGTGCCTCGGTCTCCTCAGCTGTAAAATGGTGACCAGAATATGACATTTATCTGGCACAAAGGTGACTGTACAGTATATTTATCACAGCAGGTCCATAAAAGCAGAAAATTGGGAATATCCTGCAAGTCCAGTGATTTGTTTTTAAACAAGTAATATAAACACATGCTATGGGAAAATACCATTTGTTAAGAATGACAATGGATGTTTACAGACAGGGGAAGATATGTGTGACATATTATCAAGTAAAAGTGGCTGCTATTCGGTAGGAATAACATTATGTCATTTTGTTAATTTTCTTAAAATAATATATTTACATGTATAGTCATTCATCTGGTTAACAATATTTACTTTGCATAGTTTTATTACTACGCATTTATGTGCAGATGTGTGCCTATAGAATGTCCAAGGTTATATACCAAACTGTAATGTCTCTACAGGAGTTCTTTTTCAGATTTGCTTAGCTGGTTATCAAATTCTCTCACAATGAACTTGTGTCATAAAGAAATAGTAGAAGTGCAAAAGGTTTATGATGCAGGAACTGGAACCCTGGTGTCTGCCTGGATCCAGGGGGCAGGTTGCTGATGCCAAGTTCATTTGCAGGTTGCCTGGAGAATGAGGAACCCAAGCAAAGGACTAAGAGGTTTCAAGAGATGTAATGTGGGCTCTAGAAGAGTCAAAAGTCACTCTCTCCCCGTCTCTTCTCCCCAGTGTGAACTTCTGCGTCTACTTTTCTCCACTGAGCAAACAGCCAGGCACCTACTCCTAGGGGTCCTCCGGGATTTTACAAGGCCCACTCTCCTCTGTTCCTATTTGCTCTTCGGGCAGGCGACATCTCCACCCATCAGGCCAGGCCTTGGTAACCACAGTTGTCACATTCTGGTCTCATTCCTGAGATGACACCCTGGCCATCCTGGTTGGATGTAAGTGATCCCCAGTCCCAGCCACCCATAAGGACACAGGGCATCTCTGAAGGAATGCTCTCTCCACAGCCAGTTCATCACAATTCAGGTATGGTGACTCACTCAAGTTTCAACCCTTAACATAAATCTCATTTTCAGTTGGTAAGAGCACCTCCAGTCACTCCCTAACACATAATGACAATGAATAAAAGCTATCATGCATTGGAGCTTATGTCCCAGATGCTGAGCTGGGCACAGGCTTTTTTAAGCCTCACAGAAACCCTGTGAGTCAGTTGTTTTTACCCCATTTCACAGATGAGAAAACTTATATTCAGAGAGGTCAATTGGCCCAGGAATATGCAGCAAGTCAACCTGGACCCTTAAACATAAAACACCACTTCTGCGGCCCATAGGTCTTCTCGGTGGTTTAGTTGCTCAGTTGTGTTCAACTTCTCAGACCCCACGGACTGAAGCCCACCAGCCTCCTTTGTTCCATGGGATTTCCCATGCAAGAATACTGGAGTGGGTTGCCATTTCCTTCTCCAGGGGATCTTCCCAACCCAGGGATCGAACCCAGATAGACCCAAGCAGTCCCCTGCATTGCAGGATTCTTTCTGATGGAGCCACCAGGGAAGCCCATAGGTCTTCTTACCCTCATCTTATAAAGATGGAAACTAAGGCTATTAACCACCCAAGTTCATGATGTGAGCAAGTGGGAGTGGCGAAAATTTTAAAATCTCCCTGCTATCCTGCCCCTCCCCAACTGGTGCTCGGACACCTGTGTGTCCCTGCTCCGCCACTGTACTCTCCACTGCTGGAGACTCCAAGAATCCAGAAGAATGCGCTCTCTTGCCTTGGCACCTTCAGACAGGCTGTGCCATCACACGAATTTACCTAGACATCTAGACACAACTTCCTCCAGGAGTCATCCCTGACTGTCTCAGTCCAAGCACCCCTTTTCTAGATGCTCCCTTGGTTCATCCTTACGTGTAACATGAGGCCCTGTGGTTGCCTGTCTTCTTGTTTGTTCCCCTGCCAGTCTAAAGCCTGAGTGACGAACACAGGCACTGATGGCTGTTAGGTCCTTAGCACCCAGCATGGAGTGGGCACAGAGCAGGTATTCAGTAAGCATGGGTTACCCGAATGCTCCACGGTCAGTGCTGTTTGTTTTATTTGGAGGAAATAATTTAGGTGCACTAAGCAGACTCTATGACAGAAATGTGGCTCTCTGGACACCCCGTTAAGAGGGCAGTATGGGTGGGGGATGGATGCACTGGGGTCATCCAGGGCTCAGTTGCCGTGATATTAAAAACCACGGAGTCCTCCTTGCTAAAGCAAGTCCCAGGCTACTGTTTTCTCACTCCCAGTCAGAAACAAATCATGTTCTGAGTGACTGGAGTCATTGCTCACAGCACCGGGAGCTGGTTTAGGGTGGGGTGAGGGGCAGTGGCCTTGGGCTCCAGTGTCTAAAGGCCCAGGCCTGCGGGCTGGGGGGAGGGTGCAGAGTGGCAGGTCCTGTGTGTGAGTGGGGGGCGGGGGGGGGAGACAATGGGGCTCAGCATCTGCTCCTCGCTGGGAGAAGGGACCCTCCAGTGAAAAGCCAGGGAGAGCAGGGAAGTGTGGGAGGAATTGATGAGGAGAAGGGGTGGAGCCAAGGAGACGCAGCCGGGAGGAAGGAAGAGAAGGGGAAGGAAGAGCGGAGGGAGGGGAGAGGATCCAGGCTCTCCTTCCTCCCGGTGACCTGGTCGGGAGCCGCAGCCTCCTCTCGCATTGTTTCCTGCGGAAACGTCGGGGGCCCATGGAGACTCACGCTTCTCCCCAGTCCCTGGCAGCAGCCCCCAGTCCAAAGGCCAGGCATCCAGCAGGTGCTCAATACTTAGTTGGGCAAAAGAGACATGTGGCCCAAGTTTGCTCTGGGAACTTTTCCCCTCCCTTCTCCCCACTGGAGAAGAAGGCAGAGCAGGTTCTTGAGAACACGCCCAGGCGCCCCATGAATAATTGACCCTTCGTGGGGTCTCTGCCGCGTTCGGTCCAAGGGCTCGGAGTGGAGAAGCGGCTGGACGTTAGAGGCCGGTCGGGAGCCGGGGGAAGGCAAAGCTGCGCCAAGGCCCGCGGCCCTGCAGGGAGGAGCTGGGGGCCCGACCCCCGCAAGACCAACGGCCACGCCTCGGCGCCCCCCAGCAGCGCGCCCTTCTGCGACGGGCGAGGCTGCGGGGGCCGGATCCCAGCGGCTCCTCCGATCCCCTTCCCCACCCCGACCCAGGCGCTCGCAATACGCCCCGCTCCCTCGAGTCTGGACGTCCAGGGCTCTGCAAACAGCTGTTCAAAGGCTTTTTACAGTTCATTGCTCTGCGGGGATGTTTGTTCCAAGCCCATCTGCCTACTTTAAAAATATGTAAGTGAAGAACACACCCAACCTTCCACCTCTGGCTGGGGAGGGGCGGGCTTGGCGGCCCCCGCCCGCACTTCGGAAGGAACCGGCAATCAGCACCCGCGGCTGCGTCCCCCCAACCCCCACCGACTCTCCTCTCGGGAGAACGTCCCATGCTTCCCACGGGGGGGGGGGGG
>NW_011494727.1:1617654-1618346 GCF_000754665.1 Bison bison bison
TTTTACCCTCCCCCCCCGGGGGGGGGGGGGGCGTCCCCTGGCCCCCTTTGTGCCAGGCAGAACCGGGCCCCCCATTTCCATGAGAGGTTCTTATGCTCCCCCTCTCCCCCGCTTCAGTTAATCTTTGTTCCCCTTTTCTGCTGAGGAGAAAAAAAAAGAGAGAGAAAGAAAAGGAGGAAAAAAGGCGTGACTTGATTCTCAAACGAAACTCCCACAGCAAACAAAACCCTTTTAGAGAAATAAGAAAGGAGGAAGAAGGAAGAAAAGAGGGAAGGGAAAAAAAGAAAGAGAGAAACCCCTCCAGGCTTTCAATTTGAGTGGGAGAGTTGAACCGAAAGAAAGAGAAAGAAAGGAAGAAAAATCCTCTCTGCGGTAGAAAGAGAAAAGAAAACTTGGGCTGACAAGAGGGGGGTGTTGGGGGGGGTGGTGGAAGGAAGTGAGAAAACAAAAGAGAGATAAAAGGGCTGCTTTTCTGTCTTTCTCTTCCTCCGCGAGCTGGGTTAGGAGGAGCTGTTTTGCATCCCTTCACGTCAGCCCTGCCTCATTCCCTTCTTCCAGGGAGGGAGAGAGAGCGAGCGAGAGAGAGAGAGAGCGAGAGAGAGAGAGAGAGGAGAGGGAGAGAGGGGGAGAGAGAGAGAAAGAGAGGAGCCGGAGGGAGGGCGGCAGGAGCAGGCGGCGGGCGCGCGTGGAGG
>NW_011494727.1:1619007-1623071 GCF_000754665.1 Bison bison bison
CCTTGGTCGGTCTCGGTTCCCCTTCCTCGTCGCCCACCCTTCTCCGTTTCCTCGCGGTCATTTTCCTAATTGGACAGAGCTGTGGGGTGTGATCGCTGGCGTCAGACTGGGGGGCCCCGGAGGCTGCCAGGTGGGCGCGGGGGACTTGGGGACCGACGGGACAGCCCCAGCCAGCGTGCAGAGCCCACAGATCCGGCCCTGGTGCCACCGCCCCCCTAACCACGGACTTGCTAACTAGTGCGTATCGGGTTTTTTTTTTTTTCCAACTTGCCTTTTAAGATGACTTTTATGGTCGCTGCAACTGCTTCCCTTCAGTCTGTGCTGTAGTTTGGGAAGATTTAAGAGGCCAGGGAGGTGCTTGCGTGGGTTTTAACTAACCCGAAACGATCATTAATGTATCTCTTAGCTCTGCGAGGGATCGGGCAAGGCGTACTCGGAGCCCGGGTGCATTTTCACAGGGTCACTACGAGGTGCTGGTCCTTTCCCGGTCTGAGCGGTCCAATGAGGGACCCGCCTGGAGGCCCACCCTAGAGCTGCGGGCGGAGCGCCCTAAGTGCTAAGGGCACCGAGAACGCCTTGATTTCTGTGCAAAATGGAAACTCCCAGCCGGCGTAGACCTGGAGGGGATATAGCCAGTTACGGAGGGCGCCGGGGAAACTCACAAGATTACCCCACAGGTGTGCGGAGAGGGACTTTGAACTGTGGGGGTCACCCAGCCAACTTCGAAGCTGCTCTTTCAGTGCTGCCTTTGTACACGTGTAAGTAAAACAGTCAAAGTTCATTTCTGCCAAGCGGAGGGCCTGGAGCCTGCATCCCCGCTTTTGCCCGGAGATCTGGGGGCCTTCAAAGGACCCGCCGGGCCAGGTGGGGGAGGGGAGGTGAACCGCCCCTAATTGTCTTTAGACTTTAAGAAAAGGCATTCTTAGTGTTTGTGATCAAAGCCTTGGGCCTGTCTGGTTTTGATTTTTGAGACTTATGGTAGTCCCTTTCTCGTTTAAAGCAAATATTAGTCTCTAGAACTTTCCTGGTGGTTTTGTCAGCTGGCCCTCCAGCCACACGTCACTGTGTGCCAGGCACCTGCCAGTCTGGGAACAGGACCTCTAATTGGTCACCTGTAGCTCTAGTGGCTCTAGTGTTCCAGTAACCTGCAGGAGCCTGCCTTCTTGCTTGAGGGCAGTGGAGGTACAGCTGCTCTCTTTGAGGCAGGGTGAGTTGGCCATTTGGGTCATGTTTTCCTTTCCTCCAGGCTCATCTGGTTGCCTGTATGCCCATGGAGGAGAGGCGTTGAAGTGGGAACAGAGGTTCCCGCTTCTCAGAAAAGATTTCTGGGTGAGTCCTTGACCTGTGGTGTGTGGCCATCGAGCCATTTCTTCTGAACTTGAGGCACTTCCATTCCAACCAGGCATTTTCTACCAGGGAGACTTATTTTAGGCTCTCCGTCTGGAGACAAGGAGACGGACAAGGTCTGGCATGGTTTTTGAGTTGGAGGAAGGGAGACTAATGGGCCCACCAGAGATTTTGCATACCTTCTATTTTAGGTTTGCCTTGTGGCCTAGGGATATTTCTACCAGAGTTGTGCTTGGAAATCTCAGGTTTGAAGATGGAAGGGAGTAAATAAATAAAGGAGGAGTCAGCGCATCTCAGGATGCTGTTTACAGCTTCTCTTCTGGCTGGCTCAGCCAGGAATCTGAGGGCGGGGGCTCATCTTGTTGAATTAAGGAATCTGCTGAGTCTCGTGTTAATGGTGGTCGATCTAGCCCTTAGACTACAAAACTGGAAGAGGACCTTAGAGCTTGTCTGAAAGGTAGAGACAAGAGAAAAACTTTATGCCTGAAATCACGCAGTGATTGACAGTGCCAGCACTCAAACACAGGCTTTCAGAGCCTATTTCCAGTGATCTCTCTCTCTCTTATTTATTTATTTTTTTCTCTCTCTCTCTTTTAATATGTATTTATTTTTTGGGTTGCACCCAGTCTTAGTTGTGGCATGTGATGTCTAGTTTCCTGACCAGGGATTGAACCCAGGCCCCCTGCATTGGGAGTGTGGAGTCAGTCACTGGACCACCAGGGAAGTAAGTCCCCCAAGGGCTCTTAACACAAAGCTGCTGCCTGTATGCCTGCTGGAGTTACGCTCCATCCAAAAAATGTGGCAGTGAGAACATGAAAACCTGAGATACGCTCATGACATAAGTAAATGAAGGACCTTATTTTCTGGTTGTGTTCCGCATACTGTTCTGGAGGATTTGACGGCCGGTGTGACTACGTGGGGAAACCGGGTGTTTCAGGGTGTTTTAACACGGACTTCTTCAAAGTCTGCCAGTTCAGCGGGGCAGCAGTTTAGTCATCGGCTTGTACCTAAGTCCCACTGAGCATTTTTTCATCTGCGATGCTTTCTTCCTGCTTTGTACCTGTGTGTGATTTATTTAGGCATGATCCGGGAGAAGAATGGGGATGGAAAGGAAAGGCCAGAGACCCAAACTGGTATCTCTTCCTGGGCTACATCTCTTACTACCTTCAGCTCATGAGGTCTTGCGTTGTTCATTGCTAATGATCACCTGTGCCTAGAACAGGGCCCGGCACATAGTGGGCCCTCCATAAATTCTTGTTGAGTAAATGTACTGGGTGTTAGGAAAGAGTTCCCTCCCAGAAGGGACTGACAAATGACAGACGGGAGGCAGAGGCAGGGAGGTAATTGATGGGAGCTGCAGAGTTTTGCTGTGAGTCAGGGCTTTGAACAAGCTCCAGACAGGTAAGGCAGGAGGGGCTGGGAAGAGCAAATCTCATGGGGTGGAGCCACTGGGTGGAGACTTGTGAAACAATAGATCTTGAATTGGACAGGTTGTGGGGAGGATAATAATAACCATAGGTCTTGGGCCAGGCTTGTGTAAGTGCTCTTTGTGTATTGTCTCCTTAAGAGTCCTCACAGGTGCTAGTTGTTGCTTGCAGGCTGAGTTGCTCAGTCGTGTCTGACTCTTGGCCACCCCATGGACCGTAGCCCACCAGGCCCCTCTGTCCATGGGATTCTCTAGGCAAGAATACTGGAGTGGATTACCATTTCCTCCTCCAGGGGATCTTCCTGACCCGGGAATTGAACTGCTGAATTGGCAGGCAGGTTCTTTCCCATTTAGCAGATTGGAGAACTGAAGCACAGAGGAGTCAGTAACTCATTCAAGAGCACAAAGCTGGTGGTGTCTGAACTCAAGCAGACTGACTTCAGACTTGGCTGCCCTAGAATGATGATGAGTTCAGGTATTTCTGCCCATGTCAAGGAGCTGGGCATTCAGAGCTTTGGGGTTGCTAGAAAGGATAGCAACGGAAAAATTGAAAAAGAAATTGTTGGTCTGCAATGCAGTGAAGCTGGTCAGGGAAATGGCCCTCTGCTTCCTTTGCCAAGGCCCTCAAGGTGTCTGAAGACTGTAAAAGTTTTTTTTTTTTTTTGAAAGTATTTATTTATTTGGCTGCTTTGGGTCTTAGTTTGGCATGTGAACGCTTTCTTGCTGCTTGTGGGATCTAGTTCCCTGACCAGGGATCGAACCCTGGCCCTCTGCATTGGGGGTGCAGAGTCTTAGCCACTGAACCACTAGGGAAGTCCCCTGTAAGGGAATATTTATTTTGGGGACCTAACTATTTCCCAGGCACAGTGGCTAGTACCAGATTGGGTCTGTTTTGCGCTTGATAAAGATTTAAGAGACTTTGTTTTTTAGGTTGCTTTTCAAGTTACGTTTTAGTCCACATGTATTTGAAACTGGTGGGAATTTTAAAGCCAAAAGTGTCACCTTTGTCCATGAGGCCTCTAGAAAGTGTTTCCCACCTGCTCAAGCCTTCCCTTCCTACTCCAAGTACGCTGGTCCAGGCTACTCAGCCCACAACAGCTGCCCTTAAAAAAAAATGTATTTATTGTTGGTCATGCTGGGTCTTCACTGCTACTCTGGCTTTTCTCTAGTTGCAGCAAGCAGGGACCGCTCTACAGTTGCGGTATGCAGGCTTCTTACTGTGGTGGTGTCTTCTGTTGAGGCGCACAGGCTTCAGCAGCTGTAGCACATGGGCTCAGCAGTTGTGGCTCCC
>NW_011494727.1:1623199-1638338 GCF_000754665.1 Bison bison bison
GCGCACAGGCTTAGTTGCTCCGAGGCTTGTGGGATCTTCCCTGATCGAGGACTGAACCCGAGTCTCCTGTGTTGGCAGGCAGATTCTTTGCCACTGCGCCACCAGGGAAGTCCATAACAGCTGCCCTTTTATTGACAGTCTGCCAGTCCCATCCTCGTGGAGCTTGCAGTCTCCCTGGGAGACAGACATTAAACTAATAATTACACCAATACTCTTTAATTACAATTGTTACAAATGCTTCAAAGGAAAAAGTACAGAGACCACGGGAGCTGATAATCAAGAATGGGGGAAGGGAGGCTTTCCTGAAGAAAAGGCATTTAAACAGCCACGCAGAGGGTGGGCAAAGAGGCTTTAACCAGGTGGGACAGTCCATTAGCCTTGATGTAAGCCTTTGCTGCTCTGTATGTGGTCCAGGCAGCAGCAGCAGCATTACCTGAGAGCTTGTTAGAAAGGCAGGATCTTGGACCTGCCCCAGACCTGCTGAATCTGCATCTTAAGATTCCCGTGCGTGGTAGAGTCTAAGAAATGCTGATGGAATCAAAGTACCGAACTGGGAGGTTCCCAGCTTTGCTGCAAGTGAGTTGGGTGACCTCAGGCAAGTCACCCACCTTGAAGTGACTTGGAGGAGTAATAACAAGGCAATTAGATCATCCCACAAGTTCTTTCCCAGGTGGCTCAGTGGTCAAGAATCCGCCTGTCAGTGCAACAGACACAAGAGATGCGGGTTTGATCCCTGAGTCGGAAAGATCCCCTGGAGGAGGAAATGGCAACCCACTCCAGTATTCTTGCCTGGAGAATCCCATGGACAGAGGAGCCCGGTGGGCTACACAGAGAGTCGGGCACAACTGAGCACACAGCGCATACACACACAGCTTCCTTCTGGCTTCTCAGGTCTTTGGCTTTTGTGGTGGGTGCTGTCTCCAAGCTTATGGAGGGAGAGGACCTGGGCTTACACAGCATCCACCTGTGCCATGCTCTTGGTCGGAGGGCCAGCAGTGGACACTAGTCCATGCTCTAGTCTGACTTCAGTGAACACTAAAGAGGGGCCAGACCATTCTTCGGGGAAAGATGAGAATAATTCACAAAAAACATGTGGAACTTTGTGGCACATACAATACTGTCTTTTTATTTTTAATATTTACGTATGTATGTATCTATTTATTTGACTGCACTGGGTCTTAGTTGCAGCACAAGGGGGTCTTCCCTTGTGGCGTATGCACTCTTAGTTGCAGCGCGTGCGATCCAGTTCCCCTGACCAGGGATGGAACTCAGGCCCCCTGCACTGGGAGCATGGAGTCTTAACCACTGGACCACCAGGAAAGTCTTGCGAGACTGTCTTAAGGTGACCCAGGGATGAGTTGACCTGAAGCAGGAGAAAAATGGGCAGGGTCAAAGGGACTTTGAGGAAGAAGGGTGTAACATTTCTTACCCAAACTGAGGGCGGAGGGACCTGCTTCACTGCTGTGCATGTGAACATAATAACTTCAAGAACTGCCATGGTGTTTTGACCCTGAGATCCTCACATCACTGTAGAGAGAACCAGAGGGCTAGAATCAGACCTTCTTGACCTTCACAGCCGTGGTGCGGCTTCAGTTACATCTGCAGCTGTACAGAGGGTGACATTCTAGGGGTAGGGCCTATAGCTTTCACCAGCCTCAAAGGGGTCTATACTACTACTACTACTAAGTCACTTCAGTCGTGTCCGACTCTGTGCGACCCCATAGACGGCAGCCCACCAGGCTCCCCCGTTCCTGGGATTCTCCAAGCAAGAACTCTGGAGTGGGTTGCCATTTCCTTCTCCAATGCATGAAAGTGAAAGTGAAGTCGCTCAGTCGTGTCCGACGACCCCATGGACTGCAGCCTACCAGGCTCCTCCATCCATGGGATTTTTCAGGCAAAAGTACTGGAGTGGGGTGTCATTGCCTTCTCTGAAAGGGGGGGGGGGGTGGTCTATAGCCTCCCAGAACTAGGGACAAAGGGCTTTCTTGACTAATGTCTCCCAGCTCTTTTATTATGCGGCACTGGCTATGTCCCAGGCGCTTTTCTCATATATGTATTAGCACTTTCCACATATGTATTAGCCCATTTAGGTTGAATACTAGGTCACACACCTAGTAAGTTTCAGGACCAGGATTGGCACCCAGGCAGTCAGGCCCCAGAGTCTCTGTGAGCAAAGCCCATCTTAGAAACAGGGCAGGTGAAACCAGGGGCTTGCTGTTTTCAGTTGGAACAGAAATTGAAATTACGGAGGCCTCCACTTTACAAGTAAGCGTCTCCCAATTGTTCATGCATAAAACTGCAAGGATTTTCCCAAGGAAACGTGTTACAAGTAGCACAGAGTTGCCAGGCTAGCCAGTGAGAGCCTGTGTCACTATTATACTCAACTCATGATAGTTTGCAAAAAAAAAAATTAGAAAACAAGACTGCTGCAGTACTTCAAGGAAAATTAAGAATTCTAGAATCCAGGGACTTCCCTGGTGGTCCAGTGGTTAAGTCTTCGCCTTCCAGTGCAGGGGATGCACGTTTGATCCCTGGTTGGAAAGCTAAGAACCCGCATGCCTTGTGGCTCAAAAAAAAAAAAAAAAAAAAAAAAATCCAGAACATAAAGCAGAAGCAACATTGTAACAAACTCAATAAAGACTTTAACTAAAATGGTCAGTATAAAAAAAAAAGAAATCTTAAAAAAAATACAATTAATAATGTTTTTAAAAAATTCTAGAATTGAATAGAAGGTGCTTGAACACAGTCAAATAAGGGAAGTGAGGTGCTCGCAGGAAATTGGGGTAGATTCTGAAAGGGGGGATCAAAGAATGTTAGAGGTCAAAGTGGGGCTAAATGTATGTTGAATCAGCAGCTTCAAAAGGTGAAATAACTGGCTTTTGCTGCTGCTGCTAAGTCACTTCAGTCGTGTCTGACTCTGTGCGACCCCATAGATGGCAGCCCACCAGGCTCCACCATCCCTGGAATTCTCCAGGCAAGAACACTGGAGTGGGTTGCCCTATCCTTCTCCAATGCATGAAAGTGAAAAGTGAAAGTGAAGTCGGTCAGTCGTGTCCGGCTCTAGCGACCCCATGAACTGCAGCCTACCAGGCTCCTCCGTCCATGGGATTTTCTAGGCAAAAGTACTGGAGCGGTGTGCCATTGCCTTCTCCGAACTGGCTTTTATTACCTACTAATTAATGTGTATAGCTCCCAGACCGGACCTTTCCTGCATCCCTAGTAGAGGCCTTTTGTCTTCTCTCTTACTCATTTCTGTGCCATTTGAATATTTATCGCTATGTATTATCTTTATAATCTGTATATTTATAAATGGAGTAAAAGGACTATTAGAAGCAGGTTGATCTCTAGAGGGGGCTTTGGTTCTGTCTTCTACCACCATCATGGTAAAGGAGTTTCTACTATTAAATCCTATGCTCTATCATGTGTGGGTTTTCCGGATAGCTCAGAGGGTAAAGAATCCACCTGCAATGCAGGAGACGTGAGTTTGATCCCTGGTCTGGGAAGATCCCCTGGAGAAGGAAATGGCAACCCACCACAGTATTCTTGCCTGGAGAATCCTGTGGACAGAGAAGCTACAGTCCATAGGGTCGCAAAGAGCCGGACACAACTGAGGAGACTGAGCACGCACACATCATGTGTATATTTTGGGAGAACCAAGAGGACTGTTGGAAATGTGAGGGTTTTCAGAAGCTGAGAATAGGAGATCACATTGTGGCCCACCTTCGTTCTCTGCCTCCCAGGGTATAACAAATAGGGAATCAAAATCAGGTAAAAATGATCACTACAGAAAACATGAATGGGGACTTCCCTGGTGGTCCAGTGGTTAAGACTTCGCCTTCCAGTGCCAGGGGTGTGTGTTCGATTCTTGGTCGGGGAGCTAAATCCTACATGCCTCGTGGTCAAAAAAACCAAAACATGAAACAGAAGTAATACTGTAATAAATCCAGTATATATTTTTAAATACTAAAGTCACCTTAAAAATAATTTTCTGAAAATTAAAGAAAGCAGGAATGTCCACCCTACAGATTTATGTGGGAGACTAACTTCTGTGATGACTCTTAGTTCTGTATTGTTTGTCTTTTGAGTGGTACCTAAACACCATCCCCACCCCCAACTTATTCCCACTGGGGCTGCAGTGGGATGCAATTTTGAAAGGGGAAGGTTGTCCTGTACGTGTTTGGTGTAAAAAAAAAAATCATACAAACTTTAATAATGGTTGTTTTATGTGCCATGTCAGAATGTCCTCATGAGGACACACCCAAGCTGGCCTCTCAGGCTCAGGGAGGCCTCAGAGGCTGGCAGTGCTGGTTGGTTATCCCTGCCCTGTGATGGACTGCAGCACACCAGGCTTCCTGTCTTTCACGCGCTCCCAGAGCTTGCTCAAACTCATGTCCATTGAGTTGGTAATGCCATCCAACCAGCTCATCCTCTGTTGCCCCCTTCTCCTTTTGCCTTCAATCTTTCTCAGCATCATGGTCTTTTCCAATGAGTTGGCTCTTTTCATCAGGTGCCCGAAGTAATGGAGCTTTAGCATCAGTCCTTCCAGTGAATATTCCGGGATGATTTCCTTCAGGATTGACTGGTTTGATCTCCTTGCCGTCCAAGGACCTCTCAAGAGTCTTTTCCAGCATCACAGTTGGAAAGCATCAAGTTTCTTCTTTTCCTCATTCTTTCTTCTCCATTTTTTGTTTGTTTTTTCCTCTTTATTGCTTTGGAACTTATACACTCTATTTCTGTTCTTTTGATGCATGAAGACTGTATAAGGTTTAAAGTTAGTTGGTATTGGTATCTTTTTTCCAAGCAATTCAAGGCTCTCAGGATGCTTTATGTGAAGTCACCATCGTCCCTGCTCATGTTCAGTTGTCTTGGAGTGGTTTAGCTCTGTCTTGTTTCACTGTTTAATACCACAAATTGGACCTTCTTTTCAGTGCTCTATATGGTTGGTTAACTTTTGAGTTCCACGCAGTTACCATTTTGTTCACTCAAATTGCTTCCCACATCTCAGGCTTTCTCTCTGAAATCAGAACATCTGTGGTGAAGGTGTTTTAATCATTAACTTCCAGTTCCTATTTGATTCGAATTTTATTTCATAGAGAGTGTTTTACTGGGTATAAAACTTTAGCTTGGCAGTTATTTTATCTTAGTATTTAAAGATAGTATTCTATAGTCTTTCGGCTTTCCTTATTGATATTGAGAAGCCCAGTTATTGATTTCTGGCAATTTCTTCCCTGGTTGTTGTTTTGTTATTGTGGTGGTGGTGGTGGTGTGTGTTCACACACGTACACATAAGTATGTGGGTTTTTTTGGTTGTTGGTTTTTTTTCTTTGTTTTCAGCTTAATGTGTTTAGGGGTGGATTATATTTTGTTCGGCTAAGAATTCATTAGACTTCCTAAAACCAAAGATTAGTGACTTTTATCAGTTCTAGAAAATTTTTATCCTTTAGCTCTTTGACTGTTACCTATCATTTTCTATGATTTCTCTTTCAGAACTCTGATTAGATATGCTAGATCTGGTTCTGTCCTTTTCATCTCTTAACTTCTTTTTAATTTCAACACTTTTATAGTGTTTTCTGGGTAATTTCTTATTTGTCTTCCAGTTCACTAATTCTCTCTTCGGTTGTCTCTGGTTTTCTGTTCAGCCCTTCCACTGATGTATTTTTAATATCAGTATTAACTCACAAGTTTTAATATACTTTTTGTGTTTTAATCCATTGCAGTTATTTTCCTTGATGTTCATTTTTAAGTTTATAATCTGGATGAGAATTGTGTTTCTTGTTTTATCATTTTTCAAATATGTGTGACTTTTAAAAATCTCTTACTCTTTACCTGGGTTTTTATTTTATTTTGTTTTTTTCCTTTACCTGGGTTTTTAAATCCTTATTTCCTTATCATGTTGTACATACCTTTTCTTTTTTTGTATCCAGTAATTCTAGTATCTGCAGTATTTGCAGGTATGGTTCTGTTGTTTGATGGTTCTGCTCACTCCCATTCATGAAGGCTTGTTTCCTTATGTGTTTTGTGATTTTCTGTTGTGAGCTTATGTTTGTTAGAATTCCATCTGTGAGAATTCTTTAAGGTGTGGGATGAGAGTACATTCTTCCTGGGAGAATATGTGTTGCCTTCTGCCAGACACCTTAAGGTCTTACAGATAAGCCATTATTTACATTTCTTAGCTTATAGTTTGGGGACCAGAGCCCAAACCCACATGCAGGCTGGCTAATGACCGTGGATTGTCAGAGGAGCCTTTTCATCGAAAATTCTGCCCACCACTAACACTAAGCCAGATGACTTCCTACTTGACTATATACCACCAGACACCCCACCTTGTCCTATTGTTCCTATATTGCCAAATGCCTTTTCTCCGTATTTGGACAAAGGCCTAATTATGTCAGGCACAGTTGAAAACTGTACGTCTTCTGAGCCTTCCTCATGCCATCCCTTGCAAAATTAACCAGTCCTTGTACATTAATTCGCCCTTGTCACCTTACCTGTTAGGCTGTGGGGATGTGTGTTCAGACGCCACACTGGATTCTGAACTTCTTAAAAGCGCAGAGCTGTGTCATTTATTTCTGGAGCCCTAGTGCCTGGCTCACTGTTGGGCAGAGTGGTTGCTTAATAGATATCTATCGATTGGATGGAATTTATGGCAAAATCAATATTTCTATTCTTCTTGAATAGTAATAAAATCACAGGCATTAAGCATTAACCTACCCTGTGATCTTGGACAAGTCCAGTTTACCTCTTTGTTTTTTGTTTCAGTTTATTTTTTGGCTGTGCAGGGTCTTGGTTGCTGTGCATGGTCTTTCTCTACTTGGGGAGAGCGGGAGCTACTCTCTAGTTACGGTACTCGAGCTTCTCGTTGCAGTGGCTTCTCTTGCTGTGGAGCACAAGCTTTAGAGCACGAGGCTTCAGCAGTCACGGCTCCCAGGCTCTAGAGCGCAGGCTCTGTAATTGTGGCACATGGGCTTAATTGCTCTGTGGCATGTGGGATCTTCCCAGATCCGGGGTCGAACCTGTTTCTCCTGCATTAGGAGGCAGATTCTTTACCACTGAGCCACCAGGGAAGCCCAGTTTACCTCTTTGGATCTGAGTGACTGAGCTTTAAAATAAAAGGATGCTTCTGAAATCTCTACCTACTCTAAGATACTGGCATTCAGCATAACTTGTATGACTGTCAAGCATGATAACATGAATCACCACCTGGGTCACAAATGGAATGAAGGGATGGGAGGGCCTTGGAGAGAGAAAGTATGATTCTGAGAAAATGGGCATGATATGGAAGAGAAGGAAGAGAAGGGACTCAAAAATAAATTAATAAGAAAGGTGACATTTTAAAATTTGTGACTTGAGACAACCTGCTGCTGCTGCTGCTAAGTCACTTCAGTCGTGTCCGACTCTGTGTGACCCCATAGATGGCACCCCACCAGGCTCCGCCATCCCTGGGGTTCTCCAGGCAAGAACACTGGAGTGGGTTGCCATTTCCTTCTCCAATGCATGGAAGTGAAAAGTGAAAGGGAAGTCACTCAGTCATGTCTGACTCTTCATGACGCCATGGACTACAGCCTATCAGGCTCCTCCGTCCATGGGATTCTCCAGGCAAGAGTACTGGAGTGGGATGCCATTGCCTTCTCCGTGAGGCAACCTGATGGCTACATTAAAAAAAAAGAACACGCTATAACAAAATAAATTCAGATGGATTAGAGATGTTAGATGTTAAAAACAAACTCAGGGAAAATAGTTTCCAAGTATGACTTAAAACCCAGGAGCCATAGAAGAAAAGCTGATTATACTTGACCCTACACAAGTAAATTTCTACGAGGCAAAAATCATCATAAACAGTCAAAAGAGTCTCCTACGTCTCAAAACTGGGAAAACATTTTCATGACGCATATCAGAGATAAAGCTAATTTTCTTAATATCTAAAGAGGAAATCAATAAGAAAAAGACCATCAACCAAATTTGTTTAAAAAATACTTACTTCTTTGTCTATGCAGCTCTTGGTTGTTTTGTGTGGGATCTAGTTCCCTGACCAGAGATGAAACCTGGGCCCCTGCATTAGGAGTGTGGGGTCTTAGCCACTGGATCACCAGAAAAGTCCCATTAACCCAATTGTTTAAATGGGCTAATGGACCAGTCACAGAAAAGGAAATACAAATGGTTCTTCACCATATGAAGTGTTCTTTCAGCCCACCAGTGTTAAGAGAAGTGTTAACTCTGCTATGAAGAAGTGACAGTGGGAATAGATACTCTCCGAATTATTAAAAAAGTATAAGTTGGTACAACCTGTATAGAGAGTGTTTTGACAATACTTTTTTAAATTGCACAAGCAACTCCACTTCTGAGGATTCCTCTCACAGGTATGAGTATACCTGTGAAATGATGCATTTATCAAGATAGTTTATTGCTTCATTGTTTGTAAAAGCAAAAAAAAAAAAAAAGCAAGTGGAACAACCTTATTGTCCATCAGTAGAAAACTGTTAAATAAATTATCCTATGTCCATGCACTGAAAATTCAGTTCAGCGGTAAAAAGGAATGTGAAAGCTCCCTGTATGTGGATGTGGTTGCCGAGCCATTAAGTAAGAAAGTAAGAGACAGAATGAGTGGCTGTGTGGCATGCTATAAGGATACCTAGGCGACTGGTAATAGTGGTTTCCCACAGCAGATGAGGACTGTTTAGTGTGTTCCTTCTTCTTTTTGAATTTTGCACTTTGTGTGTATACTACCTAATTTATTTGTTTGGCCATGCCATGTGGCTTGCAGCAATTTACTTTCCCGACCAGGGATCAAACCTGTGCCCGCTGCGGCGAAAGTGCAGAGTCTTAACCACTGGTGGTGGTTGTTAAGTCACTAAATCATATCCAGCTCTTTCTGACCCCATGGACTGAAGCACATCAGGTTTCCCTGTCCTTCACCATCTCCCAGAGTTTGCTCAAACACATGTCCCTTGAGTTGGTGATGCCATTCCATCCATATCATTCTGTCACCCCCTTCTTCTACCCTCAATCTTTCACAGCATCAGGGTGTTTTCCAGTGAGTCAGTTCTTTGCATCACGTGGCCAAAGTGGTGGAGCTTTAGCATCAGTTCTTCCGATGAAAATTCAGGGTTGATTTCTTTTACGATTGACTGGTTTGATTTCCTTGCTTACTGAACCACCAGAGAATTCCTTATGTCACCTAATTTAAAAAAAAAAACAAAACATTTTTTTTCAAAGAAGGAGGTTAGAGTGGGAAGGAGGGAGGAAGAGAAGAAGGATCTCACCTTTGCTCTGCTTTTTCACATAGGCTATTTTAGTTATTCAACTCAACAGCCCCTAAGGAGGCTACCATTTTATAGACCAAGAAATTGAAGCTTGAAAGTCTGCAATGACTTGCCCAAGTTCACAGAGAGCGCCTTGGAACCTAGCATTGAGTCCAGCTCTCACTGCAGAATCGTGGAGCTCATATCTGTAGATCAGTACTTTCTTGTTTCCTTCCTTTATTTTTAACCAGCCTCTCATAGGTCAAGGACCAATGGGCTGTGCATCATGGCCTAGACAGCCCTCCTCTCCCCTGATCCCCCAGGGCAGAGTAGTGAGTATAAAGTTCCATCCTGGGAATTCCCTGGTGGTCCAGTGGTTAAGATTCCATGCTTCCAATGCAAGGAGTTCAGGTTTGATCCCTGGTCGAGGAGCTAGGATCACTCATGCAGCACGGACAAGAAAATATTTTAAAAGTAAATTTTATCGATTTCTACTCTACAACAATGCAAATCAGTCATAATTATATGTATACATCCCCTCCTTCTGTGTATCCCCTCCTTCTTCGGGGCTTCCCTGGTGGCTCAGATGGTGAAAAATCTACCTGCCAATGCAAGAGACCCGGGTTCAGTCCCTGGGTGGAGGAGATCCCCAGGAGGAGGGAATAGCACCCCACTCCAGTATTGCCTGGAAAATCCCATGGACAGAGGAACCTGGTAGGCTACAGTCCCTGGGGTCACACAACGTCGGACAAGACTGAGCGACTATACTTTCACTTTTTCCTCCTTCTTGGGCCTCCCTCCTCCACCCCATCTCACCCCTCTAGGTCGTCACAGAGCACCAAGCTGAGCGCCTTGTGTTATGTATCAGCTTCCTACTAGCTGTCTGTTTTACCAACACATTGTAATGCAGTTATCCTCCAATTAAAAAATAAAAAAATAATTAAAAGAATAGCCATAAAAGCTTTTTTTTTTTTAAATGAGGTTCCACCCTACCTCCTATAGCTGGCTGGCTGGCTGGCTCACGAGTCCTCCTGGGCAAAGCTTGGGCAGTAGGTGGTGGAGTCAGCCCAGAACCCAGCCCTCCACATCAGACACAATGAGGAGGATGAGGGATGGGCTCTGCGGTCCTACCTTTGAAGTTCCCAGCTTTTATCAGAATGTCTGGAGCTTTACGTTATTTCAAGGGAGCTTTTATTACTGTCTGTGTGAACCGGCCTCGGGTAGGTCCCAGCTGTCAGGTGCCAAGGGAGCGCTTCCTGGTGCCTTCATTTTGTTTTACAGCGGGGAAGTTTTCAGGGCTAATGGTACCCGGAACGTGGAACATTCTGGAAGCACAACTTTTCCTATCTTTACACAGGTGCGATTGGATGGGATCTCTTTAATTAAAAGGGAGGGGAGGTGGTTTTTTGATTTGGGGTTTTGGGTTTTGTCTGGCAGAAAACACCTGTGCTGTTTTCAAAGTGGGGTGTTGACTGCTTCCTCTTTGCTGAAGAGAAATTCTCTACGGAGAACAAAGCTAAAGGTGTTGGTCGTATATAATACGAGGCTGTCATCTGTAGGCTACAGCTTCACCTGGGGGGAGAATTTGATGTCTTTAAGAGACATAGAATCATCCAGCACCAGCTGCCCTCATGGGTAGCACCGTATTGATTATCCAAGTTGGAATCATCATTTGTGAAGGAAGAGGCAGGGTCCACTGGGGCTGAGGAATGTTTGTGGCGGTCTTTGGAACCCGTGGGCTGGAGCTGGCATGTCCAGCGCCCGGTCACCGTGCTACTCGGCATCTTTACCAAGGATGCGTCCTAGTGGTTCACGCTGTCTGTTTTTGTTTGTTAGACCAGAGGAAGTGGAAGCACCTTGAGCATTACAGAGTGGTACCCACATTAAGTTTGCTCTGGGCTGTTTGCTGAATGCATGCATGGATAGGAGGCACCCCATAAACTTTTCCCCAGAGGACAGATTTTGATCTTTGAGATAGATTTTAAAGCTTTCAATCAGAAAGAGGAATGGAGAAATTCAGACAGCTCCCACTGCTCCTCAAGTTTTCCTGATGCTTGAATAATTAAGTCCATGGCAGTGAGCTTTTTCCTTTCTTGGGCTCTGGCTCATCTTACACAAAGGCCAACTTCTGCAACTGGTGCACGTGGTCCTCTCATGCCTTCCGACAGTTCCCGATTGTGTCCTAGCTCATCATCTGGAAAATTTCTGTGTAACATCAGCTCAGTTTTTTTTTTTTTTTAAGTATTTTTATTGTCTGTCTATTTATTTGGCCTCACTGTGTGGCATGTGAGATCTTAGTTCCCTGAGCAAGGATGGAACCTGTACCCCGAGTATTGGGAGTGTGGAGTCTTAACCACTGGACCATCAGGGAAGTTCCCAGCTAAGTTCTTTTGCTTCAGCTGCAGAGCTTGTCAGAATTTCTCCCAAGAGCCTCTTTGGGGGCTTCTGTATCTTGGTTGTAAAAATGTGTTCCCTATGGCCAAGTAGATGAACAAATGTCACTCAGCTCCGTAACTGGCCATTTGTTTTTGTTTGTTTTTTTAATATTTATTTGACTGTGTTGGGTCTTAGCTGCGGCACGTGGCATCTTTCATTGTAGCGCATGCTCAGTAGTTGTGGTACAGGCTTAGTTACTCCAGGCATGTGAGATCTTAGTTCCCTGCTAGTGCTGCTGCTAAGTCACTTCAGTCGTGTCCGACTCTGTGTGACCCCATAGACGGCAGCCCACCAGGCTCCCCCGTCCCTGGGATTCTCCAGGCAAGAGCACTGGAGTGGGTACCAGGGACCAAACCCACGTCCCCTGCATTGCAAGGTAGTTTCTTAACCACTGAACCCCCAGGGAAGTCTCAGAATGGCCATTTTGTAATTCCCCGATTTGAATTCACTGTCGAAGGAGGTGGTCATTGTTCTTTCCTTGATCAAGGACGAAAGGAACACTCCTGTTGTTTTTCTCACACATCAGCCTCTCTGCCTGCTCTCATCCCCACCCCCTGTTCTCCCCATGGCCGTCACTCTACAGACAGAAAAGTTGGGTCCTGACTTAACTCCCTGCTCTTGACTTGCCTTCCCTGCTCTCACTTGGGCTTTTTGGAGGATTTGGTTTTATTTTTTTAAAGATTTATTTATGGCTGCCCGGGTTTTCTCTAGTTGCAGAGACTGGGGGCCACTCTCTAGTTGCGGTACGTGGGCTTCTCATTGTAGGGGTTTCCCTTGTTGTGGAGCACAGACTTCAGTAGTTTTGGAGCTTGGGCTCAATAGTTGTGGCACACGGGCTTAGTTGCTCTGTGGCATGTGGGGTCCTCCTGGACCAGGGATCGAACCTGTGTCCCCTACATTTGCAGGTAGATTCTTATCCACTGAGCCATCAGGGGAGCCTTCTGGAGGATTTTAATTCCTCTTCAGTGGAAAACACCTCTTAGTCCTTAAAAATATTCTTAGGTGGTTTTAAGTGTCTGTCCAGTTTTGTTTTGTTCTAATCCAGTTCAGGTTCGAATGTCCAAGGAATGCACAGTCTCTTGGATCTCTGCCTTTTGTTTTTTAGAAAATAGCTTTTATTGATTTTTTTTTTCTTGTAACAAAGAGATTTACGGTTGTTGCAAGAAATTTAGGAAATAGAAACAAGCAAAAAGAAGAAAATTAAAATGCCTATAATTATTAATATTTCAGTGTATGATATACTCTTCCATATATTTAAGCAGTTTCCTAAATTTAAACTTTTTTCTCTTTTTCTCTTGAAAAGAATGCTGTGGTGAACAACCTTGGGTATTTTTTTTTATTAAATCTTTGGCATACATTTCTAGCAGGGAATTACTGGGCCCAGGACACATTCTAATGGCCCTGGATTTAGATGGTTAAATTGGCCTCCAGAAATGCTATGTAGTATTTTTGGTTCCTTTTAGGTGAATACTAAGTCTTATTCTTTTATTAATAAAACTTGGTTGTGCTTTTTTTAAGATACTGCTTAAGAGGGACTGGCCTGGGAAAGGCCTGATTGACCCCGGGCACAGCTGACCTTGAAAGAGAACCCGCAGATCCTTGCCCCTTTGTTCACAGTGGGCCTTGAGCACCGAGACTAGAGCCTTTCTTGTCTCCTCTGAGTGCAGGCCTGTGGCTCCCCAGGGAATCCTCAAGAAGCCCATCCTCAGGGTGCCCGGGGCAGCGCTAGCTTTGAGGATTCCAGACTTAGGCTGGTCTTTCTTCGGAGAAGATGCTTGTGAAACAAACATCCTGTCCTGACTCCGGAGACCCGAAGCCGGTCCTGCCTGGCTGGGTTGGTGTTTGTGGGGCTGGCATGGAGGATGCTGTGTGCAGGCTTCAGGCCCTGCCCCATGGGTCCTGCCCCAGGGGAGTGCCTCTCTCCAGACCTTCAGCCCTTGCAGCCCCATTCCCCAGTCATCACCTTGGGGTGGGGTGGGGGAGGTTTGATGGAATTACAGAGGAAGTAACACGTGCTTGGGCTAAATTGGGCCTTCCTGCTCCAGCTCTGGGCTCGCTCTTCCTCCTTTTCTGTTCTCTTCCTCCTCCACGCCAGCACAGTCTTTATGGCAGTTGGCAAGGCCTCTCAGGACCTTCCCTACTTCTTAGTTTCTTCCCTCCTCTTGGCTCCTGGTGACATCTCTGCTGCTGCCCACCATCTGGACCTGGCACTGCCAGCTCTTTTCTTGTACCCGCTCTGCTCTGGTTCCCAGCCCTGCCATTGCTCCCCCTTCCAAGCAGGGCTGTCCCAGCTGAAGCTGCTTCTAGCCTGCCCTCCTTTCTCAGGCCTGGTGGAAATACCCCTGGGCCTCAGGGAGGCCCAAGTTCCCCCACCCCCCAGAGACACAGCGACAAAACAAAACCCAACCCCCTAGAGATGAGGGATGTTTCGATTTCTGTGAACTTGGCGACTTGTGAGCTGGAGATGGGAGGCACAGGTTGGGAGACAAGGCTGGAGGTTCCCCCGGGGTGGGCTTTGTTTAAAATTTAATATGCTCTTTCTTTCTCTCCACACTCCAGCACGGCCTCCAGCTCCTTTGTCATTGTGGTCCCGTTATCTGTCTGGTGGATGCGATCTCTTATCTGCCCAGCCCTGCCTCTCATCCCTCAATGGCCCCTCCTTCCCACAGTCTCTACCCGCCTCCCCCATTTGAGACACAGTGTTGCAGGCCTCATTCTGCAACCTTAGATTCCAGTGAAACTCCTCACCTTGCTTCTTAGCTCATTGATTTGGAGAAAACCAGGGTCCACTTTTGGTGATGGTGGACCCACCAAAGGCATGAGAAGTGGGCAGCTTTGGTGTCCAGTGAGAGATGGTGTGTGGCACCCACCCTTAGCAGGATGGGAGAGTTGGGTCCAAGGGTGAGGGTCTTGGCTCTGGGTCGCCCAAGACACAGTTGATGGTTTGCTCCCATGTGTGCTGCTACTTCTTTTTTATAAAAAATTAATTATTAATTTAATTAAAAAATATTTATTTGGCTGGATCAGGTCTTAGTTGCAGCATGTGGGATCTTTCATTGCACCTCATGGGCTCCACAGGGTTTGGGCTCAGTAGTTGCAGCACATGAGCTTGGTCACCCTGGGCATGTGAGATCTTAGTTTCCTGACCAGTCCCCAACCAGGAATTGAACCCGAGTCCCTTGCACTGGAAGGCAGATTCTTAACCACTGGGCCACCAGGGAAGTCCCTGTGTTATAACTTCTAACCTGGCATCTTCTTGGCCTTGGGAAGCCCTGGAGGGGCTTAATCACTGAAACACAGAATTGTTCTTCTCCCCACAAGCAGGGATGAATCTAAAGGGTTGTCTGCCACAGAAGTAGAATCACAGGCAAGTGGAGGACCTACTTCAAGCCATGGGACTCAGGATCCAAGGAGCCATGGCCTTTTGTCCTGGCTTGCCATCTCCCAGCCCTGACGAGCCACAG
>NW_011494727.1:1638438-1674125 GCF_000754665.1 Bison bison bison
CCCTTCCCCCAGCCCGGACGAGCCACAGCTTCCCCCAGCAAGCCTTGATTTCATGGCCTGCGAAGTGGGTTCATGTACCTACTTTTTAATAGGTGTGCTTTATGCTGTAATGTTGTTGTTCAATCACTAAGTTGTGTCCCATTCGACCCCATGGACTACCGCATGCCAGGCTCCCCTGTCCTGCACTATCTCCCAGAGTTTGCTCACTCATGTCTGTAGAGTCGGTGATGCTATCCAACTATCTCATCCTCTGCTGCTGCCTCCTCCTCCTAACTTCAATATTTCCTGGCATCAGTGTCTTTTCCAATGAGTCAGATCTTTGCATCATGTGGCCAAAGTATTGGCACTTCAACATCAGTCCTTCCAATGAATATTCAAGGTTGGTTTCCTTTAGGATTGACTGGTTTGATCTTGTAGTCCAAGGGATTCTCAAGAGTATTCTCCAGCACCACAGTTTGAAAGTATTGATTCTTTTTGGTGCTCAGCCTTATTTATGGTCTCACATCTGTACATGACTACTGGAAAAACCATAGCTTTGACTATACAGACCTTGTCTGTGCTGTGTGATACGTGGTGATCATTGTTACCTGTGGACTGCAGGCATGTGAAGCCAGGGAGAGCCCTGCTCCATCGTGAGTCCTCTTTTCTCTTATAAACCTCCATCATTTTCTTTATTCCTTTGTTCAGTCAGTAAATACCAAACACCTAGTAAACTCTGATATAAAGGGGAAACAACGTGGTCTTTGTCCCCAGCAGGCCCTCAAACTGAAGGGATATGGGATATGCAGACAAAAGCATGAGAAGTTTGCTCTGCAGACATGGTGAAGCTGGGGAGCAGTTCAGGGAAGACTTCCTGGTGGAGGTGGTGTTTAGCTGAGGCTTAGCAGGCAAGGGGAGCCGAGGCATTCCACTGGGGGACTAGAATATACCAAGTCAGAAAGAACAGGGGCATTCAAAGAGTCAGTGGTGGTTTGTTGCGGACGGGAGATAGGGTGTCGAGGTGGGATGGCAGAAGATGGAGCTGGAAAGGCCGACTGGGAATGTGTCCAAAGACTTGAACTTCATTCAGAGACCTGGGAGAGCCACCAGTGGGTTCTGAGCAGAGAAGCCATTGACAGATCACTCTGGTATAAGCCAGGGGACTTGGGGTTTACATTGTTATTCCATGAGGGGAAATCTCCTTTGGAAAGGTTGATTTGAGGGTTGAAAAACCCTTAAGAGGAATAAATACAGTATTTTTGCCTGAATTCCTTTTCATTTCACCTGAAATATCTGCTCTGTATGAGCCGTTTACAGATCATTTATAAAATTATGTTTTCTGTGCTTGACTGTGTTTCTTAAAACTGACCAGGAAATAATCCCAAGTAAAATTTTTCCCTTGAGTTTTATATATATATATATTTTTTTTTTTCTAACATTTTTTACTGGAGTATAGTTGCTTTTTTTTTTCTTGGCCATGCTGCACAGCATGTGGAATCTTAGTTCCCCGACCAGGGATAGAACCTGCACTCCTTGCATTGGAAGCACAGAATCTTAACCACTGGACCACCAGGGAAGTCCCCACTGAGATGTATTATTAATTCATGTTTATAGTTACTGAGGGGCTTCCCTGATAGCTCAGTTGGTAAAGAATCTGCCTGCAATGCAGGAGACCCCAGTTCGATTCTTGGGTTGGGAAGATCTGTATTTTTGGACTTACCTTGTGGCTCAGCTGGTAAAGAATCCGCCCGCAACATGGGAGACCTGGATTCAAGCCCTGGGTTGGGAAGAACTCCTGGAGAAGGGACAGGCTACCCGCTCCAGTATTCTGGCCTGGAGACTTCCATGGACTGTATAGTCCACGAGGTCGCAAAGAGTCAGACACGACTGAGCGACTTTCATAGTTACTGAATGAGATACCCTGTGGCTCAGTGGTAAAGAATCCGCCTGCATTACAGGAGCAGGTTTGATCCCTGGGTCAGAAAGAACCCCTGGAGTAGGGCACGGCCACCCACTCCAGTATTACCTGGATAATACCATGGACAGAGAAGCCTGGTGGGCCTCTGGGGTCCATGGGGTCGCACAGAGTTGGACACAGTTGACTAAGTGACTAACACTTTTCCCCAATTCCAGCAAGGGAAGGATAAGGAGGACCAATGTTTGTTGAGTACCTGCTCTGGGCCAGGCACTTCTAATTCAGTGACTCTGTAAGAAACAGCATTCTTGACCCATTTTAGAGGCAGAAAAACTGAGGTTCATAAAGGCAGCCACTTTCCCAGGCCTTGCACCTGTAAGGGATAGTAGTGGGATTTGAACCAGGTATGAGTGAATCCCGAATTCACACTCCTATTCGTTGAACCACTCTGCCACCTAATTTCCAAGACAGTAGAAAAGTAAAGTGGGGGACTTCCCTGGTGGTCCAGTGGTTGAGAATCTGCCTTGCAATGCAAAGGACAGGGGTTCAGTCCCTGGTCAGGGCGCTGAGATCCCACATGCTGTGGGATTACTAAGCCTGCGTGCTCTAGAGCCCGTTCTCTGCAACAGGAGAACACCGATGTGCCGCAGTGAGGACCCAGTGCAGCCAAAGGAAAAGAAAAACAGGAGATGCAGAGATGGGTCAGATGAGCCGATGGAGAGCCTCTTGATTTCTAGATAAAAGTTAGAGCTGAAACACTTCCCTGAGGACCATTCTTCCAAAGGGTAGTGGCTGCATTCTGGTTTGGGTGACTCAGTCCACTGTGGAGATACTGCACAGAGCAGAGGGCACGCAGCTGTTACCCGTAAGTGACATCAGTTTGAAACAGAGACATACTTGAAGGTCACTCTGCCCAGAACGGTCAGGGTGGTGGGCAGACCTGCCTGGATATAGGAAGCCACTGTGGGGTGGGGGCGAAGGTTTATGGAGAAAGAGACAAGAGACATTCCCAGGAGACAAGCCACTCCTCTGGGGTGTTCGGCACACGCAGCATCTCCTTGTGTGTTGCTGCACTTCCTCTGGCCCTTGCCCTCTTTGCTTAGCTGTCTTACTACGTTCTCTGTGGGTCAGGATTCTCTTCCCTGACTTTCTAGGAGTGTCCCCAGACTCCGTGGGGATGCTCAGTGGAAGCCAGCTGAGACATCTTGTCTTCTAGCAGAGGACAGCGCTGAGCAAGGATGGAGGACAGAGAAACAGCAGAAAAGACCCTGGTGTAAAATGACTCTTCGTTTTGGGTTTTATTGGGTTTTTTTTGAGGGGGGCATATTTTGGCCGCATTGAGTAGCGTGTGGGATCTTAGTTCCTGAACTAGGGATTGAACCTGTGCCACCCACAGTAAAAGTGTGGATTCTTGACCACTGGGCCACCAGGCAAGTCCCATGGCTCCTTGTTAGGAGTGCCAGGGCTTCGCCGTTGGCACGTTTCATGCCTGTGAAATGCTTCTGAAACCATGGGGCTCCCAGGAAGCGCCTGGAACCACCACTCCACTTCCCTAACGCTCGCTGTCACTCACACCTCTTCTCTCTCACCCTCTCTCATCCCTGCCACCTCTCTCTTACCTTCCATCCCTGTTTTCTGCCCCTGTCACGCAGCAGGCTTCTCGACCTCGCTGGAGTTTTCGATCCCACTCCATGAGCGCGCAGCTCATGGGAACTCGGCTGTTCTCTCTCCAGAGTTGCTGGTGTTGAGCTGAGAGTGGCACGAGCTGGAGGCACAGCCACCTTGTCCATTTCCAGGGCCCAGAGCTTCCCTGGATTTACAGGGGCTCTGCAGTTGATTTGGGGTTGAAAATGCACTTTTTGGAGTGGGCCTTAGAGATCGTGTAGAGGTAGAAGGGAAATAAAAGTCTGCACGCATCAGTTGCAGAAGTTGGATTTCATTGTTTTTCCCTTTGAGGGAAAACTCCTCGGTGACAGTAATTGGGGGTGGGGGGGCTCATCATTAAGCATGAAGAGCGTGGAGAGATGAGGGGAGGCCCCTGGGGAGTGAATCTCCTGCAGCAAGGGGGGCCTCCACGGCCTGAGTGACTGTGAGCTCCTCGCAGGGCCACTGTCTTCAGGTGTAGGCACTGTTTGGAGTCCAAATCCAGTTATTCCTCAAGTTCTTCCTGGTGACTTCTTAACTATCTGGCCAAAGGGAGCTTGCAAAGACAAAGCTTGAAACAAGCGTTTTCGTTACCAAACACTGAAAGAAATCTTTTTAAAAGAGTAAATCTTATGCAGAGAATTGTAAAGAAAGTGAAAATTGCCCATACTCTCACCCATTAGAAATTACCAACACAGGGACTTCCCTGGTGGTCCAGTGGTTAAGACTTCCAACGTAGGGGGTGCAGGTTCCCACAGGGAACCCACAGCGGGTGCATGAGATCCCACATGCCTCATGGCCAAAAAAACCAAAACATGAAACAGAAACAATGTTTTAACAAATTCAGTAAAGACTTTAAAAATGGTCCACATTATATATAAAAAAAAAAAAAACAACTAGAAAAAGAAAAATTTCCAGCACTGTTTCAGTTCAGTTCAGTTGCTCAGTCATGTCCGACTCTTTGTGACCCCATGAACCGCATCACACCAGGCCTCCCTGTCCATCACGAACTCCTGGAGTCTACCCAAACCCATGTCCATTGAGTCGGTGATGCCATCCAACCATCTCATCCTCTGTCGTCCCCTTCTCCTCCTGCCCTCAGTCTTTCCCAGCATCAGGGTCTTTTCAAATGAGTCAGCTCTTCGCATCAGGTGGGCAAAGCACTGATTAGTACCTTTATATATTTTTTCAGTCTTTTTCCACCCACATGGGTAAATATATATTCTTTTAAACTGGTTACAAGCACACTGAACTTTATACCCTCTTTCATTTGACATAACATTATGGCAAGCAGAAACTTTTCAAAAGCACTTGGGCTTTCCTAGCGAGCATATGCTCTGCAAATATTTCTGTAACCAGCCACCAGTAACCGAATGTAAGAGCTCACAGTCTACCCAAAACAGAAGTTGTGCCAGTCGGAGAGTCCTTTGATCACCATGCAGTTAAACCTCGACAAAATAGTGTAAATTTATACAGACTAAAACCGAACTGCTTGAAAAAAATTTTAAATGCTTTCCTAGATTGCTGTTGGGTCAAGGAAGAAATAAAGAGCACAGTAACAAATATTTAGAAAGCATTGGAAACCGGAGTGCCACATAAGCACACCTATGGGAGACAGCTGGCACTGTTCTCATAGCCTTAAATGTTTTTATTATTAAAAAGTGAAAGAGAAAGAAGAGACTAGGTATTCAGCCTGAGATCTTAGGGGAGGAAAAAAGAATAAAAAACAGCCCCTAAGGAAAACGGGAGGGGGGGAAAAGTAAAAATAAAGGCAGAAATAAGTGAATTAGAAAATAGAAATGCAATGAAATTAGCAAGTATATTCAAGAGCTGATTCTGTGTTTGAACCAACAGTAAAGTGGCTTAACCTTCGGCAAATCTATTTGAAAAATAAAAGAGAAAAGAAAAGAAAATAACAATAGAAATGAGAAAGGGGACATGGAGTAAGTAGAAAGGTTTCAAAAAATGAAAATCTGTGCACAGTAGGCTTAAATTTGAAAATCTCAATTAAATGAATGCTTTTCTGAAAATGCATGTGTTAATTGAGAACAAATTTGCAATCGTTATCAAAGTGCTGCCCTCTCTACCTAAAGAAGACACCAGTCCCAAGTGTTTTTGCTAGGTAATTGTTTCAAATTTGATATACTGTTAACGTTAAGCTATTCCACGGCTTAGAAGAAAAGATGGAGAGCTCTCCAATTCATTCTACAAAGCAAAATCAGCCTGATATTAAACATGGCAAAGAGACCATGGTAAAGAATGAAAATGCTAAGAGGAAATAGAATTCAATAATATATTAAAGAAGTCATCCACCAAAACCCAATGGGGCAAGTGGGGGAAATTGTCAATACTAGAGAAGCTTAATATAGTAACTGCCTCATGCTAATGGTTTAAGGAAATAAAACCAGATTGATTCCAATATATGCAGCAGGATAATTGATTAAAATTGAACAACCCTTTCTAACTAATCAATACACCAAAAAAAGTAGAAAGGTGTATTCTTAGCTTGGTTAAGGATATCTATTTCAAACCGGTAGCCAAAGTTATAATTAACTGAGAAACACTAGAGGCATTCCTGTTAAAACTAGTAACAAGGGCCTGCCATCATCATCACTGATTAATATAATGGCTTTTAAAATGCTAATCACCACGATAATACTGAAACAAATATAAAGAGTAAACATAGCAGTGTGTACAGTTTATACCAAATCTTGGTCTGGAGTTTGATTTCCAAAGTTTAGAAATAAAAATGGTCATCAAAAAAATTCAACAGATTTGACTACATTTTACAAATTGTAGCTGCTGTGTCAACTCTACAAAACACTTGAGAGCTAGGGGGAAAAGATCGTCTCCTAAGACACTTAAGGGGTTAATATTTTAATTCCACCAAGAACCTATACATACCGGTTTTAAAAATCAAGATTTAAACTAAAAGACAAAGTGAACAAACTATATATAATTAGCAAATAAAAACCCAACCCAAAGAAATGCCAGATGGTATGTTCTATGAGGTTGGATCAACTCACCGCATGACAGACACTGTATTGAATTAATATTTGTTAACTATTGAATTAATATTTGTTGAACAAATAAATGGATATAATGCAAGTTTTTAAAGCATGATACCATTTTTTAAACCTTTTGAATTAGTAAGAGGTTTTCCCCCAAGGTTTTATTATGAAAAATCTCAAATACATAGAAAAGTTGAAAGAATAGTACAGGAAATACTCATACACCCAAGACTGGATGTAACAGATGTGAACATTTGGCATATTTGCTTCATCTGTACATGTATATGTTTTTTTTTAACCCGTGAACCATTTTTTAAGTAAGTTGCAGAGCACTTATCACTTCCCTCCTGGATACCTCAGCTTGCACATGCTTCATCTCCCAGGATTTAGCGATCTGTGTGGAGGGTGGGGGAAGTTGGCACTCTGTGCTCTGAGGGTGTCTGCTGATTGCCCCGGTCCTTGAGAAGGCACCAAGGAGTCAGTCAGGACCTTGTGATGTTTAAGAAAAGAGAAGGCACATAATTATTGAGCATCAGGCTCGTTGCAAGTTGTTCTACTGATGGTCTCCTGTTAAATCCTCTTCACAACTGTGTGATGGAAGTGTTATGCCCATCTGGGGGGAAATTGAAGTTCAAAGAGGTTAGTTCAGTAACTTGCCCGAGTTCATTCTATGGCAGTATTCGACCCAGGCCTGTCTGCCACCATCGCATTACACACCAGTTGCCGCTTCCCTCTGTCTTTCTGCATGAATGCATGAAGGTGTTTAGTGGGCAGGGTGGACAAGTTGGAAACACCCTGAATGTCCTTCACTGTGAGAATGGGCAGGCAAGCGGTGATCTGTGCACTCTTGCAAATGTTCTGTGTTTATGAATATGGATCATTGGTTCTGAACACGCAACATGGAAACTTGCTAGTGTCCAATCCGGGGAAAATAAGCAGGACACCAGGCTTATACACTCCATGATTAGAACCGTGCGAAAACCATATGTTTGAAGAGGACCAGAAAGAAATAACACAAGACATGCTTGAGTTAGGATGAGGAGTATTAATTTTTTGTTCATTTCCATAACTCTTTGCAGGGGGCGGTTTTATGAATTTTATAATGGAAAATTTTAATCAAAACCAATTTATTCCCACTTGAAAGTTTTGTAAGCTTATGGCAGGGGAAGACTCTGCTTCATTTATTGCAGTTCCTTTATTTTCCAGTGCCCAGCCCCATGCCTGGCATATTATGGACATAATAAATGTTCTGGATGGGTCCCCACTGTGAAACCTCTCAGAGGGGCTCAGCCTAGGAACATGTTTGCAGGGAACTTCCGCCAGCCAGCTGGTCTCCCCAAGAACAAGTGCAGGCCAGGTGTGTGTCCAGGGTGGGGTATTTGCAGGGTGCTTGGCCCTCCTGGCCCAAATGGAAAGTCTCCACCAAGGTGCAAGGACAGTTCTGGCCAATCAGCATCTCCACGGTATTTAGTGCTAACAAGAACCATCTGGGATAAGCAAATTCCAGCAATGGAAACAGATTTTATGTCATCTCAGACTTTCAAAATTGATCATGATTATCTGAACAGCTATTATTGTTTACTAGAGACCAGGCCAAGTGCACTTACAAAGACATTCCCTCATTTAATTTTCACAACCACCCTGAGAATTGGCAAGTATTATCCCCATTGTATGGATGAGGAAACTTGAGGCACAGAGGAAAAGAGGCATGAGCCCTGGGGCAAGTCTTGGTTTTTCTAAGAACTTGGCTTTCGGCAAATGACAAGCCTTCTGAGCTTTGATTTCCTGGGCTGTGGATGACAGCTGACACTAGTTGAGACTGCTAGGTGTTGGGCCCAGCTAAGTGGAGAATATGAGACCACCTTCAGTAAACAAGCAGGTGGATTTATTCCACGGGTCTCTCTATGCCAGGGCTTTGTAGTGCTAGCACTCGCTCCAGTGCAATAAACCCAGTTGGTTTTATTTGGACCCGTTTTACTTTACCAAGACCAAATCTTCTGAGCCACTGGTCACTCCTGGTTCTTTCGCAGAAGGGCAGGTTCAGTGGCCACACCATTTGTGATTCCCTGCTGGAGGAAACTGGTCAAAATGCAATTCCCTGGGGACTTCCCTGGTAGTCCTGTGGCTAAGACTCGACACTCCCAAAGCAGGGAGCCTGGGTTTGATCCCCGGTCAGGGAACTAGATTCCACATGCTGCAACTAAGAGATCTCACATGTTGCAGTTAAGACCCAGCACAGCCAAACAAATAATTATTAAAAAATAAAATGCAGTTCCGTGTGTCCAGCCCCGAGCCTGCAGGATCTGGGCGGGACTCAAAAGTCTGTATCTTACAATGCCTTCGGGTGGTTCCCAGTTACCAGTCTTGTTACAGCCAACGTGGGCCAACTTTGAACTACTGCAGCAGCCTTTCTCTTCTGAGATTTAACCTACAGAGATGCTTGGGCTAATCTAAACCCAAGCCTCTTTTCATCTGCAGGAATCCAATGGCGCTGTAACCCTGCCTAAGAACTGCAAATTTTGTGCTCTGTTCTGAGCACTTATGAATTTCTCATTGACAGAACATTCTCTTCACACCTCACCTTCATGGAGCTCAGTGGGTCATGTGTTGCTGAGTGTAAATTCCAAGAATGCTTAAGAAACTTTAATGTATTATTTTCTGTTTTTAAGAGAGAGGAGAGGCAGGAGAGATGACTGGAAAATCAACTGCCCCCAAACAGTGGTGACTACAAACACGTTTGAAATATTAAGGGCAGATTTGAGGCTCTATTACCTGTGAGTAGAATTTTCACCTAAGAAGAAAGATATCCCTCTGCATTTAAAATTCTTGAATTTATAAACATTCTCATGCATTCTGAGGCCAGCGCCACGTAAAAGGCCTGGCCATGGACCATTGCTGGTCTGCACAGCGTTACCCAGCTAAGAAATATTGAAAATGAGGCTGAGAAACTTACATAGTTTCACGTTGCCATGACGACATCCAAGTGGATGATTGACAGCTGCATCTTGATCAGAGTGGACCAAGATGGGCATCGCTGACTTCATGTGACAGGTGGTGGGACCAGGAGCTGCTTGTTAGTGTTAATTCTTCCAGGGATTCGAATAAAACAGCAACTTCAACACATGCATGTATATGCTCAGTCACTCAGTTGTGTCCGACTCTTTGCAACCCCATGGACTATAGCCTGCCAGGCTCCTCCATCCATACTGGTATGTTTAAAAGTGTACTCTTAAGCTGAAGAAGTGGAAAGCAAGAGAGTCGGGAGAAGTGGAAGACCGCTCGCCCCACCCTCCGAATGTCAATGGGTCAGTTCATGCAGAAGGGCGTCCACTGCCACACTAGCTGGTTCCTCACTTTTGAGCCCTCCTCTCATGCCGTAGGATTCCTTTAGTCTTTATTTAATATTTGTTTGACTGCACTGGGTCTTAGTTGCGGCTCACAGGATCTTCAGTCTTCATTGCAGCACGTGGAATCTAGTTGCACCATGTCTGGTCTAGTTCCCTGACCAGGGATCCAACCCAGGCCCCCTGCGTTGGGAGCTTGGAGTCTTAGCCTCTGGACCACCAGGGAAGTCCCCGTAGGATTCCTTTAAGCCCTGGTCTTGGAGTCTTTGGGAGAGATCTGTTGGTCCAGGGTGGAGTGAGATGGTTTAAGAACTGGCCTTTGTCGTCCTGCCTGGCCTAGCCTTGAAAACTCGAGCACCGTTAGCTGTGACCTAGGTCCTCTCACTTTGCTTCGCAACTCGGAGTTTAGAAAACGGGGAATGACAGCCCCTCTTGGAAAGGTTTTCATGCAAGATAGAAATAACATGCAGGAGGGGCTCCTCGCACCCTCTACAACTGGGGAGAGGGTGGGTGCTCCATGTTGTTTTGTCTAGGTATTTGAAAAAGTGGTTGCATTGTGGGTCTCGAGGAAGTTGCCAGCTGCCCTGTTTCCGAATTCCTGTGCGTGTGTGTGTGTGTTCTGTGCTCGTGGTGGTGGTGGTGGTGGAGTGGAGTTGTCAGGAAACAGCCATCAGTTTCCTGCTGATTAATTCAGTTCCTGGCGGGTGCTCCCTCGCAGGCCTGGCCTCCTGCTTCCTCCGCTTACTCTGGATGGCCCCTTCTGAGCCGCCTGCCTGCCCTTGGCCCAAACACGATGCTGCCCGCTGAGCCTGGCTTTGTTCTCGCTGTGGGCGGGGTGCCAGGACCCAGCTGTCTCAGGTGTGATCCTCGGCGCACCTGGCATCTGTGGCGACTCAGGTGTCTTCCATGTTACCCATTAAGTTGGGCTTGAGAAGTACAATGATCTGACTGCAAGCCCTGGGAAATTATGCTTTTAGGGTCCTCTGCCCCTTCAGAGGAGGAGGCCTGTTGGCAGGGATCTTGGAAAGGACCCCAGGCAAGAGCAGTGTTCCCCAAGATTTCCCTGCCGGTGGAAGGGTAGTCTGCAGGGCCTCTGCCTGTTGTCTTCAGAAGGGAGGTGCTGGCAGGGGGAGAGGCCCGTATTGTATTGGGATTTGAGGGTCCCTAGCCTGCATCTTGGGGGGTGGCACTCGTAGGGGAGGGAGCCTGGGTTAGGCTGGGTCTGCCTCAGCCTATCACTTGGAGACCTGGTGACCTCACGAGCACTGTGGGAGCCACATCTCGAGGTGTAGTCTTGGTCCTAAAACATCCTGGATGGCGTCTCCACTCCACACAGTGAAGGATGTGGGTGATTGAGAATGTGGGTTCTGAAGCCTCATCGGCCACCAGCGGAAGGCAGGTCTCTCGGGACTGGGCGGGTTTCGTCAGGCCGGCCATGCTTTCCGCACGAAGGGCTGGAAAGGTCAGGACCACTTGGTGCCTGGAGTACGGCAGGCCCTGACCGCCTCTGGAACAATGACATGTACAGCACATGCAGGGGCACAGTTCCACACACGTGTCATCTGAGGCTGGCTCTTTGGAGGGGGAGGCAGGGAGCCCTGTGCTTACTCCCACTCTGTGGCTAAGTCAACACGCCGGCCACGTGTTTGGTTAGCAAACAGGGAGCAGCAGTGAGAGCCGGCCCCTGCCTTCCTGATTCTGCCTTTCTAGCAAAACGTCCTCTGGAAAGAACAGCCAGCACCGACCACACAATGTGTGCGGGCCCTGGTACAACCTGGAAGTGAGGGCCCCTTTGTTTGCAAATTAGAGTGAATTCCTAGATGGCTGCGGCCAGGCACGATTCCCAGGGCCCCAAGGGACAGCGTCCTGAGGTCCACATTGCCCAGTCTTGTGAACTGGTTTTTTTTTTTTTCCCCTCTAAATATTTTATGTATGTATTTGGCTGCGATGGGTCTCAGCATGTGGGATCTTTAGTTATGGTGTTTGGGCTCTAGTTCCCTGACCGGGGATGGAACCGGTGCCCCCTGCAGTGGGAGTGCAGAATCTCAGCCACGGGACCACCCAGGGCTGCAGGGAAGTCCCAGCAGCTTTGTAAACCTGTGACTGAGGCCTCAAGTGTGGCAGCAGTGGGCTTCTCTTCATTAGATGAGGGGCTTTCTGCCCAAACCCAGCTGTGGGTTTTTTTGTGTGGGTTTGTTTTTTATTCCAGCTGTGGGTTTTGAGAGGCACTGTCTCCACTTTGCCCCAGGGGCAGCTCCTCTAGGGCTGGAGCGATTCCCACCTCAGCTTCTCCTTTCTGTCCCTCCCTCTGTTTCTCTGTAACCTGAGAAAGCTCTGAGTCCCTCCCCCGCTCCTTCTTTCCTCCCCTCCCCTCCCCTCCATTCTTGCTGCCCTACCTTCCTCCCTCCACCTCCATTTCTCTCTTCCTCTTTCCATCCCTTTTATCTGGGGGCAAAACCCTTCCCGTGTTTGCTGTGTAACATTTTCCACCCATTCATTTGGTGCTGTTTGATTTCCACGTCCCTTTGAAGGGCAAAGGAAGGGTGCCCCTTCGGATTTCCGAAGCCTCTCTCGGCCCAGGCGAGCACCTGCCCCCTACCGAGGGACGGGGGATGTCCCGCCAGTGGCCTCTGGTGGGGTCCAGATGGTCTCTGCCCACTGGGAGCCTGGAATGAATTCTCATTGTTAGCGTTCGGCACTCACCACCTCCGCTGCACGTTCAGCTGTCAGTGCTGCCGGCCACAGTGGAAAGAAAACCCGTCCCTTTCTCCCCTGTGACACCACTGAGCCCTGGGGATGGACCTGACGGTGGCTCCCAAGGCTGCAGCTTCCACGAGGGCCTGGAGCCCCCAGTGCAGGGGTTGGGGTGGGGGCGAGGTGCAGGGGGCCGGAGTGCAAGGGGTTAAATGGATAAGCCTGGTGGGACCCTGTCCCGGCCTCCCTTACCCTCTCTACACAGTAACCAGACGATCTTCAAAGCAGCCATTGGCTCATGTATCCTCTCCTAAAAGCCTCCTCAAGTTTCCCACTGCCTCTGAAAGGCACCCGGCCCTGCATGTGGCCTTCCCCGGCCTTGCCCTCCTGAGAGGCAGGCAGCCCCGGGGTTCTGAAGAGATACTTGAGGTACAAGTATCTTGAAGAATGCGAGAGGTCTGGGAAGGCGCAGGGAAGGAGAGGGTTGGTTCCCAGGCAGGCTTCCGAAGGTGGGCTTCGGGAGAGACTGGGGAGGAGAGGCTGCGGGGCTGAACTAGAAGTCTGCCTCAGCTCCAAGGACCTCGTGCCTGGGAGATGGACTCCACCTGGCTCACATTTGGACCATTGGAGGGGCTTTTAAAAATCACCAGTCTCTGGGGGTGGACTATCCTGGGATTTGCGTTTGCTCCCCTAGGCCACAGGTCCAAGAATCTCTTAGAACACTTTGGGAGGCAGCTACGTTCACTGCTATACCACCAACGCTGCACTTGATGAACACTTTGGGAAGGTGGCCGGAGCCAGTAGGCAGACGTGCCAGGACAGGAATGCTCTAGGACTTTTCTCCGTGGATGGAAAGGCCTGTCTTGCTCACTCAGCTCTGAGTCCTGGACCAGGATGAACTGGGAAGCTCTAAGCAGACTGCAGTGGCTCAGACGGTAGAGAATCTGCCCACATTGCAGGAGACGCAGGTTCCATCCCTGGATCGGGAAGATCCCCTGAAGAAGGGGATCGCAACCCACTCCAGTATTCTTTCCTGGAGAATCCCATGGGTAGTGGGGCTTGATGGGCTACAGTCCTTGGGTTCACAAAATAATCGGACATGAGGAGCAACTAGCACAAGCAGACATGGAGCCCTAGAAGGGACCTTCTTCAGAAGGGGAAACCAGGCCCCATCACCAGCGAGGACCGCCTCTGGGTAGCAGAGCCTGGGGTTTCAGACCTCTGCACCCCCCCACCCCCCGGCTAGGTGAGAGCTGACTAGAACATGACACTCAAAATGATCCCTAACAGGTGTGCCGTGGTCCTGACTGACACTGGCATTCATAATCCCCACAATTTACATCCTTTTCTCTGACCTTCAGATTTTTTTTTTTTAATGTGGACCTTTTTTTTTTAAGTCTTTATTGAATTTGTTAGAATATTGCTTCTGTTTTATGTTTTGGATTTTTTGGCCTTGGGGGAGTGTGGGATCCCTGCTCCCCGACCAGGGATCAAACCCACACCCGCTGCATTGGAAAGCAAAATCCTAACCACGGGGCAGCCAGGGAAGTCCCTTCTCTGACCTGCAAGTGAGGGATCTGTGCTTAAAGAGGAGGAGGGCAGAGCTTCAGCCCCCAAAGAACTGGGGACCTGGGGAGTGATGGGTCCAGGCATAAGGAATTCAAATCTGGATGTTGTGTTTCCAGACCTGTAAGGGAGATAGGTTTGAGGGGGAAAGGTCCCCCTCTTCTGCCAGGGGAGAATTCAATGAGGAGACAGAGAAACAGGTAGGACCTGAAAGTTTCCACCCTCCTTGACCGCAGGCCTGGACCGCAGGCCTGGCTTGCCTGCCAACACGCTGGGCTGAGTGCTGGAGCCACTAAGCTCTGCCTCGGCTCACAGGCAGCTAGGTAGGGCGGGGCTGAGTACCCCCGTGTACAGTCCCAGCATTATTTCCTCCGTGAACAGATTGGGATGCACTGCAGTGGTCCATCTCTAAAAAAAAAAAAAAATTATTAATTTGGCTCTTCAGGCTCTTAGTTATGGCATGTGGGATCTAGTTCCCTGACCAGGGATCGAACCTGGGCCCCCTGCATTGGGAGGTCAGAGTCTTAGCCACTGGACCAACCAGAAAGTCCCAGTGGCCTATCTCTTCATCACAAGCACATCACTTTCTTCACTGCGCAGGTTGGGTAACAAACCAACATCAGCCCAACAAATGCAAAGAACAGGTGATAACTCGCCTGTGTCGTCTGTATCCTCACCACTTTTTATTTTGAAAATGTCAAACCTAACAGGAAAGCTAAGAACCTTCTTCTGGAGTCACGATCATTACCATTCTGCCACATTTGTTTTATCTTTTATCTCACTCTTTCAAATGGCTCTGCTGAATCATTTGAAAGTGAGTTTTAGGCAACATGCTGGTTCACCCTTGAAAAGATACTTCACCAGGTGTCTTTAGTAGGGACAAGGGTTTCCTCTACATAAGTACAGTACCATCATGCCTAAAAAACTACAATTAGTCAATAATATCTAATAAACAGTCCTATGCAAATTTTCCCAGTTGTCCTCCAAAACTGTTTTTTAGGTTCTTGATCCAAAAAGGTTCGTGTGTGGCATTTGGTTGTTATATATTCTTAGCTTCTTTTTATCTGAAATAATTTCCCTCTTTTGTGTGTGTGAATGTGTGACACTGGCTTTGAACGGTCCAGGCAGGCCTTGTAGAGTGGATTCTGGCTTTATCTGATTGAGAACATTCAAGTACAAGTTTGCATGGTTTTGAAACTTGCCTGATACTTGCTTCGCTGTGTCTAAAAAGTCCTAAGGCAGAAGGTAGTGAAAGTGTTAGTCGCTCAGTCGTGTCCAGCTGTTTGTGGTCCCATGGACTGTAGCTCACCAGGCTCCTCTGTCCATGGGATTCTCCAGGCAAGAATACTGGAGTGAGTAGCCATTCCCTTCGCCAGGGGATGTTCCCCACGCAGGGATCAAACTCAGGTCTTCTGCGTTGCAGATGAATTCTTTACTGTCGGAGTCACCAGGGAAGCCCAAGGCAAGGCAGTTGGGGTAACTCCTTTGTTCCCTCTGCCTGTGTGAGTCATGAGATGTCCTGTCCAGCCACCCACAAAAAGAGGCGGCTCTAGTAACATTACATTTGTAAAATGCCTCAGCTGACTTTTGACTTTCTTTAAAGAAAGAATGGTTCACTTGATTCATAGCAAGCCTAGCCTGATTGGGCAAGGTGTTCTCATTTAGCGGGTGGGATTCTGAGAGGCTGAGTCTGTACCCAGGAGCCTGGCATGGGCAGAAGTGGCCCAGAGCCCAGCCCTGCTGACCCTCGGCCGCAGTGGCAGCTGGGAGACTGGGCAGAGTTGATGCCTTTGTCGTGTCTGCCCTAGGACTAGGCAAGTTACACGGTAGTGCCCCTGAGCCTCAAGCCTGGACCCAGCAGTGCTAGACAGAGACTGTGGTATATACTCGGATATGCTCTCACCTATCTTGACTCCGAGTCATGGATCTGAATCTAGTGACTGAACGGTGTTCTCAGGTATTGTAGTTGCTTGCCCTACCCTGAACAGTCCCAGGCTGCCATTTGGTCATCATTTTTTAATATATATTTTTATTTATTATATGGTTGTGCCAGGTCTTAGTTGTGGCACACAGGATCTTTAGTCGAGGCATGGGCACTCTTAGCTATGGCATGTGGATCTACTTCCTTGCCCAGGGATGGAACCTGGGCCCCCTGCATTGGGGGCATGGTGTCTTAGCCACTGGACCACCAGGGGAGTCTCATTTGGTAAAATTTGTATCCTGCACCCTCGCTGTCAGCCCACACAGCCTCACCGGAGCACCCCTCACACTGCCTCGCTCCTCCTAATTTGCACCTTGCATCTGCTGTGGTCTGGGAAGCCAGAGAAAGAGGCTTTTTAGGACTGGGTCCAGAGGCTGTGAGCGAGGGGTTCTGTCCCCTCGAGGGGTGACTGTGACACTGAAGGCCCCTCTTGGAGGTGCCCACTTCAGGCTTACTTGTATTAATAGATTTCCTGTGCTTTGGGAACAATACCTTACACTCTCTGTTCTTGGGGGAATTTGTGCTTACCAAAGAGGAGACCTGGGCAAGTGGGGTGTTGCTGTTCCATGTTTCAAGTTATTTGTTTGTTTGGCTGCACCATGTCTTATTTGGGGCATGTGGGATCCAGTTCCCTAACCAGACATCGAACCTAGGCTCACTGCATTGGGAGCGTGGTGTCTTGGGCCATGGACCATCAGGCAAGTTCCACACGTTTCCAGTTTAAAAGGCCTAGAAAAGACCATAAGATGGCAGGAGTGACTGGTGAGAACAGTGAGCACATGTGTGAATGCCGGAGCTTGAGGGTGCCCTGGGTGGGGTGCCCATGATACCGAGGGTCAGCAGGGGCTGGAGCGGGGTGAAGGATCCCCGGGCTCAGGCTGGTGCGCTCTGACCACCCCACTTCCTGCAGGTAGATCATGCTGCCTTGGCCCAACTCGGCTGTATGAATGTACCCCGGTGTTCCTGGGGATCTGGGCCCGTGCACGAGGGCGCTAGTAACAGCACCCTGGTCTCTGGGTCTCCTGGGGAAGGGTCCCTAGCTCTGGGGTCTTGTTGTTAAAGCCACGTGCCAGTATTGTGCATGTTCTTTCCCTAAGGTTTTTCCCTCCGTCTTATTCCCGCTAATTGTGTTATCTTGGGCAGGAGCCCACTGAATTCTGTTCTTTCTCAAATAAATTTCTATCCTCATAAGCGTGTAAGGACAGTGCCCTTTCTGTTGCTTGGCCCAGTCCTCCAAGGACCTTAGAGGGATCCCAGTTTGACTTCACAGTGACTCCTTGGCCAACCCTTGTTTTGCTTGTTTGCTTGCATTTAATTTGTCTTTATCAGAGTAATGCATATGCATCTTTTTTTTTTAATGTCAAACAATACTGAAGGGCTTAACACAGATGAAGCAGCCGCCACCCCGGCCCACCTCACTCCCCTCACTCCAGCCCTCCAGACTGGTTCACTATTCTCAATTCTTTCGCTTCTCCTTTCTGATATTCACCTCCATACTCTGAAAAAAGTACATTTATCCCACTACTTCTCAATTTACCAATTTTGGATGTTACCTATTGCCTCCATGTCACTGCCTTTCCTGTTAATATCATTCTATCACAATTCGAGGTTAAATTCACAATATATACCATTCTCTGCTGAGCTTAGCACTGACCTATTACTTCTTTAAAAAGAATTCATTATTGTCTTCACCTGCTTGGTTTTTCTCTGTCTAGCTCTGATTCTTCTCAGTACACCAAAAGGTCAAGAAAACCTCTATTAGATTTTTTTTTTTTTGGCCCCACTGTACAGCATGCAGGATCTTAGTTCCCTGACCAGGGATCAAACCCTCATCCCTGGCATTGGCAGCCCAGAGTCTTCACTACTGGACACCAGGAAAGTCCCTCTATCACGTACACTTTATCTATTAGTCATTAATAGGTTCCTTTTTTGTTTTCTGGACACTGGGCTGCTGCTGCTGCTGGTAAGTCGCTTCAGTCGTGTCCAACTCTGTGTGACCCCATAGACGGCAGCCCACCAGGCTCCCCCATCCCTGGGATTCTCCAGGCAAGAATACTGGAGTGGGTTGCCATTTCCTTCTCCAATGCATGAAAGTGAAAAGTGAAAGTGAAGTCGCTCAGTTGTGTCCGACACTTAGCGGCCCCATGGACTGCAGCCTACCAGGCCCCTCCGTCCATGGGATTTTCCAGGCAAGAGTACTGGAGTGGGGTGCCATTGCCTTCTCCAGGACACTGGGCTATCTCACCCGTAAACTTCTTTAAAGTTTCTTGAAAGCAAATGAAAATTTAGTTCATTTTAATCTATTATAGTGACTGTGCCACCTCCTCTGAAAAGGCTTTCCGGACACCCCCCTACCTTGCCAAGGCTGCCCTTCCTCTGGGCGCCCCCCACCCCCACCGTGATCCCTTGTTCTCGCCCTCACCCAGATCTTAGTGCGCTGAACTCAATCGCCTGTTTTCTTGCCTGTCACTCCTCCCACCCTGGGAGTTCCCAAGGGCAGAGTGAGTCCGGTTCACTGTGGTCTCCCTACGAATGCCCAGGGGCTGGGGGGCACATAGGTGCTCAATAAATACTCACTGGACTTCGCATGTGCTGGGTTTGCCAGTGTGATGATACAGTCCGGGTAGTTCAGCGATGTTTTTTGCCCTGTGCTCCCTGGCATTTTCCACGTGCCCCTTCTCTCAGCTTTCTTCCTCAGGTTCGGAGGCCCTTCTGGGCCTGTTCAGACTGAGCAACAGTCTTTCCCAGGTGAAGCTAGCAAAGGCAGGGTTTTCATTCCTGGGTCTGTGCTGCATCCCAGCCCCTCCCCCGCCCTTCCCCCCCAGATGGGCCTCAAGCATCTCGGGGGCCTTGTATTGGTCCTCGTCACTTTGTGATCCCAGCCCCTGCCACCCAGCTCTGCACAGACTGATGGCTCCATAGATGAGTGAGGTTGAGGCTCGCTCAATCAATCAATAAACCAATCAGTCTTCCTCCACTCAGCCTCTCTGCTCCCAGGCATTTCTCATTATCCAGCGTCTGGATGATCAGAAAGAAAAAGAAGCCTCTGCATAAAGGTGACCCCATTTCAGGTTTCACCGTGACTCACTGAGTATTGAGAAACAGGAAGAGCCAGAGAAGGGAAGACGAAGAGGGGGGCCAGGGATGCTCACCTGCCCCACCCTCTCAGGGGGACCTTCAGGGAGATGTTTGGTCACTAGACTGAGGGCCGAGTGTGGGCAGGGACTGTCCCGTGCACCGCATTCTCCCCAGAGCTCAGCATGAGTCCCACACACGGTAGACACCCCGTCATAGCTGCTGTCTGTCTGCAGAAAGGAAGCAAGGACAGAGCCCACATCCAGGCCTGTTTCGAAAGGGGGACTTGGGATTGTCCGGGGCGCCTACTTGGCTCTTAGTCCTGGGTCTCGGCCAGCCCAAGGAAGTTGCTGATCTGTGATGTCCACAGGGCCCTACCCTTGGAAGGACACTGATCCAACAGCTGGCAGCCAGTGAAAAGGGAGAAGCCGCCACCCTTTCACCCTCCTGAGCAGGCAGCCACTTCCTTGAGGCAGCCCCAGGAGAGGATACCCCATCCCAGGGCCCTTTCAAAGTGTACCCCCCCACTGGTACCCAGCCCCTCCTGAGCAGACTCGGGCCCCAGGCTGGCCTCCAGCCAGAACAGCCGCCTTGCTCAGACCCTCCTCCTTGGTCCTCCTACCTGGGCTCTCAACTCTCAGACCCAAACAAGAGAACCCAGAGGGCCAAGAACTGCAGAGGCCGGGCCTCACTCACAGCGTCCTGGCCCAGGGCTCTCCCGGCCTGGGCTCACCCGGGGCTGGGGCAGAGGAAGCTGACCCTGAAATAAAGCTGATGGCTGCTGGCCTGTGCCTCCTGCTTCCCTGAGAAGAAGCACTTCTCTTGTGGGTGTAGTGAGTTTTGGGGGGAAGCATTTAAAGCAACCCTTTGATGCTTCTCCAGGAAAACTGCATTTATTTTTTTGTTACTTTTAGGAATTAACTTGCGGTTCCCAGCCCCTCCCTCTCTCCCGGAAAGGAGAGAAAGAGAAAGAAGAAAGGGTCTGCATTGTCCCGGTGATTGGCACCTTCTGTGAATGAGGGGTCACCGCATCGGGGCTGTTCCTTTTCAAGCGCCCCCTTCTCCCCTGCACGCGGCATTCACGCTGGAACATTCTTTCTTTCAAAGCTTCTGTCTTTCTCTCCCCCTTTGTATCTCTGCTTTCCTTCCCTCCACTTTCCTGCCTTTCATTCTCAGCACTCACCCGCTCCCTCGGGGACCGCCTGCTTCTCCTTCTCTTTTTTTTATCCCTTTTCTTCTTCTTCTATTCAGTTCCTTTTCTTTTTTTCTTTTTTGCTCCCCCCCCCTTTTTTTTAAATTCTTTTTTCCTTTTTATTTTTGAATAGTGCTTCTGTTTTCAAGGACCGGGATGAGCAGAGAAGTCGGTTTATTTGAGGAAGGGAGAGTGTGGAGGTTTTAATCACACCAGCGCCGCCACCACCCCCCGCCCCGTGTGCTCTAGATGTGTGAAAAAGAACCACCACGCAGGACACCGGCTCCCTCTGGGGTCTCGCTTTTCGAGGGAAGGGTGTTCTGAGAGGGAAGGGTCTCTGTCAGACAAGAGGGAGCTATTCATCACAGGTCAGGCGGTTCTCGCTGAGAAACCCTGAATTGGTCACCAGGATGCAGACACAGCCCTGGGGATGGTCTCCCTTTCTGCCTGGCCCCAGAGTGGGCCTTAATGTGTGCGGAGAGAAGGACCTGAGCTGGGCGCAGAGCCCCTAGACCTCCCTTCTCTGTGGGAGCCTGGCCCCCCTGGCTGGGGGAGGGCTCGGGGAGGCCATGGGAACCTGGGCCAGGGCTGAGCGCGAGAGGAAAGGCCGAGTGATCGCAGGCATCACGGGGTTTTCTGGCTTGGCCCCGGGTGGTCCTGGCCTCAGGGTCGGCAGGCCTGCCTCAGCTGGCCCTGGAGTCCTGCAAAGGAGGCTGGAAACCTGGAACGGCAGAAAGGAGGGGTCTGGCCCAGCGGACTGCTCCAGGCAGCTGAGCAAGCCTTGGGGCTTAGACAGGTGTGACTGATGGAAGGCCTGACAGCTCCGGAGCGCTGCAGGGCCTGATGGAGTTTTGAAGCACATGGAAGAGGGTTTCTCTCAGGGAACCCCCTGCAGGATGAGAAAGCAGAGGCCAAGGCCAGAGCCTGGCATCTCTAGGGAGGAGGAGACAGAGACTCAAGGGCAGCACCACTGGCTGGAGCCGCCGCTGCTGGTCAGGGCAGGGACCCAGCCGTGTCCGTGGAGGAAGGTGGAAGGACAAGCCAGTCCCATGAGGCACAGCGGTGGCCTGAGCAGGGCGGGACAGCGAGCAGGCTCACTGGAGGAGGCACCTCAGAGAAGTGGATCTGAATGCCCCCGAAGGATGATTTATCCAGGAAATCTTACACAGGTGAAGCACCTACTGTGTGCAAGTTCAGTGGGCGACATACCCTCAGGAGGAGGACAGCCTGGGGCTCCGAAGGGCTGGGCTGTGTCCTGCCTCTAAGTCTGGGTGACTGAGACAGGGGAGCTGTGGGTGGGGGTGGCAGACCCTGCCTCCGGGGACAGTAGGTTTGTGCTCCAGTGAAGGGGTGGAGGTACCCAGCCAGCAGACAGCATCTCTTGCAGCGTCTCCCAGAGCCAAGATCCTGGGGCCAGGCCACAAAGGGTACCACCGCCCGCCTGGCCCCGCCCACCTCTGAAGACTACCCACTGCCAAACCCACACCTGCCAGGGCGAGTCTGGCTGCCCATCGGGTTTTTCCAGTTTGAGCAAGAACATCTCCTTACACCCCATTAAGGCTCCCACCGCACCTGGCCTGGAGATGAAAGGGGAGCCCGGGAAGGCAGCTCGCTCCTGGCAGAGGCAAGAAGGTGATCAGGCTTAAGAGACAGACAGGTTTCCGGGGGCCCCCAGCCACCCCTTGTTCCAGGGTGGCAGAGGGCCCAATGGTCAGTCAGCCCTTCAAGACCTGGCACAAGGAGCTGGCTCTTCTAGGAAGTCGCTTTGTGTCCCCAGGCCAATTCCCGGATGCTAATAATAGTAGCCAACAGGCCGCTGGGTTCACACTTTACATGTTTTCATTTCTGAGGGCAGGTCCTGTCGGCACCCAGCCCCACCTTAGGAGAAAGAGTCGAGGGAATGGGAGGAAGCAGAGGTGGGATTTGAACTCAGGCCTTCAGATTTCAGAGTCTCAGCTCTAAACCAGCACTTCTCAACCTGTCTTTAAATTACAGTAAATCTACATGCGAACAAGTTCCGTTCTGGGAGCGTGTTCCTTAAGTCCAGTTTGTTCGTGAGTCCAACAAAGTTAGTCTGGGTACCCAACTAACACAATTGGCTATATAGTGAAGAGTGAGGAGAGTTAGTCACTCAGTCATATCCAGCTCTTTGCGACCCCATGGACTGTAGCCCGCCAGGCTCCTCTGTCCATGGGATTCTCCAGGCAAGAATACTGGAGTGGGTTGCCATTTCCTTCTCCAGGGGATCTTCCCTACCCAAGGATCGAACCTGCATCTCCTGTGTCTCCTGCATTAGCGGGTGGATTCTTGACCACTGGCACCACCTGGTAAGCCCCACACAGAGTACGTGCTGTGCTATGCAGGCTGTGGTCGGTATTAAATCAGATAACGCTCTTAGATTTGGCGCAGGCTGGCACTGGAGTTCTCAGGACCGCCAGCCAGTCTGCTAACATCAGGATTATGCCACCAGTTGAACAAGAATAAGAACACTGCCTACACAGGTGCTGCCCATACAGACGGCTGCTCAGACCGGGCGGGGAGGACCCAGTGGCATTGTGCCCGGAAATGGCTTTGTAAACCGTCAAGGGCTCTGCCTGGACGAGCAGGTGTGCTTGTTCCCTGCCTGGCCTGTGTTTCTGGGTCCCAAAAGAACTTGTTTTATCGTGCACCTTGGCACTCAGATCTGGGGGTGTTCAGAGGAGGCCCCGCATGTTCCTGATCCAGGACTCTGAATAGTCCTGGCCACAATGCAGGAAGGAGTGTGGCCCGTGGCTCTGGCCCACACACATGTGCGTGTACATACATGCGGTCTTCACCCAAGAAGCTTCCTGGACACTTTAGTTTCAAGGAATCAAGGCCAGCCTGGGGGGTCTTAGACTCTCCTCTTCACCCTGTGACCTGTGGGGGCTGTTTGCTGAGGGTGGGTCATCCCAGCTGGTAGCATTGAGACTAAGAAGGTGCCCAGTGGTCCCAGAAAGAGACACTACACACACATTCTGGTGAGAGGAGAGGTGGGTGTTGTCATTCTTTTAGAAGCGTGTTCTCTTTAAAATTATCTGTTTACTTTTTTGGCTGTGCTGTGTGGCTTGAGGGATCTTAGTTTCCTGATCAGGAATCAAACCCAGGCTCCTTGCAGTGGAAGCACAGAGTGCTAGCCATTGGACAGCCAGGGAATTCCCAAAAATTTTGGTCTTTTGAGCCACCCCGATGAGTTGTGAAATTTTAGAAAAGAGAAAACATCTGGTGTCTGACACGGGCTTCTCCAGGTGCACTGGGAAAGGACTTCCCACCTCCCCAGGGCTTCATGGTACATCCCAAGAGACCCTCACCGCACCCCTGTCTGGCAACCCAGGGGCTCTTGTGTGGCTCAAAGCTGCAGCTGGAAACTTCCTTGAAGATGCTGGGTTCAGTTCCAGCATCTCTCCCCATGTACCTGATTTGGTTACTTTTTGTCTCTCAAAATAGTAGCTGCTTTTTCCAAATGTTCATGCACTTACCACTCCTTTGTAGGTCTTACTGCAGATATATTTAGTGATATTAAGAAAGTATCGGGCTTCCCTGGTGGCTCAGCGGTAGAGAATCTGCCTGCAATGCACAAGATGTGGGTTCGATCCCTGGAAAGATCCCCTGGAGAAGAGAATGGCAATCCACTCCAGTGTTCTTGCCTGGAGAATCTCATGGACAGAGGAACTTGGCGGGCTAGAGTGCATAGAGGTCGCAGAGTTGGACACGACTGAATGACTGAACTCCCAAGAAAATATCAAATATCTGGGGGCTGTGGGTGAATCACACAGTGTGTTTATATATCTTGCAAGGGTAAAGCAAAGAATTTCCTTTCATAGCTGATAGCACCTGTGCCAGGTATTTTCACTCACACGATCTCAGCCATCTTGTAGGAAAGGCAGCCGTCCCTCCCGTTTGCACTTAAGGAAACTGAGGGTCTGAGAGATGAAGCAACTTGCCCCAAGGGCTCACAACCAGGAAGTGGCCTGGCTCACTCCAGGCCCTCCTGCCACCCTCGGTCGTGGGGCCTCACCATGGCCCTCTCTGAGGAACCTCAACCCCACAGGCTGTCCCCACAGCAGGTGGTGTGCTGAGGAAACCCTCAAGTCCACCGCAAACACCTCTGGTGAAGGCCAGACGTTTGGTTGGTTTATAATAGTCGCCTCCACTAAACTCATTTGGCCTTTGCGTCACATACCACATGCATTTGAATTTTAGCACCTGGGGACAGGTGGTCCACAGCTTAGCACTCTGCAGGTGAGGTTTTCTAAAGCAGGGGTCCTCACCCTGCAGGATCTAATGCCTGATGGTCTGAGGTGGAGCTGATGTGATGATAATAAAGTACACAGTAAATGTGATGCACTTGAATTGTCCAGAAACCAACCACGCCCCCTCCCTACCCCACCCTGCTCCTGTCCGTGGAAAAACTGTCTTCCACGAAACCAGTTCCTGGTGCCAAAGAGCCTGGGGACTGTTGCTCTGAAGGGCCTCAGTGTCATCCTTTATGATCCAGATCAGAGGAAACTGGTTTGCACTCTGGGCTGAGCCGGCCACCCTGGCCACCTTCTCCTCTGATGTCTGTGGACCCGCCTGCCCTCAAGGCCCTCCCGCCCCACTGCCCTGCGTCCAGGCCACCCCAGAGGTTTCTGGCCTCTGCCCTCTGGTCCTCCTCCCACCTCTCCTCTAGCCTGCAGGTGAGAGGTTCCCCAGCCCCCATGAGTCCTGGGAGAGTACAGACCCCTCGGGGGCCGGCTGCGTCACCCCCGTCCTGGGGCTCCAGCCTCTTTCCCTGCTTTCTGTGTGCAGTCTGCCCTGAACCTCTCATCTCACATCTGCATGTCTCAGGGGCTGCCCCCGGCCCCACCTTCATCCTCCTGGCTGGACTGCAGGTGTCCACCCCTCACGTGGGTTCTGACCCACGACTCACCATGTGACAGTGCGGGTGGTTAGGTGACTAAGGAGCGAGCTGGCACAGTACTGCCGCTGACGATGGCTTGCGTGGATGGCCATGTGCGTCTCATGTATGCATGTGTACACTCTCGGGCTCAATGTTTCCCCAGCTGTCCCTCCCCTCCGGAGATACATGAAGGCATTACGTGAATGAGAGAGGCATTCTTTACTCCTCTCCTGGCATAAATCCGGACTCGACTTGGGTGTGTGGGTGACTGCAAAATAAATGTTGATTACAGCATCGGCAGACGCTGCCAGGGACGCTGCTGGGCTGGAGGCTCAGGATGAGTCACGCCGCCTGCCGTGAGTGAGGAGAGGGCTCCGCGGCCAGGCCACCCTCCTCGGCCGTCCTCAGCCCTCGGCATGTTCTCTGCCTGCTGCTCTTCTGCCATTTTCCCTTCCCTTCATCTCTCGCTGCAGCAGATGGGGAGGTGGGTGGGGGCTTCTGAGCAAGGTTCTCTTCTTCCTAGACTGTCTCAGCCCCTCTCTTGTGTACTGCATCCCATAGATCATGCTCACTGGACTGAAGGGCTCAGCTCTGGGAAGTGGAAACTGGGATCCTGTGTCACAGATGAGGGGCCTGAGGCTCCCCCAAACCAATATATAACGGGGTGAAGCCGGACCCCACAGCCAGTGGAGTCTCCATTGACTCCCAAAGTGCCCGTTGACTTGCAAGAATCTTTGATACCCTTTAAAAAAAAAAAAGCAAAGTTACTCTGTCTTTTTGTGGCACCCCATGCTTTTTGTGCTTTTTTCCTCTCCTGTTCCATGATTCTTTGTCTTGTCTCTGAAACCAAAATGTGAGGTCCCCGAGAGTGGGGTCTGTGTTTCCCACCAGCCACCATCACCAGTCTGGCCCAGGGCGTGGATGATGAATGATAACAGCAGCAACAGCTGCTAGTAATCGAGTCCTTACTGTGCACCACCAACCTTGTTATCAAACACAGCACAGGCGGCTGACTGTACTGCCCACTTTACTTAAGGAGCTCGAACATTTGCATGTGTTGGTCTCCACCAGGGGCCTGGAGCCCGTCCCCCACGGATACCTGTATTTCCTTTCTTTCCTTTGCCTTAAAAAGCACTTAAGGGACTCCCCTGTTGGTCCAGTGGCTAAGACTTCTGCCCTCCCAATGTGGGGGCCTGGGTTCTATCCCTGGTCAGGGAACTAGAGCCCATACACAGCAGCTGATCCCACAGGCCACAGCTAAGACCTAGCACAGCCAAAATTAAAAAAAAAAAATTTTAAAGCACTTAAGTTAGACTCAAGAATGAAACCCAAACTTCACTTACTTCTCTTGTGTGTATCCTAGATGGGGTGAGTTGGGTGAGTTACTCCTTTATGCCTTGGTTGCCTCCTCTGTAACGTGGGTTTGTTTCAAGACGTCACGCTTGGGACTTCCCTGGCATTCCATTCGTTAAGACTCTACACTTCCAATTCAGAGCCAGGGAGCTAAGGCCCCACATGCAGCGTGGTGTGGCCAAAGGGAAAAGAAAAAAGGGAGTCGTGCTTTCTGCCCATGATCTCATCAGGCAAAAAAGCCTGGCCTGAAGGAAGGGCTCAGTATGTGGTGGATCCTTTTCATGTCACAGTTCCTTGTCTTACAACAAGGAAACCGAGTCCCAGGGAGGTTGAGGAACTTGCCCAAGGTCACCTAGCTCATCTGTGGCAGAGATGGGGGTGTGGGCTGGGCCTGCCAGACCGAGAGCTGGGTTCCTCTCCCCTCTGTGTATTAGTCACTTAAGTCGTGTCCACTCCCTGCGATGCTATGAACTGTACCGCACCAGGCTCCTGTGTCCATGGGATTCTCCAGGCAAGAATACTGGAGTGGGCAGCTATTCCCTTTTTCAGGGGGATCTTCCTGACCCAGTGATCGAACTCTGGTCTCCTGGATTGCAGGCAGATTTATTTAGGCTGAGCCACTGACTGCGGAAACCTTGAGGGGCTGTCCTTCTATGCCTCCCCTCCCCCTCTGCTGCTGCCCATCTCTTTCTCCTTGGGCCCTGCTCCTGGTTTTCCTGATGTGCTCAGCCTGCCTTTTAGAGGAGAAACATGTCATTGTTTAGAGGTCATGTCATTGACACCTCCTTGGGCTTGGCAGGCCTGGATCATTGGGCCTTGCTGCGTCCTGAGGCCGGGCCTTGCCAGCTGCTTGCATAGGGCAGGTGGGAGCTACTCCGGAAGGGCCTTTGAGCCCCAGGACTTCGTGGCCACCAATACTTCCTCCCTGGCCCACAACACAGCTCAGCTTCAGCAGTAGCTCAAGCTGCCCATGGACTCCTGAAGGGGTCCAGGGCCTCTTTCTTCTCCATGTGGCTGTGGTTTCCCAGAGGACTTGATAGCATTTTCCACCAGCTCCCGTGTTTTCTCTGTCACTTTGAGACACTGGGGCCCGGCTGTGATCGGCTTGCTTTGTTTTCGGTGGTAAATCTGTTTCTCTTGTGTTGAAGGCAGGGGCTGGAGTGTCTGGGCCGGGAGTCGCATGACCTTCCTCTCCCGGGAACACAGGAAGAAGAAAAGAAAAAGGGGCATGATTGTAACCTGCTCAGATCTCACCTTCACCTCCTACTGGCTTGGTGACTTGGACAAATGACAGGCTTTCCCAAGCCTCAGTTGGCTTATCTGTAAAATGAAAATAAAGATGCCTGTCTCCCTGGGGTGGCTATGATTGCGTGCCTGGAAGGTAGTATAAGCCCAACTAATGGCAGCTAAAAAGTTGGAAAAAACTGACAACCCTTACTTCTGTCTTCAGCTGTGGAGACAGGACTTCCCTGGCAGTCCAGTGGTTAAGATTCTGTGCTTCCACTGTAGGCGGCACAGGTTCGATCCCTGCATGCCACTTGGCATGGTCCAAAAAACTGCAGAGTCAGAGAGTCCCCACCAGTTGGTGCTGCCTTTGCTCAGAGGCCATTTAGGATCACGAGGAAGAACGAATTATGAAGAGTGGTTGTGAATCTCACTGTTGTGTTTGGAGTGAGGGGAGCTGGGTACCGCAGTATCGCTGTGGGCCCCAGACTGGGACAGGCCCTGTGTCTCATGCATACGTGCGCACGAGGCAAGGTGGGGCCTGGAGGAGGTGTGGGACGTGGGGCAGTGTGTGTGTGCACTTTTCCTGAACTGCAGTGATTTCCTGCTGGGACAGGGATGCAAAGGGATGCTGGGCCCAGCTTAACCCTGAGTCTGGGTCTAGCCTTGTTCTCTCCTGAAGGGGCCTCTGGTGCCTCCCCTAGCCTGACCTCAGAGAAGCAGGGCCAAGCCCCCTAGGGTGCCCGGTCTCCCAGTGAGCCCTCATCCCCTGGACAACCCCCACCTGTGTTTACTTCCTCCCTGTGGTTGCATGTGTGCTCAGTCATGTCCGACTCTTTGCAACCCCATGGACTGTAGCCCACTAGGCTCCTCTGTCCATGGGATTTTCCAGGCAAGAATACTGGAGTGAGTTGCCGTTTCTTTCTTCAGGGGTTAGTGAGGTCAGTAGAGGGTCTGCATGGTGGCAAAGCAGGGGGTCCATTCTGGGATCTGTCTGAGTCTAGCCCTTGGAAAGAAAGATGGCTGGAGCTGATGAAATAGGGTTTCTTTTTTCTCCTTTCTTCTTTCTTCCCTCCTCCCTCCCTTTCTCACTCTCTCCCTCCCCTCTTCCCTCTCTCTTTCTTTCTTTTTAGCAAGAGATAAATAAATGTCGCCCTGAGATGACAAGAGAATATTGAAAGAGATAAAAAGGCGAGTAAAAGGGACTAGAGACCAGAAGCAAAGGACAGAGGGGGATTTGGGCTATATACCGCAATGAGGGGAGAGATGAAAGAGGAAAGAAAGAGATGGGAACGCAGGACCGAGTGGCAGAGCAGAGGATGGGGTTGCCACGGAAACGGAAGGAGGGAGAGGAAGACGGATGGAGAAGGCTGAGGGCTCAGTGTGGGAGGGGCCTGAGACAAGGCTGGGGAGGAGGAAGGGAAGCCAGGAGGGGCTCCCAGGTCTGAATCGGCCCCGGTGTGGAGAAACCGAGGTTGGAAAGGAAATAAGAGCTGACCCAGAAAGCTCATCCCCACCCAAAGGTGGCAGGGTGGAGAGAGCTGGGCCTGGGCCCCTGGGGCTGGCCCAGCTGGGGTCTGCCCTGCCCTACCCATCAGGGACTGCCTCTCTTTAAGCCTCAGTTTCCACAACTGTAAAATGGAAATGGTTCTCCTCCCCATGAGGGCTGCCTGGAAGCCTGGGAACTGCACGCGCTCATCACAGGACCTGACAAAAGTCAAGCCCAATAAAGGCTCCCGATGTTCCTTCAGTTGTGATTCTTATCTTTGTCCGTGAACTTGTGAGCCCAAGTTTTGTTTGTTTTTCCCTGTTACATTACGCTGGTGATCTTTGGGTCCAGATGAGTGTCCTTGTTTCAAGAATAGACTTGCTTTTTGCTTCTGGAATTGGAGAAAAGACACGAGCCTTGCAGAAACATGAAGCTTGCCATTCCTTCTCCTGGGAACCGGGACTAGTCCTGGAGCTCAGGGAAAAGAAGCACAGACCTGGGGGTGTCCACCTGGGGATCGGCAAGGGGCTTTTTTTTTTTTTTTTTCTTCCCACTTGGAATGGATGTTCTCGAAAGGCACAGCGATCATTCTAGATGTGTGCTCTGTGAGGACGGCACCATGGGCGCACGGACATGCTGTCTGCCCTCCCATAGTCTGTGATCTAACTGGGGTACCAGACATTAAGCAAATAATTACACAATTAGACCTGTCGTTGAAAATTGTGGTAAAGTCCAGGAAGGAAAAGCAGTAAGCTTGTAACTACTTAGAACTTGGGGGACCAGACCTGGCTGGAAGAGTGGGCAGGGAAGGTTCCTGAGGAAGTGATGCCGGAGTTGAAGGCTGGAGGCTGAGGGACAAGAGAGCATTCAAGGCACCGGGAACAGCATGTGAATCTGTTAAAGAAAATAAGGAAGGGCCACGTGGCTGGAGGGTGATGACTAAGGGAACAAGCAGTGCTATGAAGTTGCCACGTAAGCAAGGGCCAATCAAGCAAGTTCTTATAGGTCTTTACTGATGTGTCTGGACTTGATGCAGCCGACAGGCTGGTGGGGGGGCCTGAGTGTGTGGGGCGGCTGCCATGTTTGCTGTGGATGAATGGGTGGGTGGATGGACATGCACTGGGAATCGAGAGCCTCAGTTTGGTGCCCGTTGTGGGGCGGGAGCCTTGGGGCCTCAGTTTCCACATCTGTCAAATGACAGCATTGGACAGAAGCGTCCCCAAAGGCCCTTCCAACCCTACTGATGAAGATTCCAAGACCAGCCTCGAAGATGAGGGGTCTTCAGCAAGGCTACTTTCCTGCTGCGGGAGAACCCAGCTTTCTCTCTTTGTGGCAAGCAAGGCATCAGGCCGGAGGAACCCTCGCCCACGGCCTTCTGGGGACGCAGGGACTTGAGATCAGAGGCACACGTCACCCCTGTACCCGAGGAGGATGCCATGTGCTTTGTTTGCAGCTCTATAGGCAGCTCAGTGTTTGTTCCTGGCAGTTAATTAGATGCTCTGTTATTTTGGGCTCATTTCCACAAGGGGTTCCAGGTGGCTCAGTGGTAAAGAATCTGCCTGCCAGTGCAGGAGACACAGAAGACAGGGGTTGGAGCCCTGGGTCAGGAGGACCTCCTAGAGGAGGGCACAGCAACCAAGAATACTCCAGTGTTCTTCCCTGGAAGCTCCCATGGACAGAGGAGCCTGGTGGGCTACATCCATGGGGCCGCAAAGAGTCACAAGCACTCTCTACAAGAATCAAGAACCCACTCGGTTTTCCTCAGGACAGAACGGTGACTGAGGGTCCCCAGGCTGGCGGCAGGGGCTGGCAGCTTTCAGGAACCAGGACTCCCCAGGAGTGCATGGCCTTGCTTCTCCAGACATGCTCACCCCCTCCTCCTCGGAGGGCTGGCTCCAGCTGGCTCAGTGTCCCTGCCCCTGAGTTTTGGCCTTATTCCACCTCACATGCACCTTTGTGTATGAAGAGTTTGCTTGAGAGTGTAAGGCTTGATGCATAGCTGTGCTTCCAAGAGGGGAACCTCCGTGGCCTAAGTCCATCTGGGACATGAGAAGAAGCAGACCGGTGGTCTCAGCTCCTGTATGAACCGCCTGCGGTGGTGGGTAGGCGTGGGTGTGCTGCATGGGGGTCCTGGCCTGGGCATCGGACCCCTCAGAGTGGGGAAGAAGGGCCCATCAGGTGCAGGCATCACAGCATCCATGGGAGGGCACTCTTCATTCACCCTCAGGCCCAGGTCATGTGGGTGCTCATCAGCTCTTACTAATTCATTTTGAGAATCAGAATGTATTGGGAAGATTTGGAGAAACATGATATCCAGGCCCCAGAGGCAGAGATTCTGATTTAACTGGCACAGGCACCGGTGCTCTCATCAGGCAGTGCCAGTTGGACCCTGTGAAGCCAGGACCTCTGTCCTTAGAAGAGTTTGAATTGAGAGTGGGCCCAAGATTGTGCCTGGAGAATCCCATGGACAGAGGAGCCTGGCGGGCTACAGTCCATGGGGTCCAAAGAGTCGGACACGACTGAGTGGACTAACACTTCTGGGGCTTCTCAGGTCACAGTAATGGTAATGAACCTGCCTTCCAGTGCAAGAGATGCAGGAGATACAGTTTTGATCCCTGGGTTGGGAAGAGCCCCTGGAGAAGGAAATGGCAACTCACTCCAGTATTCTTGCCTGGAGAATCCCATGGACAGAGGAGCCTGGTGTCTTTCTCTCCGGACAGTCCCCTGCAGTCACCGTCCTATGGGGTGGACCTTTGGTGGGGGAGAGGGCCCATCAACAGATACAATTGTGAATCGCTACAACTGTATCAGCGTTCTCTAGAGAAACAGAACCAGCAGGATATATACACAGAGAGAGAGATTTATTTTAAGGAATTGGCTCATGCGGTTGTGGAGGCTGGCAAGTCCAAAATCTGCAGGGCAGGCTGGCAGGCTGGAGGCCCAAGCAGGATTTCTGTGATATGCAATCCCCTTCTTCTCTGGGGAAACTTTGAGGTTTTTTTTCTGAAAACTTCAACTGATTAGATGAGAGCTGCCCATGTTAAGGAGGGTAATCTGCCTTAAAGTCAGCTGATTGTAGATGTTAATCACATCAACCATGACATCACAGCATCAGAAGATCCAGATTGTTGTTTGACCAAACACCTGGGCACCCAGCCTAGACACTGGTAAAATTAACCTGCTGTTCCCAGGCTGTGGAAGAGGCCTTCGCCTTGCCCCCAGGCAAAGGAATATCTCCTGGGAGGCCATGCCTGTGTGTGAGTGCCGTGCGGGCTCAGTTGCTCAGTTGTGTCCGACTCTTTGTGACCCCATAGACTGTAGCCCACCAGGCTCCTCTTTCCAGGGAATTCTCCAGGCGAGGGTACTGGAGCGGGTTGCCATTTTCTTCTCCAGGGGATCTTCCTGACCCAGGGATTGAATTTGAGTCTCTTATGCCTCTTGCATTGGCAAGTGGATTTTCTTTTTTTTTTTTTAAACCGGTGAGCCACCTAGGAAGCCTGATTCCTAAAGAAGGAACGGGTATTCACCCAGTGGGAGGGAAGGAGCAAGTCCTGCCAGGGGAGTCAGCCTGTGCAAAGGCCCTGAGGTAGGAAACAGCACTGTATATTTCTGTGTATGTGTAAGATGCAGACATACAGGAAGCTTTAAAAGAGGGTCAGGTAGGTTTTGGCTGACAATGGGCTTCTGGGCTTCACCAGCATCTCACTGTGTAACCTTGGACCAGTCCTTTCCCCTCATCGGGCCCTCCTGTGTTGGGTTGGTGGCCCTGTATTGGTGCCCCAGCCACTCTGATCTCTGGAGCCAGAGCTTAGCAAATCTGTCCAAGGAAAAAGGGGAAGCTGAGGCAGAGAGCGACTCCTGTAAGGAAGAGCCTCGGACACTTCCCCCTGGGCCACCCCACCCCCCCCCCGGCCGCCTGGTCAGCTCCAGAGTCCAATGAGACCTTGTGGGCTGGACAGAAGTGAGACTGCGGCAAGGAGCCCTGAGGTTTGCACAAACCTCCAGCCTTTACTTTCGCTTCCTTTTCCTTTCATGGGATGTGAGCAGAGTTTACCCTTAAGAGGGGGACAACAGAGGAAACAAAGAGGGTGGTTTTGCTCTAAGTTGAAGTCCCGTGAGGTGCTTTTTAAAAAAAAAAAAACAGTCATTTTCATACCTGTCACTCCCTACCCCCCTCCCTGGGCACAGACACTGGTCCTGTCCCTGCCACTCAGAGTTCAGCCTCTCGGGACCCAGTGGCTATTCTGTGGGGCCCTGTACCCACCTGAGCCCAGTGCTTCATCTCCCAAAGTTCCTGGTGCCTCAGGTTTTAGACTGAGCTTGCTCAGAGCAGCTCCCCCTGGTGTGGGAACTTATGCTTCTTACCATATCCTCGGACTTCCCAGGTGGCGCAGTGGTGAAGAACCCTCCTGCCAATGCAGGAGACCCAGGTTCCATCTGTGGGTCAGGAAGATCCCCTGGAGAAGGGAATGGCGACCCACTCCAGTATTCTTGCCTGGAGAATTCCATGGACAGGGGAGCCTGTCGGGCTGCAGTCCATGGGGTCGCAAAGAGTCGGACACCACTTAGGAAGTGAACAACAGCAACAACTAAGAAATCTTAACAGCTAAGAATGGCACCCCGAGCCTGGCCGGTGTGTTGAGTCAGTGATTCAGCTGCAGTACCAAAGGGGTGAACCTGTCTCCCCAGCAGGAGCCCGGGGCTCGTGGGGCCTGTGTCAGGGAGCAGACCCTCAAAAATCACCCTGAGGGTAGTGGATCACAGGGTACTGAGTGACGTCCCAAGACTGGGCAAAAGCCCCGGAGCGTTCCTGTGTCTTCAGTTGGTTTTTGAGATGTCCTGGTGGCAAGAGTGAGGCAAAAATAGCCAGATGATCACAAAGTCTTGTTGGTTCTTCCCTCCAAATGACTTCTGTATTGCCAGCCCCAAGCAAGACCAGGCCTCAACTCCCCCACTGTCTGGTTCCCAGGGACAATGGTGGCCCTGAGCTCCATGACCCTCCCCTGGTGCATGAAGGTGGGGGTCTCCATGAGAGGAGCTTTTAAAGCAGTGTAGCTGAGAGGAAGTGGGCTCCCGTCTTGAGGAGGAGACCCCAGAAGACAGGCAGGGAAGCCAAGGATTAACCCGCCCTCAAGTTCCCAAGAAGCCACTTGTGCCCATTTTACAGATGAGGAAACTGAGACCCTGGGGGACCAGGTGACTTTGTCCAGGGTCACCGAGCAAGTCACTCATTAATTCATTTGACAAGCTTGTGTCAGTGTTTTACAGGGACCTGAGCACAGCAATAGATGAAGCAGCAGTGAGAGCTCTGGGGGCCCTGGGGCCCTGCCTGGGCTGGGGAGGCCTCCTGCTGGGCCTCCCGGAATGAGACTGTGTCTTTCCCCATGGGCTGGCCTGGGAGAGGGTGATGCTAAGCCCTGGGAAATAGGACAGCCCTGGGCTTCTGGTATCATTGGCACAGTCCCCTCCCCCTCTGCAGGCTCCTCCTCCCCCTCCCCCGCTTTTGTTTCTTGGCCTCCGCAGCCTCTCCCTCCCTCCTTCCCTCTCTCTCTCTCCCCCTCTCTCTGTCTCTCTCTGCTGTGACCCCCTCCCCCCAACTCCCCTTGCAGGTCTTCACACTACAATTAAGCAGTGATTCTATTCCCTCTGTCTCCCTGCCTTTTCCATTCCCTTTCTCTCCACCCCGGGGACCAGGGTGTCCTGGTAGGAGGCTGAGCCACATCCCCTCCCCTGGTGGCCCTTCATCTCACAGCCCAGGCAGTGCAGAGCCCAGGGCGGTCTGAGTTCCCCTTTCTCTGGGACACTGTAGAGAGCTTTTGTTCTGAGCCCACAGCACAAGGGGTGGGAGAGAGGCCTTGCCCTGAGAAGCCACGTGCCGCAAGAGGGCCCAGGCCAATGACAAGAGGGGCCCTGAAGTGTGGGGACCCCGCCCTGGCGCACAGGTGGGGTGCGCCTCCTGCCCTGGGCAGCCCGTGCCAGGATGTTAAAACAGGAGGGCTGTGGCCTGTGAGAAGGAGCTGGGGCGGGGGTGGGGGGCACAAAAAGATGGCCCAGGAGGAGGAGGAATGATGGCACCCGCGTTGCAAAACCCCCAGCTTCCCAACCCCCGGCCCCGTGTGCGATAGGCAGACAAACTCGCATGTGAAATGCAGGAGAATTAGATTCCCTCTGTCTTCTTTCTCCGGGCCTCTGTCTCAACAAACACAGCTCCTCCCCCCCACACACACACAGCCTGCCTGGCTGCCCCAGTGAACACTCAGCCCCTTCAGCGTGTATTTACAGGGTGATATGCGTCGGTTAAGCAGGGGCCTGACCAGCAG
>NW_011494727.1:1674225-1678652 GCF_000754665.1 Bison bison bison
CCAGCAGGTGGGTTAATCAAGGCTCCCAGGAAGAAGTGCTTTCTGAGTGGATACCCAAGGAGAGAGGGGCTCTAGCTGCCCTGGAAGGGGACCCGCCTTGCCCAGTCCGGCTGGAGCCTTGGACCAGCCAGACAGGAGCGGGTCCTGGGTCTACCTGTGCATTCCCGCGGGCTCACGGGAGCCTGAGGAGGGAGGGCTCGGAGCCAAGACGCGGCCTCCCAGGTTGCACGGTCGGCGGGGCGGAGCTGCAGGTACGGAGCCTGGATGGGCCAAGGTGCTGACCCAGTGCTGCCCTCGCTGCCGGGGCACTGTTCTGTCTTCTAGTTCCCCAACCAGGGATCAAATCCATGCCCCCTTCATTGGAAGCACAGAGTCTTCAGTACTGGCCTGCCAGGGCACTCTTGAGCTTGCTACTTACACCTCGGATTCCCGGGCCGTGGAGTGTGGTGCCCACTACTGCCCACCCCCACGGGGTTGTTTTTAGGATTAAAAGGCTTGCCTAGGACCTGCTGAGTACTCAGTCACCGCATTTGTGGTTAGTTGTTGGCAGCTGTGTGTCCCCACACTTGGGCATAAACCCCTCGAGAGCAAGGGCTGTGGGCAGGTCCCCGTCTACACTCAGGCACAGGCTGTAGTCCTCAGCCCCAAAGTAAACCACCAGCCTGTCCCCGTGGGAGGGGGATGCATGGTGGCCGGGGGCAGGTTCAGCTTGCACCTGGGTTCCTGGTGTGAGCCTTGGGAGTGGCCCTTCTGCTCTTAGAAGGTCCTCCTAACAGGGCTGGAATGTTACACGACCACCCTCCCTGTGGGGGGCTGCCCCAGACATGTGCTTCCACGGGCAGGCGCTCATCTGCCAATGTCTGTGTGTGTGCTCAATCATGTCCAACTCTGCGAGCCCATGGACTGTAGCCCCCCGGTCTTCTCTATCCATGGATTTTCCAGGAAGAATATGGAGTGAGTTGTCATTTCCCCTTCCAAGGGATCTTCCTGACCCAGGGATTGAACCCGCGTCTCCTGCATTGGCAGACAGGTTATTTACCACTTGCACCGCCTGAGAAGCCCTCATCTGCCAATAGAGTGATGTGTTATGGGTTTCTTTGCTCCCATTCCCTACAGGTGCTAGAAGAGGGGTGCTGCCAGGGACTGGGGCCTGGAGGAAAGCACAGGAGATGTGGAATCTAGAAAAATAGCCCTGATCCACCTATTTGTAGGGCAGCAATAGGGACACAGACATAGAGAACAGACTTGTAGAAAGGAGAGGGTGGGATGATTGGAGAGAGTAGCCTGGAAACATATACATCCCCATGGGTAAAACAGGTAAATAGTGGGAATTTGCTATATGATGCAGGGAGCTCAAATCTGGTGCTGTGTGACAAAGTAGAGAGCTGAGATGGGGTGGGAGGTGAGAGGGAAGTTCAAGAGGGAGGGGACATATGTATACCTATTGCTGATTCATGTTGATGTATGGCAGAAACCATCACAATATTGTAGAGTGATTATCCTCCAATTAAAAATAAAGTAGGTGGGATTGGAGGGGAGAAAAGCACAGGGGAGGGACTGACATCTCTGCCGACATACTCATCTCATGTCCTCAGCACCCCAGGACTCGGGCATCACCTCCCTCTCAGCAGAGATGAGGAAACTGAGGCTCAGGGCATGACAGGATGAGCCTGAACCAGAAACGGGCAAAGTCCAGATCTGAATTCGGAATCCAGGCCAAGTCCCAGCACAGGCTCCGCCGCTGAGGGTCAGTCCCTCCCCTCTGCTGGCCCTGCCTTTGGGGAAGTCTGGAAAAAGTGCTGAGCTGCTTGTTTTCTCAAGCCCACAGCTGACACGAGGGCTGCCGCTGGGCGCTGCTGGACGCTGGGTCAGATGGGCCGCTGTCCTCCGAGGCAGTGAGGCTCCCCGCACAGGGAGGCAGGGGGGTTGCAGTGGGCACAGCAGTCTCCTCTGGACACCACGGGGGACCTCATTGCCTTTCATCTCCAAGCACAGGGCCCAACCCAGACCAAGGATTTAGCAAATTATTTGTTGCACTGATCAAATGAGTTCTTAGTCTCTAGAGGCTGACATAGAATCACCCAAACCTTTGATGAATTTGGGACCCCAGAATGGAGAAATCTCTCAGGTCTGTGGTTTTCATCCAGAAAGTCTGCTTCTTTGAGGACTTCCCTGGCGGTCCAGTTAATTTTATTTATTTATTTATTTATTTAGGCCATGCCATGCAGCATAGGGGGGGCGGTCTTATAGTTCCCCAACTAGGGATAGAACCCTGCATTGGGTTCCCCCCTGCATTGGGAATGCAGAGTCTTAACCACTGGGCCCCCCCAGGGAAGTCCCCCTCCCCCATTCTTGGATGGGGAAACTGAGATGCAGAAGTGACTTAGCTTAGTCACTTGTATGTGACAGAGCTGGGACTTGAGGCCAGGCTGCCTGACTCCCAGCTGAGTGTTCTTTCCAACTCGGGGTGGGAGGGTGAGCTCTCTCCATCAGGGCTAGCCACCCCCTCCTCACAACCCCCAGCCTGTTCCAGAGGTTTTCCTTCCATCCGACCCTTTCCACAAGAGCCCTGCTTTAAGCTTAATAGTTTACTCTTTAGTGTCCATTTCAAGGAGGCTAAAATTCCTCTCTGGGGTATTTTATTTTTAGCTGGCTTCAGGAAGGGGAAGCTCCTCTGGCCTACTAGGGGGAGGGAGACACCGGCCGGGAGCCTGCTTCCTGAGGAAGGGCCGCCGCCATGCACCTGACCCTGGCCCCGGAGGAAGTCTCAGGCAGGAGCCACCACAGTCCTGTCTTTCCCCTTCCTTATGGAGCGCCTCTGTTGTGCTGTGCTAGACACCGAGCAGGGGGGCAGGGTGCAATCTGATGAGGACCCCAGGCCAGGGAGGAGGCCCTCCCACATCAGGGAGAGCTGGAGAGCTGAGAAGCACCGGGAACTGGGGGAATTTCAGGGAAGCCTGGGGAGCTGGTGGGAGGAGCCAGGAGCTCAGTGGGGTTGGGGAAAGGGCACCCCGGTGGGAGAACTCTGTGCAAAGGCCAGGCTACGCAGAGGGCACCGGTGTGGCAGATCCCCTAGGAAGGCAGGAAGCTGATGCCCCGGCTTTGGACCCGGACAGGTGGGCTTAGTGGCTTTTGTAGAAACACCTGTTGGATCACAGAACGTGGCTGTGAAGCTGGGAGCTAGTTTTAGCATTCACTTCAGCCAGTTTTCTCCAGCTTGTTAGCCATCACAGACTCCTTCTTTCAAGTCAGATCTTTTATGAAATTCCAGGGTACATATCAGACACAAGCTATATTTTAATCAGTGTAAACGTAGGTCATTAAATGTGCAACATTTAGCTAATCAAGAGCAATGACCTGTTGTGCAAGGCACAGTCATTTAGCATCAGGGCTGACAGGTGGTAACTGCTGTCTGAGCTTGGCCTCGGCACCTAATTTATTTTTGTGTGTTGCCTTGTTCTTGCCCAATATATTTAAAAACCCAAAACACCACATTCACATGGCCAAGCAAATGGTGACAGTTGTACAGTCTCAAGGTCAGTGTAAAATTATACCTTAGACACAAAGCCATTGTGTGGGAACAAGGTATATATTTCATTTGAGTAAAGATGGGTTTTTTTAACATCAGTTTTTAAAAGAGCAGAATCTTTACTGTTTGCCATTTTGGATCCCATTCTTTTGGGAACTCCTGTACCACTGGGGAAACCCAGCCTCCCTATTTCACAGATGGGAAGACTGAGGCCAGCAAGGGGGCAGGGCTTAACCAGGACCCCCACAGGCAGATGGAGGTTGTGGCAAACAAAGATCAGATACACAGAGGGTGTCATGGCTCCCCGTAATTACCCTGTGCCCTGTTCCCAAGACAGGAATAGAAAGACGTCGGGGACAGACACACCCAGATTTGGGCGAGCCCTCGCTGAGCTGTGTCTGTCTGTCGTCGGTCTGGCAGCCTTGAGCTGGCGGTGCTCATGTTCCCTTCTCTTCCCGCAGCGATGCCCTCCTAGCCAGCCGCCACGGGATGGAGGGCTTCATGGACTCAGGGACACAGACTGATGCCGTGGTGGTGCTGTCTTTGGCTCAGGCCGCCGTGCTGGGCCTGGTCTCGGAAAATGAGCTCTTTGGAGCCACCATAAGCGCCGAAGCCTTCTACCCGGACCTGGGGCCGGAGCTGTCCGGGGCAGCCATAGGGGAGCCCCGGCCCCCGGGCCCCGACGTCTACCAGCTGGCCTGCCACGGGCGGGCCCTGGAGGAGCCGGCCGAGGAGGAGGTGCTGGAGGTGGAGGCGGCCTTCGAGAAGCACACCCGGCGGAAGACGCGGCCGCCTGTGCGTCTGGTGCCCAAGGTCAAGTTTGAGAAGGTGGAGGAGGAGGAGGAGGTCTACGAGGTGTCAGTGCCCGGCGGCGACGACAAGGATGCCGGCCCAGCAG
>NW_011494727.1:1678752-1691771 GCF_000754665.1 Bison bison bison
CGGGGTCAGGATGATCGCCCTCAGCGTCTTCAGCCGCAAGCCCCGGACGCTGCGACACCTTCCCCGCGCCCCGCGGCCGGAGCTGGACGTAGCCCCCTTCGACCCCCACTTCCCCGACCCGGCCCGGGACGCCTTCGCCGAGCCCCGCATGGCGCTACCCAGGCCGGAGGCCCTGCCCGTGGAGTGCGGCTTCGAGCCGCCGCACCTGCCCCCACTGAGCGACCCCGAGCCCCCCACCATGGAGTCCCCGGAGCCCGTGAAGCCGGAGCAGGGCTTCGTGTGGCAGGAGGTGGGCGAGTTCGAAGCGGACGCAGCCGGCTCGACGGTGGAGCGCCACAAGAAGGCCCAGCTGGACCGGCTGGACATCAACGTGCAGATCGACGACTCGTACCTGGTGGAGGCCGGCGACCGGCAGAAGCGCTGGCAGTGTCGCATGTGCGAGAAGTCCTACACGTCCAAGTACAACCTGGTGACGCACATCCTGGGCCACAACGGCATCAAGCCGCATTCCTGCCCGCACTGCAGCAAGCTCTTCAAGCAGCCCAGCCACCTGCAGACGCATCTGCTGACGCACCAGGGCACCCGGCCACACAAGTGCCAGGTGTGCCAGAAGGCCTTCACGCAGACCAGCCACCTCAAGCGCCACATGCTGCTGCACTCGGAGGTCAAGCCCTACAGCTGCCACTTCTGCGGCCGCGGCTTCGCCTACCCCAGCGAGCTCAAGGCCCACGAGGTGAAGCACGAGAGCGGCCGCTGCCATGTGTGCGTCGAGTGCGGCCTGGACTTCTCCACGCTGACGCAGCTGAAGCGCCACCTGGCCTCCCACCAGGGCCCCACCCTCTACCAGTGCCTGGAGTGCGACAAGTCCTTCCACTACCGCAGCCAGCTGCAGAATCACATGCTCAAGCACCAGAACGTGCGGCCCTTCGTGTGCACCGAGTGCGGCATGGAATTCAGCCAGATCCACCACCTCAAGCAGCATTCGCTCACCCATAAGGTAAGGGCGCCGTGTGCCAGCCGCACCCTGGCCAGACCTGGCCCCTGGAACCTCCCCGCCAGGCACACACCTCCCCCCGGCCGGCCTCCTGAGTCTCTGCTTTCTCCTCCTGCCGAGCTTTCATCCAGGGCTTCCCATAGTGCTGGATGAGACCACTTAGGTGGTGAACGTTTCTTTCTTTCTTTTTTTAATATTTGTGTGCTCAGTCACTTGAGTCGTGTTCGACTCTGCAACTCCCATGGACTGTAGCTCTCCAGGCTCCCCTGTCCATGGGATTTTCCAGGTAAGAATACTGGAGTGGGTTGCAGTTTCTTCCTCCAGGGGATCTTCCTACCCAAGGATTAAACTCCTGTCTCCTGCGTCTCCTGTATTGCAGGCAGATTCTTAACCAGCAGACCACCAGGGAATTCCCAAATGTTTCTATTTTTATCGTTATATTTATTTATTTATTTATCAAAATAAATATATTTATTTTGATGTTCAGTTGCTCAGTTGTGTCCAACTCCTTGCACCCCGTGGACTGCAGCATGCCAGGCTTCCCTGTCCTTCCCCATCTCCCAGAGTTTGCTCAGATTCATGCCCATGGAGTCAATGATGCCATCCAGTCATCTTATCCTCTGTCACCCCCTTTTCTTGCCATCAGTGTTTCCCATCATCAGGGTCTTTTCCAGTGAGTTGGCTTTTTGCATCAGGTGGCCAAAGCACTGGAGCTTCAGCTTCAGCATCAGTCCTTCCAATGAATATTCAGGGTTGATTTCTTTTAGTATTGACTAGTTTGATCTCCTTGCTGTCTAAGGGACTGTACATGACCACTGGAAAAAGCATAGCTTTGACTTGATGGACCTTTGTCAGCAAAGTGATGTCTCTGCTTTATTTTGATGAGTGTTAGGAAAAAGATGTAACTGAAACTAGTTTTTGTTTATTTGGATTTTGGTTTTTGTGTGTGTGGTTTGGGGGATTTTTTTTTTTTTTTAAGATATGAACCGTTTTTTTAATTTAACAACCAAAGACATGTTTCTGAATGTGGTGTCTCCTACCTAATCCTGACATCTGCAATTCAGATGCAGGTGAGCAGAGGGGACACATCTGCCACCCTGCTGGGTCCCCTTAGGTCAACAGCAAACGCTTTGGGGGGACTTGCTGGGCCGCAAGCCTGGAGCTCTGCAGGGGCTTCAGCCCCAGTGTCTCAGGTGCTCTGAAATTAGTTTTTTAAATAGTAAAACTTTATTCATTTTAAAACATTTGAACTGAAGTGTTTGAAGAATCCCTGCAGGACCCAAGGAGCATAGTTTTAGAATCGCTGATTTTCCATCTCACAGCTGGGAGGACCCGGCCAGAGACAGGCCAGGATGCCGTAGGGAAGTAGATGAGATGCTCAAGAACACAAAGGGCTCCCCTTGCCTCTCATAATTACGAGAGTCTATCAAAAGCGTGTGACTCTCTTTTACTGCTACTGCTACTGCTAAGTCACTTCAGTCGTGTCCGACTCTGTGTGATCCCATAGACGGCAGCCCACCAGGCTCCCCCGTCCCTGGGATTCTCCAGGCAAGAACACTGGAGTGGGTTGCCATTTCCTTCTCCAGTGCATGAAAGTGAAAAGTGAAAGTGAAGTCGCTCACTTGTGTGCGACTCTTAGCGACCCCATGGACTGCAGCCCACCAGGCTCCTCCACCCATGGGATTTTCCAGTCAAGAGTACTGGAGTGGGGTGCCATTGACTCTCTTTTAAGCAAATACTAAATATATTTCATTGTAGAAGGGAGTGAGGGACTTCCCTGGTGGTCCAGTGGTTAAGAATCCACTTTCCAATGCAGGGATGCAGGTTTGATCCCTGGTCGGGGAACTAAGATCCCACATGCCAAAGGGCAACTAAGCCCACAGGCCACAACTTTTGAGCCTGTGTGCTCTGGAGCCCATGTGCTACAACATGGACCCGATACAGCCAAATAAATATTAAAAAAAAAAAAAAAAAAAAAAGCTTTAAAAAGGGAATGAATGTAAGGGAAAATATTTGTTATGGAGAAGTACAATTGGTTCCAAATACTCTGAAATGAGGCAAAGTGGCCTGTGGAGACAGATGGCAGAGCAACACTGTCTTGTCTGCCGTGTCTCTAGACATCACCTTGACCAGTTCTCCCCTGCCTTCCTGCCTCCCTGGAGGCTGCTAACCACCCTGACTTTCAGCCAGCGTCACCTCCTTTGAGGGGCCTTTACATCCAGACAGGCTGAATGAGGCTTCTCGGGTCCCACCATCCCACTCTGGCACTTGGCCTGCGCTGTGGTTTCCACCCAAAGCCAACCAGCTTCACATTGAAGCTGAATGTGCATGGAGCTGGGGCTTCCCAGGTGGCGCTAGTGGTAAAGAACCCACCTACAATGCAGGAGACATAAGAAACTCCGATTTGATCCCTGGGTCAGGAAGATCCCCTGGAGGAGGGCATGGCAACCCGCTCCGGTATTCTTGCCTGGAAAGTCCTATGGACAGAGGAGCCTGGCAGGCTACAGTACATGGGGTTGCAAAGAGTCGGACATGACTGACCAGTAGAGCACGCATGTGCATAGAGCTACCACTCTCCACAGCTGTGGCCTTAGAGAGGCTCCAGGTTGAACTCGTGTCCTTGTCTCTCACAGTGGACATTGCAGTGAGTAGGGGAGAATATCCTGCCAAGCCGAGAATCCAGCCTGTCCCAGCCCTGGGAACTTTTTTTTTTTTAATATATTTTTAAAAATTTATTTGGCTGCACTGGGTCTTAGTTATGGCATATAAGATCTAGTTCCATGGCCAGGGATCGAACCAGGGTCCCCTGCATTGGGAGCGTTGAGTCTTAGCCACTGGACTACCAGGGAAGTCCCCTTGGGCTCCTCCATTCAATTGGTGTAGCTACCTAGACTGTAATGTTAAGAAGGATTCTGAAGCTGAATCTGGCCTTGGCCATAAAACCAGATGATTGACTATTTATGCCTGCAGGGGGCTTGGGTGATGAGAATAGAGAGCGATAAGTACACGTGCTGTGTACTTGCCATCTTTCTCCTCTATCTTTGTAGACTTTAAAATCCCCACAAGTCTACAAAGTGTTAAAATAAATAAATAAATAATACTATGAAGAAAAGGGGAAAGCAAAAATCAAAGGCTGATAAAACTGAAAACATTCCTGTGATCAGCCTCAGTGTATGCAGTGCACACACCATGCACGAAGTCAGCTCCCCAAGGGCAGGGCCCCCTGGTGGTCACACACGTCATCTTCACTGTGTCAAGCCGGCCCACACAGGAGACACGGTCTGTCTGCCGAGAGATAGACACTGGGACCATGGGGTCACAGAGTCAGACACGTCTGAGAGACTAAGAAACAGCAAACAACAGAAAGTCATTTCCCAGAAGCCCTGATGGTCAGGGCCGCACGAACACACTCCCAGAACCTGTGTCCATCGTGCGGTCCTGACCACAGCTCCCGCCCGCCCCCCACCTCCCCACAGGGCGTGAAGGAGTTCAAGTGCGAGGTGTGTGGCCGAGAGTTCACCCTGCAGGCTAACATGAAGCGGCACATGCTGATCCACACCAGCGTCCGGCCCTACCAGTGTCACATCTGTTTCAAGACCTTCGTGCAGAAGCAGACCCTCAAGACCCACATGATCGTCCACTCGCCCGTGAAGCCGTTCAAATGCAAGGTACCGGACCCTCGGGCCCCAGGGCAGGACTTGCTCACAAGTGGCCCCGGCGTGTGATCACAGGAGGCGGGACCCAGGCTGGGCAAGGGGGGGCCGCTCCCCCCACCCAACCCCCGTTGGCTGAAACTGCTGGGCTCTGGGGGGGTGGGGGGTAGGTGGTGAGGGTTGAGGTCCTATAAGCTACTGAATTGGCTGCTTTTCTTTGGCTGCACTGAGGCTTGTGGGATCTTAGTTCCCCAGCCAGAGATGGAACGCAGGCCCTTGGCAGTGAAAGTGCAGAATCTTAACCACTGGACCGCCAGGGAATTCCCCGAAGTTGATTTTGGAGAGTTGGGGGCGGGGGTGAAGGTCACGGTGCAGCCTCAGGGAAGGAGCCCAGGCCAGAGACTCAGTGCTGCCGGAGCTCCCAGCCTGGGTCTCAGCCTCGGCTCAGGGAGTGTGGGGCAGACCCGCAGGAACGGTGACCTGCAAGGAGGGGCCCAGTCCTCGGCCTCTGCAGTCACATAGGAAGGGACAAAGGGGATGCGATTCAGGCCCAGCCATGGAGGTGGGAGCGGCTAGGGGTGGGGGAGGACAGGCCCCCAGGCTGACAAGGCCGGGCTGGGGCGGGGTGTGTTCCAGGTGTGCGGGAAGTCCTTCAATCGCATGTACAACCTGCTGGGCCACATGCACCTTCACGCGGGTAGCAAACCCTTCAAGTGCCCCTACTGCTCCAGCAAGTTCAACCTCAAGGGCAACCTGAGCCGGCACATGAAGGTCAAGCACGGCGTCATGGACATCGGCCTGGACAGCCAAGGTGGGTGGGCCACACGCCGAGGACGGAGCAGGAATGGTCCTGTCATGGCGCACTCAGGAGCCTCCTGTCCAGTGAGGGGAGTGGGGAGGCTGGCCAGGCCTGAGACCTCACTGGGGTGGGCTCAGGTCTGGAGAGAGGGCTCCCCGGAGGGCCATCAGCGTGATAACGATGGGACGTTTATGTATTCTCCAAAGGACTTACGTGGGCTCACATAAACAATAATAAAAAGAATATTTGTTGAGTGCTGTGTGCCAAGCCTTTATTAACTCATGTGACCCTCACTGCGAGGTTGGCTCTGTTATTATCACCATTGTACAGATGCAGGCACTGAAGGATAGAGAAGTTAGGGAACTCATGCAAGATCATCACTGAGATAGAGCATTTTTAACACATTATTTGACCGGAGATGTGTTAATATGTCTTTTATTACCCAGACGTTTTTGTCTGGAGACATATCAATATGTTTTTAGAGAGTGATACAATTAACGTCACCGTGCAAAGTTATTAGAGCTTAAAACTGATCAAGGGTTCATTATACAATTTACGATTGTTATAATTCACATTTTGCTCTGTTAGATTTTTGTTCCAACCTTGTGTATGTTATAAACGCAAGTTTATTACCATAAAATTTCAAAAATGATGCATTATAAAATTTTGAGTAAAACAAGAATTTTTCGGTGAATTTTATGCAGTTACTTCCTCTGATTGTCTAAGCAACATAAATAATAGTGTCTCAGAAGATGATAGTTCTTCAGAATATAGTTCTGATTCAGAATGTATTAGACCAACAAAAAGACAAAAAAAAACCTTAGTTTGGGATATTCAAAATGAAAATGAAACTCATAGTGCTGGAGAAGACTTTATAGGTGTGTCAGGTATAACTATTGAATGTAATAATCTGCAAAGTGTTAGTGAAATAACGGAATTAATATTTGACTGGCCAAAGTAAAAATAACTGGTCAAAGGCATTAGTTTCTGCAAAAATCCCCCAGTTTATAATGAGTTTAAAAATAGATGGGAAGGAAAGTAACAAAAGGGAAAATGCCAACTGAAAGATAAGGGAGAGCCAGGTGAGGTCACAAGCCCAAGTACAAGTGGGAGGTTCTGTGGGCATGCAAAAGGGAGCCCTGAGCTTCCCAGTGGCCAAGGCAAAAAGGGTAATACAGTCAGTCACACTCTTCCTAGTGCCTGGCGGAAGGAATGCAGCCCACATACTCAGGAGACTTTTGCTCACCTCTGCAGTTGGCGGAGGTTTCATTGGCTGTTTGTTATAACATCCCCACGTGTTAGTGATGACCTCTCCCCTCAACACTGGTCAGTAGTGGAAGCACCTTCTTCTTTCTGGCCTCATGGGGAGGAGACACTAGAGATTCTACAGGAAGGAGTAGACAGCCACACTTGCAGAAGGTTCCTTGTATAGTCTGGAGCTATTTGACTTTTCTGGAGTTTCTTCCAAGATGCACAGCTAGGAATGTGTGTTGACAATCACTGGGTGGGTTGACTTGCCATGTGAGGTTACTCATGAGGAGCCAATCAGATGCTGGGGCATGATGGAAATAACCCTGCTTTAGCTTTGGAACAGTGAGTGGCCTGGGGTTTTCTGGTAGAAACAAGTGTCCTCAGTTTTCCATTCTCCCTGAGTAAGGATGGAATGCTGTTGACTGCATATAGATGCTCTGTTGCACCTTCTTCCTTAGCATGTGGTTCTGGGGCCAGCAGTGTTGGCATCACCTGGGATCTTGCTAGAACTGCAGACTCACCTCCACCCCAGACCTGCTGAATCAGGATCTGCATTTCAGAAAGATCCCTCGGTGATTTGTTTGCACTGGAAAACTTTAGAGGCATTGAATGAAGTGATGGTTTTCAAATTTGAGCCAGGGAGCATGAGAATCACTGGAGGCTTGTTAAAGTGCTGAATCCCACCCCCCAGAGCTTCTCATTCTGTAGGTCTGGAGTGGGGTCAGACCATTTGCATTTCCAAGTTCCTAAGTCAAAGGGAAGCTACCGGTCAAGAAACTCAAATTGGGAACCTCTGATTCTAAGCTCTAGAGAGCCATTCTTAAACTTGGCTACACATTGAAATCACTTAGAGAAGTTTTAAAGTGCTGATGCCTGAGTCTCAACCACAGAGATTCGAATGTAATTGATCTGGCATGTGGCCCAGGATCCGAATTTTTTTTTTTCTTTTTTAAGCCCCTTAGTTAATTCTATGCAGAGTAGAGTCTGAGAGCCAGTACTCTAGTGCATCTGCTAGGAAGCAAACCCACCAGGAGGGACAGAGCAGGACTGGTCCTTTGAAAGCAGCTGTCCCTACAAACCTCTCTTCCAGGGTGTGGCTAAGGCATAAGCTCTTTCTATCTGAGGTCAACAACCAAGGATGCCTACAATGGCTTTCTTCCTGATTGTACCAGATAACAGACAGTAAAGCAGGGATTGGCAGGGGAATGGCTAGGGCCCAAGTCACTCATATATAACCTTGGTCTGAGAAGCTCAGGCTTGATCTTGTGCAGGAGGAAGGCAGCATACATTCTAGATAGAGCTATCCAATAAACTATAGGACTGTAATTCAAGAGGTAGATTAATGTTTTTGCAAAAAAAATAAGTAAATAAATGGTACAAATTGTTCCCTGGGGCCAACTGGAACTGCCAAATAGAGTTAATAAAAAAAGTTGGGAGGGTAACAAGTGACTCAAAGGTAGAACTTTTTCCTGGCTTTATTTTGTTGTTGTTGTTGAGTTGCCAAGTTGTGTCCAACTCTTTGCGACCCCATGGACTGCCACATACCAGGCTTCCCTGTCCTCCACCATCTCCTGGAGTTTGCTCAAATTCATGTCCCCTGAGTCGATGATGCTATCTTTCCATCTCATCCTCCGTCCCCGTCTTCTCCTAGCCTCAATCTTCCCCAGCATCATGGCTCTTCACATCAAGTGGCCAAAGTATCAGAGCTTCAGCTTTAGCACCAGTCCTTCCAATGAATATTCAGGGTTGATTTCCCTTAGGATTGACTGGTTTCATCTCCTTGCAGTCCAAGGGACTCTCAGGAGTCTTCTCCAGCACGACAATTTGAAAGCATCAATTCTTCAGCCTTTATGTAGCTTATTTTTAATCAGCTATATGATAGCTGATTAAAGTGTGCCACTAGGATTTGAGGAAGAAACAGCCTAGGGTCTGTAAGACGTGGTGCAGTTGACCTTGTTTTATAGTCAGAAGACTCAGTGTGTCATATGCCATGGACACAACAGACACCCCAATCAGACCAGCTTAAACAATAAGGAAATAAATGAAGAAATGATTTGCAGTCCAGGTTATCTGCAAAATTGACTGATCCAGCCCCTCAGCAATGACAGGGTGAGACTCCCTCTCTCCACAGCATTGGCTGTGATTTTCCTCATGGTCACAAAATAGCTGCCAGTAGCCTTTAGGGCAACATGCTTCCCTGTTCACCTCCATTGGAAGAGCAAGAGCCTGCTGTCCTTTGCTCTATGAAACCAATGAGAACATTCTCAGAACTCACTAGTAGGCCTTTCCTCATGATTCATTGGCCAGAATTGGGTCCCATTCCTCATCCTGAGCCACTCATTGGCAAGGAGTGGGATTGCCATTCAATCAGTGGTTCTCAATGGGGGACATTTATTTGACCATGTCTAAGAGACATTTGGGGATTCCCTGGTGGCTCAGACGGTAAGAATCTACCTGCAATGCAAGAGACTCCGGTTTGATCCCTGGGTCAGGAAGATTGCCTAGAGGAGGAAATGGCAACTTACTCCAGTATTCTTGCCTGGAGAATCCTATGGACAGAGGAGCCTGACGGGCTGCAGTCCCTGGGGTCGCAGAGTCAGACACGACTGAGCAACTAATACACAAGAGACAGTTGGGTATTACAGCTTGGGTGATGTTATTGCTATCTAGCTGGCAGAGGCCACAGATGCTGTGAAACATCCTACAATGCACAGGCCAGTCCCCCAAAACAAAGACTCATGGCCCAAGGTGTTAATAATGCCAAGGTTGAAAAACCATGCCTTAGACTCATCAAGGCTACCCCTGGGCTGGGTTCTGTTTCCTCCCAAATACAACGCATCTCCTAGATAGACGGGGCACAATGCACACTGGGACTCAGCCACAGTCCCTGCCAGCAAGCCTCCTTGTGTCCTCTGGGCCTCCCTCCCTCCAAAACTCATCAGAAGGCAGCCCCACCCAGGCCTCCACCTCTGTGGAGTTTTCTATCTGGCTTTGTTCCAACAGTAAGAGCTTTATAAAAGATTTCAATTTGATAAAATGACTGGAGGCCTTTTAAAATAAGAGTTTTTATCTCATCATCTTTGTTTACCTACCTTGAGTGTTTGGCCTTGGAGAGCAGGGCCAGAGGATACAGTTGGCACCAGAGGAAACAGCCCTTTGAGATAGTCACAAGTAGATCAAAACAATAGCACTTGCTGGGTGCCCCTGAGCAAGTTGATAAACCTCTCTGAACTTGCTTTTGCTCTCCTAAATGGGGTTGCTGTGAGCATTCAGGAGATGATACATGTCACGTGCCTGGCATACAGTAGGTGCCAAATAAGTGGTGTGGCCAACATGATACAGCACAGGAATCTTTCATATGGGAAAGGGGATTAATTAGTCATGTTGCAAAGAATAAATAAGGGCTTAGTGACTTAGGGGTCTTCCCTGGTGGCTCAGATGGCAAAGAATCCACCTGCAAAGCGGAAGACGTGGGTTCGATCCCTCAGTTGGGAAGATCCCCTGGAGAGGGGAATGGCTACCCACTCCAGTATTCTTGCCTGGAGAATTCCATGGACAGAGAAGCCTGGCGGGCTAGTCCATGGGGTGGCAGAGTCGGAGAAAACGGCGACTTTCACTTTCATGACTCAGGAGGTGCAAGAGACCCCCCCCAGAGTTCAAATCCAGGCCTGAACTCACTCGGCACACATTTGAAAAGCCACGGGAGTCAGTCAGGTCCCCCCAGAGCAGGGCGGTAGAGGAAACCACTGAGTCTTCTGGAAGCCGTGACTAGGAACCACTCCTTTAGTTCTGCTTCCTGTGTGGGACTGACTGGCCATTCTCACAGGCAGCAGCTAAGCTTGACTGTGCCCTCTCTTGCAGACCCCATGATGGAGCTGACGGGCACAGACCCCTCTGAGCTCGACAGCCAGCAGGAAATGGAGGACTTCGAGGAGAACGCCTACGCCTACGCGGGTGTGGATGGCAGCGCCGAGGCCAGCGTCCTCTCCGAACAGGCCATGAAAGAGATGGCCTACTACAACGTGCTATAGCACAGGCCCGGCTGCCCGGAATGGGCGAGGAGGGCGTGGGGCGTGCCGGCTGCCTCCCTGCAGCTGAGGAACGAGCTGCTGCCCCACTGTCCTGAGCCCTGCCCTCCCACTTGGTCATTTGCACCACTAGGGACTTGGAGACCAAATGGAGACTGTACTACTGGCCTCAGCTGTGAACCCAGCACAGGCCCCAAGCATGGTGGGGAAGGAAGGATGACCCGGGAAGCCCAGGTCCCCATCTCCTGGGCCTGCTGCTGCGGGAGAAATGCGGATGGGGGCTGTTTGGGGACAGGCCACTAGGGCAGTGGTTCTGTCTCTTCAGGCCCAGCAGAGCGGGGGCAACCAGTGTTGGGGGGCTGCCCTCATGGCTCCTCAGGGGCCCTGTCACTGGAGAAGAGATCTCTTGAGCCATGGCGTGTTTCTCCTCTGGACCATCTCCTGTCTCTAGGGATGGTGGAGCTCTTGTGCTGGTTGGTCAGCCCTGCTCCCCACCGTCACCCACTCCCATCAGCCCATAGACTGGGAAAAGCCCAGGCCGAGTCCCGTTCCCCACCCAGTCCACAGACAGCCAGGCAGGGCCCTCTGCCTTCTACCTCCTGGTGCCCTCCACACTCTCTGCCAGCCAGGCATGCATGCGGCCCATAGGAAAGCAGGGTGCAGCCCCAACCCTGGCTACCATCCTCTCCAGCCAGCCCCCAGAAAGCCCCCATCTCACAGCCCTGTTTGGTTGGAAATGGGTGTCCCAAAAGTGGATTCCAACAAAATGTTATCCAGGGCAGCACGCCAGGGTCCCCTGACAAAGCCAGGACATGCAGTGCATGAGGCACTTGCTAACAAAGGTGGCGGCCCCCCAAGTGAGGGGAACAGGGAGGGAGTCACTGGGGACCAAGAGGGGCTGTCCTCAAGGAGGCCAAGGATGGCTTGTGGGGGGGAGGGGGGACTGGACTTTTTCTTATTTAAGGTCTAATAAGTATGCATTTTGAGGATGGGGACAGCCAAGAGTCACCAGAGTCCTAGGAAGAGCAACATATTTTAAAAAGGAAGACCACAGAGGAAAAAAACAAAAAAACCCTTTTTTTTTTTTTTTTGAGCAAAGGGGGGTATTTTGAAGGTAATTTATTTTTTTTTCTTTCCAAATCTGCGTCACCTATTCTCTTTTCTGATGGACATCATTTTCTTTTTCCCAGCGGAAGCTTTCTTGTGTGCTGTGCATGCTTTGTGGCTCCCCAACCAACCAAGAGCAGCCCAGGGACTCGGGGTGGGGATGGAGGGGGTACTTGCTGGTCTGGCCCTGGAGGGCGCGTGCAGCTGTGAGCAGGAAGCCTCAGGAGGCGAGGGCGAGAGGCAGGAAGGGGCAGAGCCTGGCAGGCCCTCCACCCCTGCCCTGCCCCTCTCGCCAGTGACTCGCTCCATGCCGCTCAGAGCAGCGGCCAGAGCTCCCATGCCTGCCCGCTCTCAGCCTCTGTCCCCAGCTCCTGCCTCGGAGCTGAAAAAGACTGCAGGGCCCCCGGGACGGTGAAAGAGCACACTGAGGAATGCCAGGGCACCCAGACTCCCACCCACTCGTACCCTGAGGACTGTGAGATGGGGTGGGAGTGGGGGCAGGCAGGGCCATCCGCAAAGGCACAGGAGGTGAGGCCACGGGCCCCAGGGAGCAGCTGGGAGGAGGTGCCCCCAGAGCTGTGTCCTTCCTGAAGGACCAGTGGCAACCCACTCCAGTATCCTTGCCTGGAGAATCCCCATGCACAGAGGAGCCCGGCGGGCCACAGTCCATGGGGTGGCAAAGAGTTGGACACAACTGAGTGACTAACACACACACACACACACACACAAGCCAGGCCTCAGGGTGGCTGAGATCAGGATGGGGGGAGGGGAGGACACAGAAGCCTCAGGATCAGGCAGCCAGGTGCCCCTTCCTTCTTCACTAGAGTTCATGCTGAGCAGCAAATGGGAGGACTGGGGGTCCTCACTCACCCCAAGTGTGGCTCTTTAGACCCCAAGGCCCCCAGCCTCCCAGGTGCCCGCCATGACGACCCTCAGGTGGCAGTGACCCCGTCACTGTAGATGACATTTTCTCCTGCTGAGCAGAAGCGTTGTCCCCTGCAAACTACCTCTTTCCACCACGTCTTCTCCCCCCACCCCAGGTACCAAAAACAAAAACCCATATCTCCTCCTCCTCCTCTTTCCGGCCACCCGGTGGCCTTGGTCTTGGAAGCCCACAGGACAAGGTCCAGCCCCCAGGCTGGCGCTCTCCTGTCTTCCCCCAGCCCCGCCATCAGCACCAGCCCTCT
>NW_011494727.1:1691871-1710057 GCF_000754665.1 Bison bison bison
CCCCACCCCCACCCCTGCCCCGTGCCTTGGACCTGGGCAAGGCTGAGAGAAGGAAGCAGCAGCACAACTCACAATCTGAGCTGGGGGGCGAGGGCGGCGGTCTCAGCAAGGCTCCAGTCCTCACCCTGCCCCGCCCTGCCCCAACCTGTTCAGAAGAGGCTCTTGAGGCCTCTCATGTGACTTGGAAACTCCTGGACGAACTCCATTCTAACTTATTTTGACATGTATACGAACCAACTGTTTTAGAAATTCCACTCGTGCAAAGCCCTACTGTGTTTTTATGTTCCTGTTTCAAAGAGAAGTTTACTTAGCAATAATTATAAATAAATGAATATTCTTTAGTGAGGTGACTGCGAGTGCTTCTTTCCATGGTTCTGGGTGGAACTGTTCTCACCCCTTCCCGGGAAGGAACCCCCTATGAGTACTTCATTCTCCAGGGGGCCCAGAGGAGCACCTGACCGTCCTTCCCACTAGAATGGCCACCTGCAGGGCTCTGAGCCCATGAGAAAGGGGTGCCGGCCAAGACCCCAGAATTCCTACCACTTGTAGAGAAAAGCTGCTTTCCCACCAACAGGCCTCCAGAACAGAAGCCAGCTCCTGGTGCCAGACTGGGCTTCAGAGGCTGTGTCTCCTGGGGAGCTGCCAGCCCTTGGCTGTTCACTGATGGGGAAGAAGGGCTGGAAACCTTGAGCTTCCCCCAGGAGCTGGTCCGGGCACAGCCAGCATGCCAGCCTTTCCTCTTCCAGCCCTGGGATTCCAGTGATGACTGGGAAAGAATGGGCTTAAAACACCTCCATGGAGATGGGCGCCTAGGAGCCCATCTCAAAGCTTCCAGGTATCTGGTTTCAGGAGCCTACAAGAGCCCGCCCAAATATGGGAAATGGACTTCGGGTTGCCAAGTGTTTATTTTTTTCAAGTCAAGACCTGAGACCAGGTATGGGCTTCCCAGGTGGTGTGGTAGTAAAGAATCTGCCTGCCAATGCAGGAGACACGGGTTTGATCCCTGGGTCAGGAGGAGGAAATGGCAACCCACTCCCAATATTCTTTCCTGGGAAATCCCATGGACAGAGGAACCTGGCGGGCTATAGTCCATGGAGTCACAAAGAGTTGGACACGACTGAGCACAAGACTGCACTTTTTTTTTTTTTTTTTTAAAGACTGCACTTTAACAGTAAAGGTTCTGGGTACCATCCTGGTCACAGAACCAAGACTCATAAGCCACACAGGATGGCCAAAAAAAAAAAAAAGTCACAACTCTTGCCCAGGACATTTAACACCAAAAGTAGAATATAATCCCTGCATAAAGCACAGCCCTTTAAATTGGATCTGTTTAGCTGTATTGCTTGCTTGCTTGCCAAGTCGCTTCAGTCCGACTCTGTGACCCTATGAACTGTAACTCGCAAGGCTCCTCTGTCCGTGGGATTTTCCAGGTGAGAATACTGAAGTGGGTGGCCATGCCCTCCTTCAGGGGATCTTCCTGACCCAGGGATCGAACCGCATCTCTTACATCTCCTGCGTTGGCAGGCAGGTTCTTTACCACTAGCATGTATAAACAACTCTATAATCTTAGTGTTCTAGTTTTGCCAAAGAATAGTGAAGAGGAGCCCGAGTCTGGGATTCAGTGGCCCGGACCAACCACACGGGAGCCCCACGCACACTCCCAGGCTCAAGCTCTAAGCAACCGTGGGCAAGAGAACTGAGGCGGTTACTCTGTGGGACCTGTTTTGAGGACTGAGAAACAGGCAAATCAAGAGGTCTGGAGACGTTTAGAAGGTTAAAACCAACAATGACAAAAAATATTGTTGGTTAAAACCAACAATAACAGCAACAACAAAACACAAAAAAGTATAACCAGAATCAAGTGGGAAGTGATTACTCTCAAAAAGGAGAAGAGGATATAGAAACCAGAACGTGCTGGGAAATCCCAGTGAACGCCCCACGAAGACCTGCTGCCCGGTCACCCCCCAGCCCCCGCACCCGGCCCCTGGACCGCAGAGGCCTGCGGCAGCCTGGGCATCCCAGTCCGCCCCTGCCGGAACCCACCAGCCCTTTGAAGGCGTCTGCCTCTTCAGCCCTGGCTGCCTCCTTCCCCTCAGGGACAAACACAGCAGACCTGTTTTGTGAAGAACTTTTTAGTAGCTAAATATGGCACCATGTGTCCCGAGGGCAATATAAATTACAGTATGCAAAAGATACCACCGGCTGAGGTAAAACACACTGTTTCTGCCTCACGTCACCATGAGGGGAAACACACAGATACTTTTAAAAACTTCTTGCTTATAAAAAAAAAAAAACGTCCCCTAGAAAGGCCTCCTAACAGGGGCTAAGAGGCTCACCCTCCGCCGCGGGGCGTGTCGGTCGGGGGGGCAGGGGGACCCCTGGCTGCCCACTCGCCTCCGGCCCGGCCAGCTCGGCAGCTGGCAGCAACCCTGGCCCGCTACTGCTGGCCCAGAGCTCTGTCCAGGTTGCTCTTGATGGTGTCCAGGAAGTCCGAGGTGTTCAGGAAGTGTTCGTTCAGCTTCACACTGTCGAGAGAGCACGTGCATGTGAGAGTGGTTCTGGCAGACACCGCCCCGCCGCTGCCGCCCCATCCAGGGCAGCGTCCAGACAGTAGGCTTCTCGTGCCGTTGTGCAGAGGGCTACAGGCCAGAGGCTACCTGGAGCGCACTGTCAAGAGGCCACAACGGGACTTCCCTGGTGGTGCAGTGGTTAAGAATCTGCACTTCCACTGCAGGGGGTGCAGGTTCAATCCCTGGTCGGGGAGCTAAGATCCTACATACAGCATGGAGTGGGCAAAAAAAAGCGGGGGAGGGGGCCACAGCAAACTCAGCAGGAACCCAGCGAGGCTTGGCTTTGCTTTTCCAGATTACAACAGGCAGCTCAGTAAAGCTCTTCTGAGAGAAGCCAGGAGGTGGTTGTGGCAGGGGATGGAAGGTTCTGAGCAGCCGGCCTAGGGACAGGGACCCATTCACTGAGCCTGGTGTGGGGAGGCTAGCCCCAGCCACCATCACTCAGGGCCATGGACCTGTCCTGTCCCCTGGCAGCCAAGCTGACTTAGGAAGAAGCCTCTACAAGGGACCCTGGACTACGATCCACCTGACCCTGAGCCCCCGGAAGCCCAGCCCTGCCTTGACCCCAGACCACTCACTTGCTGAGGCCGTGGATGCAGCCCGCCAGGTCCTTGGTCATGGCTCCGCTCTCCACCGTCTCGACACACACCTTCTCCAGGGTCTGGGCGAACCTGCAGGGCACGGGGCAGAGTGAGACCCCAGCTGTATGGAGCTGGAGCCCAGAACCTGCCCAGAACCAACTCACCTGATGAGGTCCTGGTTCCCATCCAACTTGCCCCGGTGTTCTAGGCCACGCGTCCAGGCAAAGATGCTGGCGATGGGGTTGGTGCTGGTCGGCCGGCCCTGGAGGAAGAGGTCGCAGGGGGATGAAGAGCCAAGCAGCCAATGAAAAGGCCCCTTGGACACAGATGCCCCCTCTAGACTGACAGGACCAGGCCCATGCACCCAGCCCTCAGGGCCAGTGGGCTTGGGCTCCAGGGATAGAAGGGCACGCAGCCACCGCCCTGGCACTCACCTTCTGGTGCTCCCGATAGTGGCGGGTGACTGTGCCATGAGCAGCCTCAGCCTCAATGGTCTTCCCATCCGGGCAGACCAGCACGGACGTCATCAGACCAAGGGAGCCAAAGCCTGGAGAGCAGGAAGACCCCCCTCAGTGCCAGCACCTCTCCTCAGGCACTTGTGTTGGGTCTCCAGGGCCCAGCACAGGGCAGGTGGCACTCAGAGGTGGTTCTCATTCACCTGCTGGCATACACCCACATCCCCTACCTCCACGTGCCCCAGAATCTATGGCCCCCCAGGGTGCAAGACTCCCCCTCCTCCAAAGTTCTACCCACCTACCCTGGCAGGTGACCAAGAGGCTCATTCAAGCAGGAAGAATAAAGCCTGTGGCCAGCTATTTTACAGTCATCACTTTATCTGCTCTTTTGAGTATGTGTGTTAGTTGCTCAGTTGTGTCCGACTCTTCGCAACCCCACACACTGTAGCTCGCCAGGCTCCTCTGTCCATGGAATTCTTCAGGCAAGAATACTGGAATGGGTTGCCATGCCCTCCTCCAGGGGATCTTGCCAACCCAGGGATCAAACCCAGGTCTTCCAAAATGCAGGCAGATTCTTTACTGTTTGAGCTACCCAGGAAGCTCTCTGCTCTTTTAGGCCACTTGAAAGTTTTACGATTTGGGACATCCCTGGTGGTCCAGTGGATAAAACTCATCACTCCCAAAGCAGGGGGCATAGGTTCGATCCCCGGTCACGGACCTAGATCCCACATGACGAAACTAAAGATCCCAAAGGGCGGCAACAAAGATCAAAGATCCTGTATGCCACAACAAAGACCTGGCACAGTCAAAAAAACAATAAATATTTAAAAATTTAAAAAGAGCTTTGTGATCTACTTCCAAATTTTTTCAAATCCAGATGTCAATGTTTACTATGGTCAAGGTCTCCTGGGCTTCAAAAGCACCCCACAGCACCATAATAAGAACTATAAATGCCCAAGAAAGAAAAAGTGGGCAACTTCTAGAGGGAAATTATTTGCCTAAGAATTTTTGCTGTTGGGGCAGAGAAAGGGGGATCCCTTCTCCATTTTCATGTGGGACCTTCATACTCACTAGTCCTTATACACTTCATGCCTTTCTCTTGTGTGCTAGGGCTTGTCATCCTTCCATCCTAGATAGGAATTGTTCTAGTGAGAGGGTCACACTGAACTTTTCAAAATAAAGTCGAAGGTTTTTATGAAGTACAGAGACCCTCTGCCTTTTCACTGCAGCCTGACATGGGTTTTACTTTTTCCTCATGGGAGCTAGACCTCGCCTCCCTCTCTCACAGAGCCTGGTTTCTCTTCCACTCCCTATGCATGCATGTTGCCTCTTCCCATTATCTTTCTTGCTCTCAGTCCCAATAAGATGACTGTATCTGTGCCTGCTCATTTGTATCCGACTGTCTGCGACCCCATGAACTGGAGCCTAGGTTCCTCTGTCCATGGGATCCTCAGGCAAGAATACTGAAGTGAGTTGCCATTTCCTTCTCCAGAGGATCTTCTTGGACCAGGGATTGAACCCTCGTCTCCTGCATTGGCAGGCAGATTCTTTACCACTGAATCACCTGGGAAGCCCCTCGTTCCCACTACAACTGAATATTTCTTTCTGTTCCTCCCTAATGGCTTTCTGCTGCAACTCAGCTTGTCTTTTAGGATGCTGTAGGGCTGGGGGGTTTGCCATCATCCCCCAATATTCTCCTATATCCACAAGATTTACTGTGCAGAACAAATTCTTTGCAATTTAAAGAGCATCTGGTTGTACTGGGTTGGCTAAAAACTTGGCCAAAGATGTTACAGAAAAACCTGAACAAACTTTTCAGTCAACCGAATACTTACTCCCATTTTTCTACTACAGCCAAACCTCGTCCAAATCTGGAGCCAAGCAGAGTCACCTGGCCCTTCCATGCGCTGTGCTGTGCTAAGTCACTTCAGCCATGTCTGACTCCTTGTGACCCCACGGACTGTAGCCCACCAGCCTCCTCTCTCGATGGGATTCTCCAGGCAAGAATACTGGAGTGGGCTGCCATGTCCTCCTCCAAGGGATCTTCCCAACCAAGGGATTGAACCCGTGTCTCTTGAGTCTCCCTCATGGACAGGAACATCTCCTACATGGATAGGTCCTTTCATGGATGGGAACAACCTCAGGGCTAACAAGCCTGGCCTTTAGGACCTAAATTGCTGTGTACTACTTACTCTGGAACAGCAGCCTCAGCAATACCCCAGTCCAAACATAACAGATGACCCTTCCTCACTCAGACACCAGAGAGCCCCTGGTCCATGTGTCTACAGCAGACCCTGTGATGAGCAGGCAAGCCCCAGTCCAGCTGCTCCACTGGAGCAGTTTCCTCCCAAAAGGGTGTGCAAACCAGCGCCCCGACTCCCGGCCCACCCTCTCTCCCAGCAAGGGAAAAACGACGGTCCACCCCATCCCCGCGGGGCGCGTACCCTGGGCCAGGATGTCCGACTGCACGTCTCCATCGTAGTTCTTGCAGGCCCACACAAAGCCGCCTGAGGACTTGAGGACCTGAGCCACCATGTCATCAATGAGCCGGTGCTCGTACCAGATCTTATGTTTGTCGAACTCAGTCTTGTAGTGCCTGGGAGCAAAAGGGCTTGTGGTGAGGAGAGGGCAGGAGGCTGACAGGTTGGGGAATCCCTCCCTGAGTCTCAGGGCCAAGACAGACACACTAGGACAGCCTCCCCGGGTGGGTAAGACTGAGTGGACCAGGAAGGAGGGTCATGGACTCCCTGGGAAACAGTAAAGGGAGAAGCCATTACTTCTCAAAGATGGCCTGGAAGATGTCCTTGAAGCGCCCGTCGTAGGCTTTCAGGATGGTGTTCTTGGTGCTCATGTAGAGTGGCCACTTCTTCTGGATGGCATACTGGAAGCAGCTGTGTGCAAAACCCGAGATGGACTGCAGGGAGAGAGAGGTCCCTGGAGTGGTCCCCCGGGCAGGCCCAGCCCTGGGAACAGCAGTCCCCTCCCCGCACTCGACCCAGGCAGTCAGGGTTCACCCAGCCCTCTGGAGTGAGGATTCCGTGGACAGAGCAGCCTGGCGGGCTACAGACATGGAGAGTTAGACACGACTGAGCGACGAACACTTTCACTTTTTATTTTCCTGGAGTGAGCATCTGCTGTTGCTGCTGGCCCAGCACCCTACTCCCAATTTCTAGGAGAAAGCAGACACCCAGCTTTACTTGGAAAAGCTATCACCTTCCCCATTTCCAAAACCATATGGCTAGGGTGGGGCCATGCCCTCAGCCCACCTACTTGTCTTTCCTGTGTCCCGGGTTTATCCAGTCAGAGCCCTTCCTCCCCTGGGCCTTCATGATTGGCTGGCAGATGGCCATGTGACCCAAGCCATCTACTTTTGCTGGAACCAGGAGCCAAAAAGGCTCTTTTCTGCCAGGATAGCCAGGTTGGCAGGGATAAGCCCGGAGCCAGTGTTGGCCATTTCTTCACGGCCTAAGAATGAGGCCAACCACAGAGGAAAGGAAAGCCAAGAAATGGGGGTAGGGAGGGAAAGAAGCACTTACCCAGTTTGCTGTAAACCAAGAGCTGACAACCAATATGCCCCAAGACGCACCCAAGAATGAGCACAGGATGCTAGGCGTACCATAGGGCCCCCTGAATACACTTAAAGATGCATTTGCTCTCAGGCCTCAGACCTTCAGGCCACCGACACAGGAAGAGTCAGAACCCCCAACCCGATGTGGCCGGAGACAGGACATAGGAGGGGGAGGGAGCCCAGGAGCCGCTGCTCACCTCATCCGTGTTATACATGCCCATGCCCACGCCACCAGCAGGAAAGTTGTACACCTCCCATTCCTTAGGGCCGCTGCCATCCTTCGGGGTGAAGACCACCTTGAATGTGCCAGCCCGGTCAACCACAAAGTCTGTGGCTTTGTACTGCAGAGACGAGAAGATGGCTCAGGCCCAGGGCTCCAGCTGGGGGCAGGTTGTCCCAGGCCCTCGGAGCCCCACTCCCACCGGGGCCAACCTGGTCGCCGTGGGCATGCCTGCCAATGGTGATGGGCTTGGTCCAGCCAGGGACGAGACGCGGGATGTTCTTACAGATGATGGGCTCCCGGAAGACCGTTCCACCGAGGATGTTCCGGATGGTTCCATTGGGGCTCTTCCACATCTTCTTCAGCTTGAACTCTATGAGGACAAAGAGGAAGTGGCCCCACTGCAGCCCAAACCTTCCGACCAGGATTTGAACCCTAAGCGGGAATGTAGCTAGAAGGGGGCTCCTAAAAACCACCCTGGGGAAGCAGCAGAGTCGAGAGTGGCCATGGGCGCTCCTGAATCAGATTTCTTAGCTTCAAGATCCAGCTGTGTCACCTCAGGCAAGAGCTCATAAAACGAAACCGTTGATAAAACCCCTGGCCTTTTGGCTTGTTGTGAGACTTAAATGCATGTTGTGTGTAAAGTGCCCAGAACAGTAGCTGGCACACGGTGAGCGCTCTGTCAGCCGTATCACTGCCGCTTCACGCTGGGCGGAACCCAGCCTGACGAACCTGGCAACACACAGCCTCAGTCCAGACGCTGTGCTTCCAGCCCCACCCGCCAGGCTCAGCCTAAGACAGCGACCCTCCCAACTCCCTTGTCCCCACCCCCCACCCGTCCCCACGCTGCCCCACCCCCACCCCCCTCCGCACCTTCCACACGGGGCCTCTCGGGGGGTGATGGTGGCACACTTCACAGCCACACTGTACTTCTGGGTGGCCAACGCGGAGTCGATGGTGACCTGATCATTGGTCTGGTCACGGTTCGGGAGCCCCAGGTCGAAATACTTTAGCTGGACGTCCACGTGGGGCAGGATGAGCTAGAAACAGACAGCCAGGGCCAGGCATCAGCCCAGATTGACTGGGATTCAGGGGCACCTGGGTTCACCCCGTGTGGAAGGGGAAGAGGAAAGACTTCTGGAGGGCTGGCCAAAGCTGGCAGGAAGCTGGGGCTCTGGAGAGAGGCTGGCAGATCAGGCTGAAGCCCCTTGGAGGGCTCTTCCCCAGCGTGGACCACATAAAACACCACCGATCCCCCGCGGTGGCCCATCAACTCAGCCAAACCCCACTCCAAACACATCTAGAGTTCTCCGAACAGCGGGTTCCCTCTCCTTCCCCATTCAGAAGCGGCAATTCTCAACCTTGTTCTTGGGGACAGACACACAAGGCGGGGGTCTTCACATGGACCGTGTATTCCCCTGGGCAGACCCAGCCCACAGAGACTCTGGAGCAGTCAAGCAGCCACCCTGGGAACCACGTGCAGTGGTGGCTCAAACATATCACTGTCCCCAACAGACACCACGCCACGACTCACAATGACATCCCCAGACCGCTAAGGAAAGGTTCATGATCCCTGCTCATCTTTCACTCCCTCAAGGGAGTGCATCGGAACGCAGTGGATCAAGACAACATACTCAACTGTACTTCAATAAAAAATAAATTAAAAACAAAAAAGAAACTCCTAAAGGATAAGTCAACCTGTGCCAGCTCTCTGAAAGGAGATAAATATGCAATCTGCAACATAGATTGAATTCCTCCAGTGTGTTTCTTATATTTCCTATATCTGTATATATGTGTTAATTAATCTGAAGAGTAAAACAAAAGCTTAATTTAGCCAAAAAAAAAGACATGATATGCGATTATGTTTAATCACATTCTTTAAAATGCTTTAACCTTGGTACAAGACAAAGATGGCTGAGGACAGTCCCGTGCCTGATCTAAGTCCACGCACCATGACTATTGAGACTGCATCACGGCTAAAGTCCATAGGCTGAAACGAAAAATTCCCTCATGATACAGTGAAGACCTGACACAGCCAAAAAAAGAAGTATTTTAAAAAATAATAAGAGCAGGGACTCCCCCGGTGATCCAGTGGTTGAGAACCTGCCTTCCAATTCAGAGGATGTGGGTTCAATCCCCGGTCTGGGAAATAAGATCCCACATGCTGTGGAACTGAGCCTGAGAGCCACAACTAAGACCCAATGCAGCCAAATAAATAAATATTTTAAAAATAAATAAAATAACAAGGCCCATGAGTGGTCTGGACATGACAGAAGGGTGGGTGGAAGGAGACAAATAGGGTTGCTCCTGCCCACCAGGGTGATGGGTGAATCCCGGGGACCTGAAGCAGGGCTCAGAAGACGGGAGCTGGGACTGATCACTGAGCCCAGCCAGCCATGTGCAAGGCCACCCACTTTGGGAGGGAACTACCTTCTCTTTGATGAACTGCCAGATAATACGGGTCATCTCATCGCCGTCCATCTCCACCACTGGCTTCGCCACCTTGATCCTCTTGTCGGCATCTAGAACCAGACACACGCACAGCATATCACAGCCGTGAGAAGAGGAGGTCGGTGGGAGAGCCCTTCTCCTCCTGGCCAGACCCACCCTTCACCACGCAGGGAGGCGTGTCAGCCAGGTCCCACTGCCCAGCATTCGCTCCCCCTCCTGCAGAAGCAGCAAGTGAATTATGTGCAGCCGGATGACTCACTCTCCAAAGATGTGCAAACAGATTTTTTTTTTTTAATCTAAAAAGGAAGAAAAATGAGACCCAGGGAGCATGGCTTGTGTCAGGGTCAGGATAGATCCCAGGGCCTTGGCTCAAGCATAGCCTCTGGATGCCCCTGTGGGCCAGACGGAGAGAAGCAGAAAGCAAACACAGGCTCCAAATATTTCTTCCCCCAGGGAACAAGATGGAACACGGCTGGCACTGCTCCAGCTCCTCCCAAGGTGCAGTGGGGACTTTGGACCTTCAGCAAGTCTGGTCTAAAGCAGGAGTGGCCCTGCAGAAACCTGTTGGACCTGTTGGGCTGTTGTAGAGCTAGCTCGCTTAATTTTCAGATGCATCTTCTATGAGTTAATGTGATGAGAGCCATCAATTTCTTTTAATGTACTTGCTGTTAAGTTGCCCAGTCATGTCCAACACTTTGGGACCCCATGGACTGCTGCCTGCCAGGCTCCTTTGTCCATGCATGGAATTCTCCAGGCTAGAATACTGGAACAGGTTGCCATTTCCTTCTCCAGAGGATCTTCCTGACCCAGGGATCGAACCCCCGTCTCTTTCTTGGCAGGTGGAACCTTCACTGCTGAGCTACCAGGGGAAGACCTTTAAATGTACTAAGGCTACCATAATCCAAATCCCTAAGGAGAGGTCCATTTGGGGCCAGTCCTAAAGGTTTCAGCCTCAGCTTGGGCTCCACTCAAGCTCTGAGCTTCAGGCACAGCAGCCTGTGGACACCACACCTCAGTGGGGGAGTTCAATGTCAAGACCACAGCAGGCAGCCCTCCCAGCTATGTATGCAAATGTCAAACCCTCAGAGACCACAGGGCCCGCTTATTTACAACCAGGTGTCGAGGGTAAATGGCCTTTCCTGAAACACCTCAACACAGCAGTGCCCACCCTTAAAGAATGAGGGGGGGGAGGAAAACCGACTCAGATGGTAAAGAATCCACCCGTCATACAGGAGACCCAGGTTCAATCCCTGGGTTGGGAAGATCCCCTGGAGAAGGGAAAGGCAACCCACTCCAGTATTCTTGCCTGGAGAATCCCATGGACAGAGGAGCCTGGCGGGCTACAGTCCATGGGGTCACAAAGAGTCGGACACGACTGAGCGACTAACCCTATCACTATCACCATTGATAACAGAGAGAGCAAGAGGCATTATTATCAAAGTCAAGTGTCAGCCTTCCTCAAAGCAACTGCCCAAAGGAGCTGGGAACAGGGATCGGAGGTGTGAGCCATAGCAGCAGAGGCTTATTTTGTTTGTGGGGTGGGTCTTCTTGTTTGTTTGTGGCTCATTTTGTTTGTGGGGTGGGTCATTTTGTAGTGGGTCTTTTTTTTTTTTTTCCTTTTTTTTTTTTAATGCTGTTTGGTGACCAAGGCTTAAAAAAACAGGCCCTTTCAACAACAACAACAAACCTGATTAATAAAGGGGCAAAGGACTTGAATAGCTATTTCTCAAAAAACCGTCAATAAGCTCATACAAATATGTTCAACATCACTAATCATTAGGGAAATGCAAACCAAAACCACAATGAGACACCACCTCACACCCCTTAAGACAGCTACTATCAAAACAAAAACAAAAGCCATAAAGTAACAAGTGTTGATGAGGATGGAAATTGGAACCCCTGTACATTGCTAGTGAGAATAGAAAATGGTGGGGCCACTATGGGAACCAGTATGACGGTTCCTCAAAAAATTGATTAAATAACTAAAAGCCGGGTCTCAAAAAGTTATCTGTGTAACCATGTTCACAACAGAATTATTCACAATAGCCAAGAGGTGGAAGCAACCCAAGTGTCCATCAACAGATGAATGGAGAAATAAAGTGTGATATGAACATTCAAGATGAGAAAAGAACCTTTTGGAAACTAACCCAGGATGTTTAAGAAAAAACTTTTCGCCAAAAAGTTAAACTATGTTCATGATTCTGAGTTTTTTCCAAAACTGAGCCCCACACAACTTAAACATGGATGTACTTGCTTTCAAACTAAAAAAGGAAGCGCTTCCAAGTTTCAGGGATGGATCTGGCCCTACCTCAATAGCCTTTGCCACTTGTTCTTTTGTTTCAAATTCCACAATGGTAAATTCCCTTTGGATCAGACTTACAATGTGGTATACTTATATAAACAACATCACCACCTTTCCCAAATAACTTATTTGTTTTTGAGAAGAAGATCTTTAATTTAAAAAGCTTCTCTATTGGAATGGATAAAGAAGATGTGCTACATATATACAATGGAATATTACTCAGCCATTAAAAAGAATGAAATAATTTGCAGCAACATGGATGTACCTAGACAGTGTCATACTGAGTGAAGCAAGTCAGACAGAGAAAGAAAAACATCGTATGACATCCCTTATATGTGGAATCTAAACAACACCGTCAATCGGCTATATCCCAATACAAAATAAAAAGTTAAAAAAAAAAGTTTTTCTTATTTTATTTCTAATTACATGCATTATTACTTTTGGAAATTACAATGCAGCTAGTAGCAGAGACTTATTCAACCCATTAAGTCAAACTGGGGACCTCATAAACTGTAACAACTATAACAATTCTCCATAAGTATATGACAAAGCCTTATATGCCTGCTCCTATGGAAACTTTCGGAGAAGACAATGGCACCCCACTCCAATACTCTTGCCTGGAAAATCCCATGGACAGAGGAGCCTGTTAGGCTGCAATCCATGGGGTCACAGAGAGTCGGACACGACTGAAGTGACTTAGCATAGCATGGAAACTTTATGTAGTACTCAAATACTTTTTCAATTCAGCTGTGACTAACATTTTTGGGAAGTAACTCATAATAAATTAGAAATAGTATTAAGTATGTAAGGATTTAATAACTATATCACCCAAGCTTTTCACAATTCCTATACCTGACTCAGAAGAACAATACATTTTAATCTGAATATTTTTTAAAATGTGCTATATATAGACAACGAAAGCCTATTCAGCCTTAAAAAGGAAGGAATGCTGACACGTGCTAAACGTGGAAAAAACTTGAGGACATCCTGCTAAGTGAAGCAAGACAGTCACACAAAACACAAATATTGTCCGATTCTACTTACATGAGGTACCTAGAGTGGTCAGAATTACAGAAACAGAAAGTAGAATGGTGGTTACCAGGGGCGGGGGCGGGGAGGAAAGGAGGCAGAGTTGTTTAATGGGTACCGAGCTTCAGTTTTGCAAGATGAAAAAGCTGTGGAGACTGCTGAACAACAAGGTGAGTGTATTTTACTCCGCTGAACTGCACACATGAAAATGGTTAAGGTGGAAGTTCTTCTTGTGCAGTTTTACCACCGTAAAAAAATAAGAAATTAAAAAATGCTTTTTAAACCAGTTTAAACCAGTTTAAAAAAAAAAAAAAGATTATACATAAAAATCCAGTCCCTCTTAAAGAAGGAGTCACTTCATCCCACTGAGCCCCTGCTCGCCCACAGCAAGGATGAAGGACAGGCTGATAGAGGTCAGCCTCTCCCTCTGTCCGAGCCCTGCCACGTGCCCTCCAGAGCACCCCAAGGCATCTGAGTTTGAAAGCTTGCCTATTGTTTAGCCACTATGGTGGAGACAACCCCACCATCTGCCTCTCTCTGGGAGACAGGTGGTGACAGGTGACCTGAAATCCAAGTAACAGTCACCATGAAATCTTCAGATGACCCACTGCACAAATACTATCCTCTTGGGCCGAGTGTAGGATGGAATTACACCAGTCCCAAGAGGTCCGTTAGGCCAACTCCCAGCCAGGGAACATGGAGTAAGGATTTCAAAACCCAGCCCGGGTTTCAGGATCTACTTGCTGCTCAAGTAAAGAGATCTAGCTTCTGGGCTAAAGGGCCCTCCCGTGACAGGCACCCCTCACCCGCCTCTGTCTACGTAACTGGTTGCACCACATTCCCACCCACGCTCCTGTCAGCAGAGAGACCTAGTAGAATGTCGGGGGAAGCCCCCAATTCCTGAGGGTTCAAGAAGGCTGGGCAGCAATTCCAGAAGAGGCTCTAGCATTTTCTTTGGTGTCCTCCTTCACGCCTGCCTTTCTCTTGCATCCATGTCCAAACCATCACAAACATTCTACCGGCTCTTCCTACAAAATAAGCCCAGAATCCAACTGCCACCAAGGTCCAAGCAACCCTCCTACCAGGTCCCTGATGCTAGCAACGGTCCTGTTAAAATGTAAATCAAGTTACACTCCTCTCAAAGCCCTGAAAAGCCTCCTCTTTCACTCAGAAAAGGCCAAAATCCTCCAAAGTGGCCTACAAGCCCCCCCAACCCCCACAGCCTGATCTCATCTCCCATCGCACGCTCTGAGCCAGCCTGACTTTCTGCTTCTCCAACAAGCAAAGGTACCCTCCTGCATCATGGCCTTGGCATCAGCAGTCCCTCTTCCCCTGAACACTAAACGGCCTGTTTTCATTCCCTTATTCCCTCAGTACAGTAAGTCCCCTACGTATGAACTTTCAAGATGCAGACTTTCAAAGATTCGAACATGCATCTGGTTCCAGCAAGGAACCGGAACCCGTGCCACCAGCATCCGGCGTGAGCGACACCGCAGCTTGCCCTCCGTCTCATGTTGCTGACGACCCTTCCGCTCTACCGTCTCCCACCTCCACTCAGTAACTCTTCGTGCCTGTTCACTCGATGCCAGCACCTGTGTGCCAGTGTTGTACTGTACTCCTGTACTTTTCAAGGCACTGTTCTGTACAATTAAAAATGTTTTCTTTATTTTTTTATGGACCATTCATGTGAAAAGTATTATAAACCTATCACAGTACAGTACTAAATAGCCCATTGTGTTAGCTGGGTACCTAAGCTAACTTTGTTGGACTTACGAACAAATGGGTCTTAGGAACAGAACTAGGTCGTATAGGAGACTTACTATCCTTCATTCACTGGGGTCTTACCTGGCAGCCCTACCCAGACCTTCGCCCGTATCTTTCTGCCTTATTTGTTCTCCTTGGCTCTTGTCACGTACATCACACTAGCCAACTTCGACCTTGTCTACTGTCCTTCCTCACATTAGGATTTAAGCTCCATAAGTCTTTGTCCCTTATGCCCAGCTCTGTCCCCAGAGTGTCCCTGGCACAGTGCCTGGCACATAGTAGAAGCACAATATTTGCTGAAGTCCATGAATGAATGTCAAGCTACGGTCAGTTCAGTCTGGTCAGGGCTGCCCTGTCATAACCTACTCTTTGGTCAGAAAGTTACTCCATCCCCTCCCCCATCCCGGGATGCCTTACCACACAGAGGCCGGTGAGTTCTCACCACGAAATGGCACCAGACCATCACGAATGTACTTGGGTGGCCAGGTAACGGGCTGGAGTAGCTCACAATTTATTGCGTTAATATTTGCCATCTGTTGGCATTTTAAACATGGGTTTACAGAAGTGTAAACTCCAGAGCAAGTCACAAGGCTGACTTCCTGTAATCAGAGAGCAATTTCCAACACCCCATCCTGGAATCAGTAAAAGAGGCCTCAGCTTTCCATAAAGGATCTGGGGGACAGGCCCCAGGCCCTTCCAGAAGTTTTTCTTTAAAACCTACAGGGCCGAAACATGACCACCCAAAACACCCTGGATGGGGTACGTGCATGCTAAGTCGCTTCAGTGTGTCCAACTCTTTGCAACCTTATGGATGTCAGGCTCTTCTGTCCATGGGATTCTCCAGGGAAGAATACTGGAGTGGGCTGCCATGCCCTTCTCCAGGGGAGCTTCCCAACTCGGGACTCAACCTGCATCTCTTATGTCTCCTGCATTGGCAGACGGTTTCTTTACCCCTAGCGCCACATCTGCGGAGAAGGCAATGGCACCCCACTCCAGTACTCTTGCCTGGAAAATCCCATGGATGGAGGAACCTGGCGGGCGCAGTCCATGGGGTCGCTAAGAGTTGGACACGACTGAAGCGACTTAGCAGCAGCAGCAGCAGCAGCAGCGCCACGTCTGATGGGGTAGCTATGGTCTTATCTGATGCAGCTGAAACAAGGCTCAGTGGAGAACACGTAAGAACACTACTGATAGGTCTGCACAACTTCGAACAATTGTTAAATAATTTCCTCTGAAATCTAAAAGGGTAAACAAGTCACCAAGATCTGAAGCAGGTCATGGAGATCTGAAAAGTTGAGGAACAGGGGGGTGAGGAAATTAAGAAGTTCCAAGGCTAGGAGCGGAGCGAAGGAAGGCCAGATAAAGTTCCCGCTGAGCGGTTGAGAAGAGCCCATCCTCACTTCCCCAGGCGAACTTATCAAAACCACCACCAGCAGGAGGCCTGTGAGTTGCAAAACTAGAAAGAGACACGTGTGGGAATTACCCGGCAGCAAAAACACAAGAGTATTTTAGCCAAAGCATATTCTTTTCTTGTCATCAAGGGGAATGCCAAGTATTCTGTCTCCAGCAGCGTTGCCAAGTAACAAGCTAGCAGAGGTCACAACTGTACGGTCGCATGCATGTCCAACTCAAACACCAGGCTTTCTCCTCATTAATAACTAAACCCCTCTTAGGGGCTTCTGAAAGGACCTGCCACTGGCTGCTCTTTTTACATGTTACCAAAATTCAAGCCCCCAAAGGGGCTCTGTTTTCTTGTTTATGTGGTTTTTTTTTTTTAATTTAATTTTGTTTTTTACCATATGTGCAGAAGAAAAAATAAAAGGGAGAAGTGGCGAATGTATCTAACTCCTGCCATATTTTGCTGAAGGTGGTGCCATATGGGAAACTTTGTCTGGGGTCTGGGGACCCATGGAACCTTGAGTTGCAGGGCTGGCTCCTTAAAGACAAATTCCACGAGTATACAAAAACAGAAATGCCCCTTTCTCCTTGAAAGGAGAGGGCCGGGGCCTTTCTGGGTTCTGGTCAGCTGCTCCCACACTAGGTTAAAGATTACCTACTCCAGCAGTAAGACCAAGTTGCCTGGGCCCCACCCCCTTGTCCTCACTCCAGGGGGCTGCGGGCCAGGCAGGAGAGGGGTTTCCATGGCAACAGGCAGTAGCCAGGGCCAAGGGACCCACATTGTTCCCTGCCTTTTGCAGCCTGCGATGGACAGCCAGGGGGCAGACCAATGTCAGAGGGGCAAGCCTGCCTTGGTAATGGAAGTTCAGGCTGCTGCTGCTGCTGCTGCTAAGTCACTTCAGTGTTGTCCGACTCTGTGAGACCCCACAGACGGCCGCCCACCAGGCTCCCCCGTCCCTGGACGCCCTACTTATCAAGACTACTGTCGTTTCGGGACTTCCTTGGTGGTCCAGTGGCTACGACTCCGTGCTCCAAATACAGGGGGCCCCAGTTCGATCCCGAATAAGGGAACTAGATCCCATATGCCGAAACGAAGACCTGGCAAGGCCAAAAAAAAAAAAAAAAGACTACTGCCGTCTCTCCGAAGCAGTGGACTAAGGGTACCACAGAAGTTATGACGCACGATTTGGAAAAGTGACATTTTGGTTCGGTTGCCAGGTCTCCTGGTCGGGTGAGCTGGGCAGGGCCCAGGAGTGGCGCGGGAGCCGGCTGGCGAGAAGAGGCCGGTCAAGCCAAGGACAGGCCCCAGGATGGAGCTTCAAGTGCGTCGACAAGGAGAACGGGGGCGTCCAAACAAAGCGAAAATAAAAAGGACACTCCTCCAGCTGTAGCCTAAAAGGCTCCAAAAATAGCCGACGAGTGCCTGACAGCGAGCAGGGGTTACCTAGCGCCCAGGGTGAGAAGGAAGGGGAAGTGGCTGCCTCCTCCCTCCCCTCCTTTGTCTGATCGGGGACCGCACCGAGACCCTCCCTCTCGCTGGGGAACGGGCCAGGCGCTCCGGCACCCACTCGGTTGCTTTGTCTCCCTCCAGGAGCGCAGGGCGGGCAGGATACCCTCTGAGCCCGGGATACCCCCAGAACCCCCTGCGGGAAAATCTGGGGGCACAGGGCTGCAAGGGCCGAGATCGCCCCGGGCTACCAGTTGCCACCTTTCTTCAAGTCCCCACCCCTGCGACTGGCACAGCCTGGAAGGTGGGGCAAGGGAGCAAGCCCCCGTGCGCCGGCTCTTTGTGTGCTCTACCCCGCCGTCCCCGGCCCGCGGGCGTCCCGGGTTGCGCTCGCTGGTCCC
>NW_011494727.1:1710437-1717760 GCF_000754665.1 Bison bison bison
TGGGCCTCACCGGGAGGAGGCGGAGTCCGGCCTGGGGGACTCCTCCCCCGGCCCTGCACCAGCCGAGGCTCCGCCCCCGCACCCCGCGCCGTGCTCTGGGCACCGGAGGAGGCTCGGCTCCACGGGAGCGAGAGGCGAGTGAGACCGTGATCCCTCTACAGGTAAAGGCCAGACCCTGGAACACGCTGAGACCGACTGGCACCCGGGAGCAGGGGATGGGAGCTGGAGGATTGGGGGACCCGTTAGCGAGGAATAACTCTCATTCCAGGATGCCCTATTTAAACCAGAGTGTCAATTGCTGACGCATCAGCTTAAGCCCAAAAATGCAAATTTGAACAAACAACTGCATCCTTCGCATTGGCTGGGCTGAAATTTCCGGGCGCATTAAACCAGTGCGGGTTCCGCGTTCTTGAACTAAAATCATGGCCACCTCGGGTCTTCTCAGATTCGCTCTCAGATCCTCCTACGCGTTAGGTAGACTGACCCGACTCAGGAACTGGAGTCCCACTGCTTCAGCAGGTCAAGCTGCTAGTCCTCGAAGTCATTCAGCGTAGCCAGAGTCTGTACCCTCCCTTCCGAGAGGGGAACGATAACAGTAACAGGGCTGCCAGAAGACTTGGGTGAAAAAACATATGTTAAAGCCTTGACACACCCTGTACAACCACCGATGCTTATCAGGCAGTACTCAGGCAGCCTGGCTGAATAATCTACCAGGCACGTTTTTGCCTGCTTTCATACAAAAGACAATACTGGTCGGTTCTGCCATAAACAACCAAAGTCTCAGCTGGGGCTGGGTTTTATTTAGAAACATCTGAGGCCAGCCCCCCACTTTCCCAGTTACACCAGCTCCCTCCAATGCTAGCCACCTCTTTCTGCCCTGTGTTCCCAGCTCTCCCCTTCATTGCCTCAGAGTCAACATTGCCAGATGGAGCTGGGCCAGCAAAGTGACCTTGAATTACTGACTTCAAAGTTTCCTTCTCCCTGCCTCAGCCAGGCAGAGCTACCGCTTTGGCCCAGAGATCTAGTAGACTGGGCCCAAAGCGGGGCTGTTTGGGGGCCCCCCCAAAGTCTAAGGCCTTATTCAGAGGCCTGATCTTGAGCCAGCATGTCCCAGAATAACCCATCATCCCTTTCATTTTGTTCCCAATTCTCTTGCTCAAAACCCAAGTAGAAAAAAGAAAAGAAAAAAACAAAACCCCACAAGCAGAGACCGTGGAAGCCTCTGGTATCTGGCTTTCATGCCATCCTAGTATCATCAGGTACAAAGGCCTCACTGTTTATACCTATAAACTGGGAGAATGCCCTCCCCCCCAGCCTCCTTTTAGCTCAAAAGATCAGATTCTGTTATGTACAACTTACCTGTACTGCCACATCTGAAATGGTTATAAAGAAATTGCCCTCCACATATTGTTTCTTTATATTGTGGACCAGGGTATTGAGGCCTGGCAAGAGGCAGTACTAGAGTCTCAGCGTATTCCAGAGTCTGGCCCTTACCTGTAGAGGGATCAGGGTGGGAACATATGGGTCCTTTGCAAGCACAGCAGCAGCCCAGGATAATCAAGGCAAAATCTTCCGATTAAACTCTTCTCACTGCCCCACCTCCCAGGGCTCCAGCTCCATGGCAGCCTTGTCCATCCAGTATCATTTGGTGAGGCGGTTGGTGTCAGCTCCATTGGTTCAGAGAGGTTAGAACACTTGCTCAAAAAGACACAGCTGGGAAGTAGCAGAACTCTGGTTCATACGCATGAAAGTGAAGTGTCAGTCATGTCCGACTCTTTGTGACCCTGAGGGTAAAGACTGAGTGATATGTATTTTGTTTGCTAGGCTCCTCTGTCCATGGAATTCTCCAGGGAAGAATACTGGAGTGTGTAGTCATTCCTTCTCAGGGATCAAACCTGGGTCTCCCGCATTACAGGTAACTTCTTTACTGTCTGAACCACCAGGGAAGCCAGTTCACATCCATATACCTGGCTAAGAGTCCATCATTCTTTTAAGGAAAAAGAGAAGGAACCAGAGTCCCTATTTATTGTACTTGTTTGGAATTTTTGGTGGTGATAGCTACTAGCCTTGAAGCCACCTCAGAGAAAGATGATGTTTCAAGGAAAGGTGCTTAGATCCTCCAGTTTGGGGTCAGCAGAATTGGAAACTCCCACCCTTGCACATTTTCAGTCAACTTCAACTAAGTTGTTGAGTCTAGGTCATGTGCAGATTCCCTGTTCAGTTCAGTTCAGTTGCACAGTCATGTCCAGCTCTTTGCAACCCCATGGGCTGCAGCACACCAGGCCTCCTTATCCATCACCAACTCCCGGAGTCTGCTCAAACTCATGTCCATTGAGTCAATGATACCATCCAACCATCTCATCCTCTGTCGTCCCCTTCTCCTGCCTTCAATCTTTCCCAGCATCAGGGTCTTTTCAAAAGAGTCACCTCTTTGCATCAGGTGGCCAAAGTATTGGAGTTTCAGCTTCAACATCAGTCCTTCCAATGAACACTCAGGACTGATCTCCTTTAGGATGGACTGGTTGGATCTCCTTGCAGTCCAAGGGACTCTAAAGAGTCTTTTCCAACACCACAGTTCAAAAGCAATTCTTCAGTGCTCAGCTTTCTTTGTAGTCCAATTCTCACATCCATACATGACTACTAGAAAAACCATAGCCTTGACTAGATGGACCATTGTTGGCAAAGGAATGTCTCTGCTTTTTAATATGCTGTCTAGGTTGGTCATAACTTTCCTTCCAAGGAGTAAGTGTCTTTTAATTTCATGGCTGCAGTCACCATCTGCAGTGATTTTGGAGCCTAAAAAAATGAAGTCTGTCACTGTTTCCACTGTTTCCCCATCTATTTGCATGAAATGATGGGACTGGATGCCATGATCTTAGTTTTCTGAATGTTGAGCTTTAAGCCAACTTTTTCAGTCTCCTCTTTCACTTTCATCAAGAGGCTCTTTAGTTCATTTTCTGCCATAAGGGTGGTATCAGCTGCATATCTGAGGTTATTGATATTTCTCCCGGCATATTGATTCCAGTCCAGCGTTTCTCATGATGTACTCTGCATAGAAGTTAAATAAGCAGGGTGACAATATACAGCCTTGACGTACTCCTTTTCCTTTTTGGAACCAGTCTGTTGTTCCATGTCCAGTTCTAAGTGTTGCTTCCTGACCTGCATACAGATTTCTCAAGAGGCAGGTCAGGTGGTCTGGTATTCCCTTCTCTTTCAGAATTTTGTGATCCACACAGTCAAAGGCTTTGGCATAGTCAATAAAGCAGAAATAGATGTTTTTCTGGAACTCTCTTGCTTTTTCAATGATCCAGCAGATGTGGGCAATTTGGTCTCTGGTTCCTCTGCCTTTTCTAAAACCAGCTTGAACATCTGGAAGTTTATGGTAAAGCTAGTAAAGCATTACTTTACTAGTGTGTGAGATGAGTGCAATTGTGCAGTAGTCTGAGTGTTCTTTAGCATTGCCTTTCTTAGGGATTGGAATGAAAACTGACCTTTTCCAGTCCTGTGGCCACTGCTGGGTTTTCCAAATTTGCTGGTATATTGAGTGCAGCACTTTCACAGCATCATCTTTTAGGATTTGAAATAGGTCAACTGGAATTCCATCACCCCCACTAGCTTTGTTCCTAGTGATGCTTCCTAAGGCCCACTTGACTTCACATTCCAGAATGTCTGGCTCTACATGAGTGATCACACCATTGTGATTATCTGCATCGTGAAGATATTTTTTGCACAGTTCTGTGTATTCTTGCCACCTCTTCTTAATATCATCTGCTTCTGTTAGGTCCCTACCATTCCTGTCCTTTATCGAGCCCATCTTTGCATGAAATGTTCCCTTGGTATCTCTAATTTTCTTGAAGAGATCGCTAGTCTTTCCCATTCTATTGTTTTCCTCTATTTCTTTGCACTGATCACTGAGGAAGGCTTTCTTATCTCTTTGCTATTCTCCACAGTTCCCGGTGGAGGCACAAAAATGCATGTCACTCAGTCTTTACCCTTAGGAAGCCACAAATCAAGCACAAACCAAACATAACAGGAAAGTGTCCCAAGAGGAGTTTGGATGACACACCAGGCATCCGGCAAACAGAAAATCACCTCTGCTGGAGGAGACCCTGGTGAGCTCAGGGCAGAAACACCCATCACATGTGTGCTCACTGATCCTTAAGACATGGGAGGGGCTTCTCTGGTGGCTCAGTAGTAAAGAACCTTCCTGCCAATGCAGAAGACACCAGTCTATCCCTGGTCTGGGAGGATCCCACAAGCCGCAGAGCAAGTAAGCCCTTGTGCCACAACTACTGAACCTGTGCTCTAGAGCCTGGGAACGGAAACCACTACGCCCACCTGTAGCAACTACTGAAGCCCACATGCCCTAGAGCCCGCGCTCCGCAACAAGGGAAGCCACCGCAGTGAGAAGCCCACGCACTACAACTACCGAGTAGCCCCTGCTCTCTGCAACTAGCGGAAAAGCCCAGGCACCAACAAAGACCCATCACAGTCAAAATAAATAGTAAATTAAGAAGGAAAAAAAGACGGGGAGGAAGCTGACCAGGCAGACAAGCAGAGTGAGGGCCTTGTACTTCCTCCAGGTGGACACCACAGGGGTTTCGTTTCACCCTATGTTTGTTTCATGTTCTGTTTGTTGGCAGAAGGGTAACATCTGGGAACATCTGGCCCAGCAGTGAGGGGATGTCAGAGAGTAGGGGAGCAGGCCTAGGGAAGGGAGGCCTGAACCAGAGACAGGCCCGACTCGGGGTCCAGGGAGGACCCTCAAGAAGGAGCAAGACGAGAGGCGGTTTAGAGATGGCATCTGCAGGAATTGCAGCTTGCTGGACGGGGGCGGAGGCACAGTGACTCAGACTTCCATCCCTGGCACTGGGAGAATGGTGAGGCCATTATTAGAAGTCAGAAAATGGGAAGGGGGAGGGTTGTGGGGGAGGTGTTGATAGCAGAGCTATTTATGGTCATCTCTAAAGTGATTTCCCTGCCAGTAGTCTGTGCTCACTCCCCCTCCCATCTGCCCTCGCCGCCAGCCACTTCCAGCCTCGTCATCCTGAAGCACAGGCCTGAGCAGTCACTCCACTCAAATTAGGGAAGTAGCTCTTCACGCCTGATACAATAAAATCTGAAGGGCTTATAGCAATTCATAACCTTCACTTACCTCTCCACCCTTCTCTTCTACTATTCCCTCTCCACACAAACCCTAGATTTAGCCATTCCCCTGAGTAGTCCTTGGCTCTGAGCAGTTGCACTGTCCCTTCCTTCCATCAAGTGGGTTCTTTCCACTGCCACCACCACCACCACCACCACCCCCTCTCAATAGACAGACTCAACTCATCCTTGTTGGCCAAGTACAAGTTCAACTTCTCAAGCCTGCACTGTCCCTTGGGGATAAGGGGGAGGGGCACAACATTCATTTACACTTTAATCATATTGAAAGGTAAACAGACCCCTCCTCCTAAAAAAAGAACAGGAACTACTACCCTGATCTTAGCTTTGTAAAATAAATCTATGGACAGTAACAGGGCGGAGTCCAGAAACAAATTTGGAAGATTTAAAAACACTAATTTCATGAAATTTTCTCTTAGATTACTTATGTTGATCCTCAAAATTCCTAATAAAACCAGAGATCCAAAGTTGAAGGAAGGTGAAATGATTGAAAGGCATTAAAAAGAATCAGAGGCTTCATTACTCTATTGGTAACAGAGTCCCAGAGCATAAAGTTTTCTCCGTTTGTAGAAATCTTTTGTTATAATTCTCTCATTGCCTGTTCAAATCTGAGCCTCAGTTGCTTCAACTGCAAATGGGGATAATAACAGTACCTACTCCCAGCAGTTATGGGTGGTTTAGTCACTAAGTCGTGTCCGACTTAGCATGCTACCCCATGGACTGTAGCCCTCCCAGCTCCTCTGTCCATGGGATATACCAGGCAAGAATACTGGAGTGGGTTGCCATTTCCTTCTCCAGGGGATGTTCCTGACCCAAGGATTGAACCCAGGTCTTCTGCATTACAGGGTGTCTCCTGCATTGTAGGCAGATTCTTAAGATTAAATAAATTCATGCAGATAAAACGCTTAGAATGGGAACTTCCCTGCTGGTCCAGAGGCTGAGACTCCTTATTCCCAATGCAGGGGGCCAAGGTTCAGTCCCTGGTGAGGGAACTGGATCCCACATGCTGCAACTAAAAAAAAAGAATGAAAAGATCCCACATGCCGCAACTAAAGATCTCGAGTACTGCAACTAAAACCCTCACAGCCGAATAAATAAAAGAACAAATAAGAAAGAATGAAGTAGATATTTGCTGATATAGAAAAATGCACTGTGACATATTAAGTGAAAATAGAAAGTTGCAGATAAATATCCTATTTTATGGCTTCCCAGATGGTACTGGAGGAAAAGGGGACGACAGAGGATGAGATGGTTGGATGGCATCACCGACTCAATGGACATGAGTTTGAGTAAGCTCCAGGAGTTGGTGATGAACAGGGAGGCCTGGCGTGCTGCAGCCCATGGGGTCGCAAAGAGTCAGACAGGACTGAACTACTGAACTGAACTGAGGTGGTACTGGTTCAGTCCCTGGGTTGGGAAGATCCCCTGGAGGAAGGTACAGCAACCCATTCCAGTATTCTTGCCTGGTATATCCCATGGACAGAGGAGCCTGACAGGCTACGACTAAAGTGACTTAGCACGCACACATGCATCCTATCTTATACATACATATGTGGGAAAAATTAGAGGCACAGATACCAAAGACAGCCTGGGAGAGGGGTATAGTCAGAGACTCTTAGTTTTTACTTTATACAATTCTATGGTGGTTGACAATTACATAACAAGAAAATATGAAACCAGAAAAAGAACAATCAAGATATCTATAGATAGAGCTTCCCTGGTGGTCCAGGGGCCATGCGGGGAGGCGCCATGGATCTCTGTTCTTGGGAAGATCCCACAGGCTGCAAAGCAGCTAAGCCAGAGTGCCTAGAGCCTGTGCTCCACAACAATAGAAGCCCCACGCAAGACCCAGCACAGCCCAAATAAATAAATAATAAATTGTTGTTTTTTTTAAAAAAAGATATCTATGGATATGGATAATTAGAGCCTTTTTAATTTTGAAACAAATTGTCACAGTAGTTTATGTGCTGTGCAGCGGGCCTCTTATCCCAGAATTATTCACTCTGGCAGCTTTCTTTAAATTGAAGCTTTTCCTCCGTACTTGGGGGAAAGCAAAGAGTTAAGGGGGCTAGGGGAGGGAAAGAGGAAGTGAGGTAAGGGAAAGAGGGGCGAGGGCAGCTCGGGTACAGCTGCAGTGCCCTGCGGGGGGGCCTCCCCACC
>NW_011494727.1:1717860-1738258 GCF_000754665.1 Bison bison bison
ACCCCACCTGCCCCCTCACCTCCCCCTCGGATCTGGCTCCAACTGGAAGCCGCCAGCTCAGGTGCTGGGCTCTTCCTGGGGACACCCGAGAAGGAAAGCTCAGAACTCAATGAATGTAAAGTTAGGTGGAGGTTAAAATAAGACGGTGCAACCTAGCAGCAGCCAACGGTTCTCAGGGTATGGTCCGCAGACCCTGAGGAAGGGGGGGACCACGAGATCTAAATTATGATCATAGTAGTAAGTCAGTTATATTTCTCACTGTGCTAACATTTGCCCAAATGATGCAAAAGCAACGGTGGGGATAACTGCTTACAACTTAGCCTGAGTCATGACAAAGGCACCAAACCATGATGATTTTATTTCTCGCCACCTTGCACTCTTTTTTTTTTTTAAGTCCATTAATAAGATCTTAATAAAGCAGTAAAAATTAATTATTTGATTAGATCATAACTCTTGGGTATACATCTTTCTAATGTCCTATATAATATACATAATAATACAAATGGAAATGCATACGAAGCACTTGGGCTGCAGACCCATGTAAGATGGTTGTCTCCTAGAAAAGAACTTAGAAAGAACTGGAATGCTTTATTTAAGTTGTGAGCTGCACCAGCTGCTTTCTTCACAGAACATCATTTTAACTAGAAAGAACAACTGATAGAGAAGCCATTCAGACACAAGTATCTGGTAGGTATTTTCTCAAAAATGAATGAAATGAACCAGTCACTTCAAGAAAACAGCTTATAGTGTCTGTTACCAATGATTTTTTTAAACTGGAGCTTTCAAGGGAAAACTTAAATTTTGGAAAACTTGTGGATACCCTGAGCTTGAGAGCTTTCCAATTCTTAATAATGTTTCTAGTGAGATTAGTGATATTAACAAATGTGATTTTTTTTTCATGTTGTATAAGGAACTGTGTCCACTTTGGGAAGATCTGCATAACTCACTGAGCCAGTATTTTCCAAATGACCAATGCGTGATGTTAAAAAGTCATGCATGGGTAAAGAGAATGGATTTGAATGTGAGAGGTCTGAATGTAACAGAGGAGAAAAGCACATTTGTGTGGTTTCAGAATCCACATTGCAATTAACCTTTGAGAAAGTATCACTCATACATTTTGTTATTGTAAGTGAATACCCTGGGTCAGGTCTTACACAGTCTCAGTGACTGGCAAACAAGGATTGGGCAGTGGCCCAAACTGGGATGCCCCCTAAAAGAGGCCACCAGGGACTCTGCCCAGCTCAGCCCACGCAGGTCACAGAGCGCCTGGTGCTTGCAATGCCCACTATGGTGGGAAGCGCAGCCCCGCTGCCCCCCAGGCCCAGACCATGGTGCACATCTGTCACATGGACAAGTCCCAAGATGACCTGAGGTATCCCTGTGGCCTGGAGCCCAGCCTGCAGCAGCTGTGCCAGCTTGGAGTCCTTTACTGGAAGTTGACAAATATGAGAATGATCCAGAATTAGAAAAAAAAATCATAAAGAGAAACTACTCCTAGATAGACATAATAACCATACATAAAAGTAAACTTCCAGATTATGAAGAAAAGGTTAAGATGTTTTGGGACTTCCTTGGTGGTCAAGTTTTTAAGACTCTTCGCTCCCAGCCCGGGGGGCCTGGGTTCGACCCCTGATTAGGGAACTAGATTCTGTATGCTCCAACTAAGAGCCCACCTGCCACAACTAAGACCCTGCATAGCCAAATAAATTTAAATCAAATTAAAAGACAAATAAATTAAAAGCCTACTTTTCAATGCATTTTAAAATAGTGAAAAGAAAAGATGTTTTTCTGGGAGCATTTGCACTAGGATGTAAAATTTGCTACAGTTTGGATGGCAGTGGATACTGCTATGAAAGAGATAAAGAGGACTCATGGATTCAGATGGTGACTATAAGCCTTGAAATTAAAAGATGCTTGCTCCTTGGAAAGAAAGCTATGACAAACCTAGACAGTATATTAAAAAAGCAGAGACATCGTTTTGCTGACAAAGGTCTGTATAGTCAAAGCTGTGGGTTTTTTCCACAAGTCATTTACAGATGTGAGAGTTGAACCATAAAGAAGGCTGAGTGCTGAAGACTTGATGCTTTTGAATTGTGGTGCTGAAGACTCTTGAGAGTCCCTTGGACTGCAAGGAGGTCAAACCAGTCAATTTTATAGGAAATCAAGCCTGAGTATTCATTGGAAGGCCTGATGCTGAAGCTGAGGCTCCAGTACTTTGGCCACTGGATGCGAAGAATCGACTCATTGGAAAAGACCCTCATGCTGGAAAAATTTGAGCAAACTCCAGGAGATAGTGGAGGACACAGAAGCCTGGCGTGAGGCAATCCGTGGGGTTGAAAAGCATCGGACACAACTTAGCAACTGAACAACAATAACAGGGATTCAGATTTTTATGAAGAAACGAAAGGTGATAATGCTTCTTGCAGTCATTTATCATGGCTTCACACTGGATGAAAAGAGCTGTGTGACAGCTGTGTGGATGTTTGTGGGAGAACCACTGTGGACTGCATACAGCCGGTCAGCTGACCATTTCCGTGCTCAAGGACAGTGCATGAAACTTTTGGCACAGACAGCAAGAGGTGCTTCCTGGGTCCTATTACATTCCTTGGAAAGATCCTAAACGTGATAACTGAGCAGAAAATCATTGTCTCTTTGCTTTTATAGTATAGATTCGAAGCTAGGTTATCTCCTTTGCAGATTATTTGATCAGAATATTTTCTGATCCACGACTGTGGGGATGTGAACAAATCACAGTCATTGGCCCTAACTTGATCAAGATCAATGGTTCAGACACGTGTTCAATTTTAACTGAAATGAAAGTTTTATCTGCTAAACTATAAATGCTTACATGTGTTATCTGGGCATGATTTTTAGACTTTAAGCCAGGTATCAGTCAATGCCATGCCTGCCTTATAAGAAAGTTGTTGTAGAGAATATATTTGGTCTTTGCCCCTAGTTCCTGGCACAGAGCTCACAAAACTGTTGAAATTTCCTAAGAGATAGGAGTTTCCTTCTGTTATTCATAGGTAATCCTTTTTGAGCATCTCAGGTCCACTGAGACAGAATCTCCTGTGCCCAGAACCCCTTTGGACCTCACCCTATTACCTCTTCATCTGGCTGTTTATCTGAGGCCTTTATACATCCTTTAAAATAAACTGAGAACTGTGAATCAACCTTTCCAGTGTTTTGTGAGTTGTCCTAGGAAATTATGGGGCTCAAGGAAGGGGTCATGTAAATCCCCAGTTTTTAGTGGGTGAGTCAGAAATGCAACTGAAATGTCCCTGGCTGGTGATAAGCACCAGTGTTGTAGATCTGAGCTCTTAATCTGAAGGATCTAATGCTTTCAGCAAGTAGATCGTGTCAGAATTAGTTAAACTGTAGGACATTCGGTCCTGCTGAATTGCTTAGTGTAGGAAAACAGACTCGGAGAAAGCAATGGCACCCCACTCCAGTACTCTTGCCTGGAAAATCCCATGGACGGAGGAGCCTGGTAGGCTGCAGTCCATGGGGTCGCTAAGAGTCGGACACGACTGAGCGACTTCACTTTCACTTTTCACTTTCATGCATTGGAGAAGGAAATGGCAACCCACTCCAGTGTTCTTGCCTGGAGAATCCCAGGGATGGGGCAGCCTGCTGGGCTGCCGTCTGTGGGGTCGCACAGGGTCGGACACGACTGAAGCGACTTAGCAGCAGCAACAGCAGGAAAACAGACTAGAGATGTAATAGTAGGTAACACAACTAACTAGATATAGGACATTTTGTTTTCCCCAAAAAATTATACCTTGGAGTGAGGAGTAGGAGGGCTTCCCAGGTGGTGCTGGTGACAAAGAACCCATCTGCCAATGCAGGAGACTCAAGGGACGTGGGTTCAATTCCTGGATCGGGAAGATCCCCTGAAGGAGGGCATGGAAACCCACTCCAGGATTCTTGCCTGGAGAATCCCATGGACAGAGGAGCATGGCGGACTACAGTCAGTGGGGTCGCAAAGAGTGGGATACAACTGAGCACAGCACAGAGAGAGAGAAGTGGGAAGGGGAAGAGCTCTCATGTTAGGGGCACACTCTCAGTTGCTTGTGCTACTTACCACTTTCTCATTCAAAGTAAATCTTAAAAAAAACCCACTCACGCCTGGTCCTCCTTCCTGTGGCAGTGAACCCTCAAGTTCCACAGACCCCTGCTGGCTCGTCTAACCCTGTGTGCCGCTTTTGCTGCCTCTCTCATCTCTCTCTCTTTTTCTCTTGGCCATTCTGTGAGGCAAGTGGAACTTTCTGGACCAGGGACTAATCCCGTGCCCCCTGCAGTGGAAGCACAGAGTCTTAACCGCTGGACCACTCCTCTTATACTTTTAAAATTCATGTGTAACTCCTGTGGGAGATAATAGTTGTAAACAGCTTTAATTAAATTATATTTATAAAAAACTTTTCTTTTATTCTACTTTGTGTTTTTGGTATTGTTGATCTTTAAAAATCAAATGGTGTTTGATAATGAGAGCATGGAGGAGGGGAGAAGAATCCTAACATCTGAAAAAGCTATTGAAACACTCCTCTTTTTTTCCAACTGCATATCTGTGTGAGGCTGGATTTTCTTCAAACACTTCAACCAAAACAAAATACAGCGACAGACTGAATGCTGAAGCGGGTGTGAGAATCCAGCTACTAATACTTCTGAGAAGTCAGATATGAAGAGCGTTGCAAAATGTACACAAAACAGCTCTCCTCACTAACTCTTTTATTTTGGAAAATGTAGTTATTTTTAAGTGAATATATAAACATATTTCAAATTTTGTTTTAACTTTTAATTTAGTAAATAGCTTTTCGTGTGTGTGCTCAGTCACGTCCAACTCTTTGTGATCCAATGAACTGTAGCCTGCCAGGCTCCTCTGTCCATGGGATTTCCCAGGCAAAATACTGGAGTGGGTTGCCATTTCCTCCTCCAGGGCATCTTCCCAGACCAGAGATTGAATCTGAGTCTCCTGCATTGGCAGGCGAATTCCTTACCATTGCACCACCTGGGAAGCCCCAGATAGGGTTTTATATAATCTGTGTAAACAAACACCCTTTGGAGTTCTCAACAACTTCTCAGGGTGTTCATTTCAGTTCAGTTCAGTGCAGTCGCTCAGTCGTATCCAACTCTTTGCGACCCCATGAATTGCAGCACGCCAGGCCTCCTTGTCCATCACCAACTCCTGGAGTTCACTCAGACTCACATCCATCGAGTGGGTGATGCCATCCAGCCATCTCATCCTCTGTTGTCCCCTTCTCCTCCTGCCCCCAATCCCTCCCAGCATCAGGGTATTTTCCAATGAGTCAACTGTTCGCATGAGGTGGCCAAAGTACTGGAGTTTCAGCTTCAGCATCATTCCTTCCAAAGAACACCCAGGACTGATCTCCTTCAGAATGGACTGGTTGGATGTCCTTGCAGTCCAAAGGACTCGAAAGAGTCTTCTCCAACACCACAGTTCAAAAGCATCAATTCTTCGGTGCTCAGCCTTCTTCACAGTCCAACTCTCACATCCATACATGACCACTGTAAAAACCATAGCCTTGACTAAACGGACCTTTGTTGGCAAAGTAATGTCTCTGCTTTTGAATATGCTATCTAGGTTGGTCATAACTTTCCTTCCAAGGAGTAAGCGTCTTTTAATTTCATGGCTGCAATCACCATCTGTAAAGGGAGCCTAAGACCAAGAGGTTGGAGAATTACCCTAGAGGAAAGCACTAAGAGCTTAAAAAAAAAAAAAAAAGGGCAGGGGGACACGTTATCGCACACAAGAAATTTAACATTTATACGGTAATGCTATATAATCTATAGTCTGTATTAAATTGTCCCAAGACTGTCCCAGTCATTCCTTTAAATTTGGGAAGATGGTCTGTGATCCAGAATCAAGGCTCAGGCATGGCATTTGGTTGTCACATCTCATTAGATTCTTTTTTTTTTTAAATATTTATTTATTTGGCTGCACTGAGTCTTAGTTGTGGCATGTGGGATTTAGTTCCCTGACCCAGGATCAAACCCAGGCCCTCTGCTTGAGAGTTCAGAGTCTTAACCACTGGACCACCAGGGAAGTCCTTCATAGCTTTCTCTAATCTAAAGCAGTACCTTCTTCTTTCGTGGGAGAATCAGTGGGAGGTGTATAATTTTGCTATTTTTGAAGAATTCCAGGGCAGCTGTTTTGTAGACTGTCCTTCACAATTGCTTTGTTTCTTTTGTCTGATGGTTTCCTTATCGTTAGATTCAAGCTTAAAAAAAATATAACCAAAATTTTATGTAAAGTGTGTCCTTCCCATTGCATTGGGAAGGCCCCGATGTTAGTTTGTCCTATTTTTGTTGTGCCAGAGTAGGTTTGGGGACTTTCTGCTTGATAGTGATGTTATATTTTATCGCACAAGGTTTCACGCTTCTTCGGCACTTATTGACTCCTCCTTTGTGGTCCCACGTGTAGCCACATTTGTAACTTCTGTGTGTTCTTGAAGACAAAAAAATGTAGCTCCCTAAGACTTCCCAGGTGGCACTAGTGGCAAAAATCTGCCTGCCAATGCAGGAGACCCAGGAGACTCAGGTTTGATTGCTGGGCTTGAAAGATCCCCCAGAGGAAGAAATGTCAACCCACTCCAGTATTCTTGCCTGGAAAATCCCATGAACAGAGGAGCCTGGCAGGCTACAGTCCATGGGTTTGCAAACAGTCGGAGATGACTGAGCCACTGAACATACACGTGAATTGTAAGATACAGCATTCTGTGACTGCACGTTAGAACATTCTTGTCATTGTGTTCTTCCAGTCTATATTCTTACACATTTTTTAAGCTGAATCTCTTAGTTTCTGAGAGAGATGGTAAGCTCTCCCAGGATGGTTGTGAACGTGTTCGTTTCTCTTTGTAATTCCATCCATGTGTGCTTTATATATTTTGAAGCTATGTTGTAAAGTGTAGGTGTATGTGCGATATTTTTCTAGTGAATTTTTCCTTTCCTCATTGACCTATGATCATCCTTATACTTAATACTGCTTTTTTCTTTAAGATTTATCTTATATTGCAACATCAGCTTTATTTTCATTGGTATTTGCCTGGTATATATATATTTTTTTCATGCTTCTTACTTTCCTCTTTTCTGTCATTAGGTTTTACATGTAATCACATGTAGTTGAATTTTGTTTTTGTAACAAATTTAAAAGCCCCTGTCTTTTAACAGACACATTTAAACTATTTACATGTATAGGGATTACTGAAAATTGTAAACTTATGCCTGTCACTTTATTTTGCATTTTCTATTTTCCATGCTTGTCTTTAAGTGCTTCTTCTTCTTTTTTATTTTTGGCTTCGCCACGCAGCATGCAAGATCCTGTTCTCTAGCCAGGGATTGAACCCGTTGCCCCCAGCACTGGGAGCACGGAGTCTTAACTGCTGGACTGCCAGGAAAGCCCCCCCTTTTTTAGTTTTCTACTATAACAATGCAGACTTCTTTATTCTTTCTCATCCTTTCACTGGTTTCAAAATTGTGCATTATATTTTTACTTGCTTAGAAATTAAATTCTTGACTTGACTGTAAAAAGTTTACAACTCATTGTCTTTATCCTTCTTAGAAATATGTAAAATTAGATAATTTCTGTCCAATTTCTCCTCTCCTATTTTCCATGTTATTATTCCATAGCATTTTAGGTTCCACTGGGTTTTCTGAGCCCCTCCATTTTTTTTCCAAATAGATTTATCTACGTGTTTGCCTGTTTCTTGGCCCTGCAGTGGTTCTTACATTCCACTCCTACCTGCTGAGTTCAATTTCCTGATATCTGGATGACATCATTGAACAGGTCTTTCAACAAAGATCTGTGAGTAATTAACCTTCTCGGTCTCAAATTGTTTGATTTTATCTTTATTTGGTATACTTTTTACTGAAGTATAATATATATATATACACACATATGGTGGCTCAGACGGTAAACAATCTGCCTGCCGATGCAGGAGACCGTGCGTCAGGAAGATCCCCTGGAGGACGAAATGGCAACCCACTCTAGTATTCTTGCCTGGAGAATCCCAGGGACAGAGGAGCCTGGTGGGCTACAGTCCATGGGGTTGCAAAAAGTTGGACACGACTGAGCGACTAACACACATATACAGAAAGTACACAAATTATTAGTGTACAACTTACAAATGTTGACTGAATCACTACCCATATCAGGAAACATAACATCACCAGGGTCCCCCAAACCCTCCTTAAACCACCTTCTAGGCACTACCTTTCCCAACTTCCCATTTGCTATCCTAACTTCTACTGAAATAGACTGCTTTTGCCTATTTTTGTTTTTCTGTAAATGGAATCATACTGTATGTACTCCGTTGTGTCTTACTTGTTCTCAATGCTGTTTGTGAAATTCATCCATGTTTTTGCATGTAGCTGTAATTTATTAGTTCTGCTTCTATATAAAATTCTGTTCATGAATCTGCCGCAATGCGTCCATTCTACTACAGATGGCATTTGGGTGGTTTCCAGGTAGGGGCTATTATTAATGATGCTTCTATGAATATTCTGGTTCTCATCTTTTGCTGCACATTTGTATGAAATTCTGTTGGATGATACTGACAAGCCTTTGACTTTAACAGACACTGCCAAACAATTTTCTGAGTGTCTAATTTATATTCTTCCTGCAACATTAAGAGAGCTTTGGTTTCTCTGCATCTCATGCTAACAGTCGACATTCTCATTCTTTTCAGTTTTAGGCATTCTTGTGGGTGTATTGTGGTTCTCATGGTGGTTTTAAATTGCATTTCCCATGTTCTCTGGGGAGCAATTGGTCAGCGTGTTAGACTAACAAGTTGAATGTCCCTGGAGACTAATGAGATTGAGCTTCTTTTCATATCCTTATTGTCCATTTGAATATTCTCTTTTGTGAAGTGCCTGTTTCAAGCTTTTTGCTTATTTTTTTTCCATTGGATTGTCCGCCAGTTTGTGATTTGTAGGAGTTCAATATACATTCTGATATGAGTCCCCTTTTCAGATATATGTATTGCAAAAGTTTTCTCCCCCATTCACTGGCTCACCTTCTCATTCACTTAAAATGTCTTTTGATGCAAAAAAAAAATCTTAATTTTAATTTAGTCCAACTTATTAGCCTTTTATGTTTATGTCTTATTTCCTGTTTGATAAATCTTTTCTTAGCCCTGTAATATCTTCTAGAAGCTTTATTGTTTTACCTTTCACATTGATATCTATAATTCCCCTGGAATTGGTTTTTGATGCACCCTATTCCAGACATGTTAAATGTGAAAAACAATATGTACCCAAGAATTGATAAAATTCAGATTCTTTTTAGTGTCCATTTTTAATTTAATATTTTTGAAAATGTATTTTATTTATTTGGCTGCACTGGGTCTTAGTTGTGGCATGCAGGTTGCAGCATTTGGGATCTAGTTCCCTGACCAGGGATGAAACTGGGACCCCTTGTGTTGGGAGTTCAGGATCTCAGCCGCTGGACCACCAGGTAAGTCCCTTAATTTAATACTTAACAGGCTTTTTTCTTTACCATTAAATATTCTTCTGGGAAGATCCCCCAGAGGAGGGCATGGCAATCCACTCCAGTATCTTGGCAGGAGAAACCCATGGACAGAGGAGTCTGGTGGGCTATGGTCATAGGGTTGCAAAAAGTCAGACATGACTGAAGCAACCTAGCACAAATATGCCTCTACAAGGCTTTTTAAAGTAAATGCCTAATAGTGTTGAAAAAGAAACAACAGACTCCAAATGAATTCCCTTGTGCTAAACCCCATATCAGCAAGTCAAGACTTAATAACTAACCTATAACACGACACTGAAAATGAAAATTAGTCACTCAGTCGTGTCCGACTCTGTGACCCCATGGACTGTACCCACCAGGCTCCTCTGTCCATGTGATTATCCAGGCTAGAATATTGGAGTAGGTTGCCATTTCCTTCTCCAAAACTACAGCCCATGGAATTCTCCACACCAGAATACTGGAGTGGGTAGCCATTGCAGGCTGATTCTTTACCAACTGAGCCACCAGGGAAGCCCAAGAATGCTGGAGTGGGTAGCCTATCCCTTCTCCAGGGGATCTTCCCAACCCAGGAATTAAACCAGGGTCTCCTGCTTTGCAGGCAGATTCTTTACCAGCTGGGCTACCAGGGAAGCCCCTAACACAACACTGCAAATCAACTATACTTCAATAAAATAAAAAAACAAAAAGCCCTAACCTCTTGGCATTTTCAGCCTCTCCCAGGAATGTGATCTTTAATCAGCCAATCTGGAATTACCTGGTCAGCACTAGTAAGGGTTACCTGCCTGATAGTACCAGCCTCCCCTTAAAGGAAGGTGACCTTGCCTGAAACAATCCACTCTCAGCTAGAATAACTTCCTTGTACTGCCTTCTGCCTATAAAGTCTTCCCTTTTGAATAGTTCCTCAGAGCTCCTTTGCCAGATGGACTGCTGCTCAATTCATGAATCATTAAATAAGGACAATTAAACCTTTAAATTTACTTAGTTGAATTTTGCTTTTTAACCCAGTCATCATATGCCTCTTATTGGAGCAGGGACTCTGGAATCCAGGCAGGCCTAGTTAATATCTTGTCTTCATCTCTTACAAGCTCTGTAACCTTTTACAAGTTGTGGGAACTTTAAAGACTCTGGTCTTTAGCTTTCATGAGAGGTGTGCAGGTCTTGAACTGAGTTGGTTTCATAGCTGGATCTCAGTTCCTAATTAATGATTGATTGTTTAGAAGTACTACATCAACTGAAAGGCGATCAAACCAGTCAATTCTAAAGGAAATCAACCCTGAATATTTATTGGAAGGGCTGATGCTGAAGCTGAAGCTCCAATACTTTGGCCACCTGATGCAAAGAGCCAACTCATTGGAAAAGACTCTGATGCTGGGAAAGATTGAAGGCAGGAGGAGAAGGGGATGACAGAGGACGAGATGGTTGGGTGGCATTACCAACTCAATGGATGTGAGTTTGAGCAAACTCTAGGAGATGCTGAAGGACAGGGAAGCCTGGTGTGCTGCAAGTCCATGGGGTCGAAGAGAGCTGGACACAACTGAGAGACTGAATGATAACAGGCCAACTGAAAGAGTGGATCAGTTAACTCCAGAACAGTCTTACTTATTCATTAAAGTCTAAAGTTCTGGGATAGGACATATTCTGTTTTATTTAATGTGACTAAGAACAATAAAATAACATCAAGATGAATGCCCTTTGGTAGGGAAAATTAAAGTCAGGGCTGGCGCCTTAAAGGTGTGGCAGTTGTGCCACTTAATCACATTTCCTTATCAGATTATTCTTTATCTGTAGTGCTTAGGAGAGGATTCCACCTTATTTTTTCTGGTTACTTTTTTTTTTTTCCTGGTTACCTTGAGAGAGAATTACTTACTTTCTCTGTGGCTCACTTTATCATTGTAAAATGGTAGAGTAAAATTTAATACCAAGCTCATGGTGATGTTGTAAGGGCAACCCAAAGGAGGGTGAGACAAGTGTTAAGTGATCAGTAATGGCCACCATTATTTTCACTGGAAGGACTGATGCTGAAGCTGAAGCTCCAATACTGTGGCCACCTGATATGAAACGCTGAGTCACTGGAAAAGACCTTGATGCTGGGACAGATTGAGGGCAGGAGGAGAAGGGGGTGACAGAAGATGAGATGGTTGGATGGCATCACCAACTCAATGGACATGAGTTTGAGCAAACTTCAGGAGATAGTGAAAGACAGGGAAGCCTGGCATACTGCAGTCCATTTGCAACTCTTTGCAGTTCCAAAGAGTTGGATATGACTTAGCGACTGAACACAGTGACATTCACATTCTGTGGGATATAGTCCAGTGAGATTACCTGGTGGCTCAGACGGTAAATGATCTGCCTGCAATGGAGGAGACCCAGGTTCGGTCCCTAGGTCGGGAAGATCCCCTGGAGGAGGAAATGGCAACCCACTCCAGGATTCTTGCCCGGAGAGTCCCATGGACAAAGTAGCATGGCAAGCTACAATCCATGGGGTCGCAAAGAGTCAGACATGACTGAGCAACTAACACTACTACACTACCAAAACTAGAAGGTCCAGTTTCTGTGGAGCTGATGGAGACTGCTGAAACTCATAAGAAGTAAAAGTCGTTCAGTCACGTCTGACTCTTTGGGACCCCATGGACAATACAATCCATGGAATTCTCCAGGCCAGAATACTGGAGTGGATAGCTGTTCCCTTCTCCAGGGAATCTTCCCAATCCAGGGATCAAACCCAGGTCTCCCGCTTTGCAGGCAGATTCTTTACCAGCTGAGCCCATAAGAAGTGGCTAAAGGCAAAATTTCAGTAGGAGTTCCCTGGTGGCCTGGTGGTTGGGATAATGGGCTTTCACTGCCACGGCCCTGGCTCAATCCTTGGTCTGAGAACTGAGATCCCACAAGTCACAGGGCCAAAAAAAATTTTTTTTTCTAGACATCAGTTTACCCAGGGGGGTGCTGGTAAATGTTTTGTTTTTTTAATTAATTGATTTGGCTGCATCGGGTCTTAGTTGCAGCACATAGGCTCTGCGTTGCAGTGCACAGACTCTCTAGCTGTGATGTGTGGGCTCTGGTGTGCATGAGCTCAGTAGTTGCAACGGATCACAGGCTTAGTTGCTCCAAGGCATGTGGGATCTTAATTCCCCCACCAGGGATCAAACCTGTGTCCCCTGTATTGCAAGGCAGATTCTTAACAACTAGACCACCAGGAAAGTCCCCAGTAAATGTTAACCACCAACTCTATGGAGGGTGTGTCTGTATGTTGATTTGTAGCATTTCCGTACTATAGATACTTCCACCATGGCCAATTTTGAACTACTAACATAACATCACTGAACACAGAGTTGTATAGTATTTCCACGTTAGAGTTTTCCGTCAGATAGATACAATACATGTAAATATCCTGAAGAGGAGAAATACTAGTAAAATACCATAAAATAGGAATCAATGAGTTTAGAGTCATTCAATATGGTTTATTTCATTGTGAGTTTACATAACTTAATTTTTGATAGTGCCTATGTTTAATAATTGGCTTACAAAATTCCTGAAAATTTAACAGTTGGACCTCTTGAGCTTGTGTAAGTTGGCTGCAGCCATCACGGAATTGGTGGCCTGTGTGTGGTGCTTAGTTACTCAGTTGTATCTGACTTTTTGCAACCCTGCTGACCCAGGCTCGTCCATGGGGATTCTCTAGGCAAGAATACTGTTAGTGGGTTGCCTTATTCTCCTCCAGGGGATCTTCCCAACCCAGGGGTTGAATCCAGATCTCCTGCATTGCAGGCTGATGGTGGAGCTAGTGTTAAAGAACCCACCTACCAGTGCAGGCAATATAAGAGACTCGGGTTCAAACCCTGGGTGGGGAAGATTCCCTGGAGGAGGGCATGGCAACCTACTCCAGTATTCTTGCCTGGAGAATCCCATGGACAGAGGAAACTGATGGGCTATGGTCCATAGGATTGCAGAGTCAGACACAACTGAAGCGACTTAGCACACTTATCACAAATTAGCCTAAGAGCCTTCATTTGAAGCCTGTGTCACCAACAAGTAGCATTTGTGTTTAAGACCTGGCGACTGGACAAGTGCCAAGGGCAGGTTCAATGTACTTCTTAAGGACTAGTGCTTGTTCCTCTGGGACAAGTGTCCCTTCCCCCAGGTCACAGCCCAAAGGTGACCTTTCCTTCCCTGACTCTAAACAGTTTATCATTCCCAGCCACCGGCACCTCCCCCTGCTTCAGAACAGACTGTCTTGGGAATGCCTGGGACATGCACGTAGGGCATTGTAGCCAACCACTTGCTGAACCCACGTCAGGGGCTCACAAGGTCAACCAGATGGCCAGAAGGAGAGCAGCAGGCCTGGGAAGGAGCTTCCAGCTTGGCTCTGAGCCCCATGGTGTCTGTGTTGTTGGGTTAGGAATGCCCTTGGCAAAGAGACCCCATCAGTCTACCGCTTTCATATATTTCAAAACCTGGATCCAAGCTACCATGTCTCAGCTTAACCTCTCTTCTCCCTATTGCTTCTCTACCCTTGCAAATAACAGAGTCATGATGTTGACAAGTACAGACACTGGGTGCTTATTCTAGAATTATCCCGCTTAAGCCTCATAACAACCCTATGAAGTGTGTACTATTTTTATTCCAGTTCTGTGAGAAATCCAGGACGTAGGGTGGCGTGCTCATCTGCCCATAGTCATAAGGGAAGGACCCAGTGTTTTTCCTTTCTCCCTCAACTGTCTTCCTTCATACGGTAGTCTTGGTTCATATGTGCTTTTTTTTTCCATTTTTGACTGAGCCATGTAGCATGTGGGATCTTAGTTCCCCAACCAGGGATCAAACTTGTGCCCCCTGCATTGGAAGCATGGAATCTTAACCACTAGACCTCCCATATATGCTTATTTTGCATTCTTCAGCATGTTGTGAGTGTGTTTGGTCTCTAATCATGTCCAAGTCTTTGTGACCCCATGGACTGTAGCCCACCAGGCTCCTCTGTCCATGGGATATCCCAGGCAAGAATACTGAAGAAGGTTGTCATTTCCTCCTCCAAGGGAGTTTCCTGACCCAGGGATAGAACCCACGTCTCCTGCATCGGCAGATGGATTCTTGACCGCTACACCACCTGGGAAGCACCTTCAACATGTTACTTCCTCCTAAATGTTCTCAGCCTAGAGATAGTGGTGGAAGCCTTGGGTCTGAAAAGATTGCTCAGGAAGACAGTGTGCTGTGAGGATGGAGGAGATGAGAGGAGGCGGGAGGGTGGATGAAACCCTGTGGGGCACCAACACCCTAGGGCCCTGGAGGAAGAGGAGACCCAGAAGGGCTGTCACAGAAAGTGTGAGATTCCCCAAGGATGGACCGAAGTGGGAAAACTACAGAACAGACAAGAAATGGAGCACTGAGAGGTGTTCCCTGAGTTTAGCCATCCAGAGACCATCTGTGGGGCTTCCCTGGGGGTCCAGTGGTTAAGAATCTGCCTTCCAATCCAGGGGACACAGGTTCAATCCCTGGTCATAGAGCTAAGATGCCAAATGCTGCATGCCAACTAGGCTCCAGTGCCACAACTGCTGAGTCCACGCACTGAAACTAGAAAAAAGCCTGTGTGCTGCAACAAAGACGTAGCTCAACCAAAAAGACAAACCAGAGGCCATCTCTGACCTTGGCAGTGGGCACTCCTGTTTCTCTGCTGGGTGGCACGGCGGCTGCCGCAGGGAAAGCAGGTGCTTTCCCAGCGATGGCTTGAGGAAAGGCTAGGAGTTAGCAAAGTGGGTCAGCCAGTGTAGACCTCTCTTTCAGGGAAAAGGAATCAGAAGGGAGAGCCGAGGCGGAAGGAGGGCTTTGGGAATTTGGCTGTTAAGACAGTTAGACACGACTTAGCCACTGGACAACAGCAACGTGGACTGAACCCTGGCCCCTCAGCCGTGAGAGTTCAGAGTCCTAACTAATGGACCTCCAGAGAGTTCCCAACCTTTGGCGAATTTAAATGCTCAGGAAAAGGAGCTGGCAGAGGTGAGGCTGAATATGCCAGTGAGAGAGAAGGGTAAAGGCGAGAGGTGGCTGAGACCCCAGACCCTGAGGGCTCTGAGACCCCGACGGCAGATGGGAGAGTCTCCCCCTTCTTTCCTGGGGAGGACGTGGCTGCCTGATGGCATCTATTTCCTCTGACAAGTGGGAGGCAGAGAGTGAGGGGGTGAACAGTTGGGAACATGCAGGAGACTGGCGGAGTTTGTGACAACCAGTTGGTCAGTGGAAGTTAAAAAGAGATGAGCTGAAGTCAGAAGTAACACGTGTATGGGGTGGGGTCAGGCACAGTCCTCGCAGGAGTCACTGCCCAACATCACAGACGGGAGTCTTTGTGAATGTTGTGTGTCTGCAGTCCTTAAGCTCAATAAGTTCATTCACCATCAACTTTCTTACTGCTTTGGCCACCAGGAGGTGGCAGTCTGCCTGGATCCTAAGGACAGCTCACCGTGGCTCCCAGTAATGGCTTGAGGGTGTCTCTGGATTTCTTTCCACCAGGGAAGGTTACAAGGGGAAGCCAGGTGTCTGCAGCTTGGAAATGGGTTCTCATCAGACATGGAATCAGCCGGCATCTTGTTCTTGGAGCCCCAGCCTCCAGAAATGTGAGAAGTACAAGTTACCTGTTTCAGCCACCTGTCTGGGGTGATCTGTTACAGCAGCCTGAGCTGACTGGGACAACGTGCATAGTAACTCCGTGAAGAAGGTAATCATTTTGCCCAGAACAGAGCAGGACTTTCAACGGCAGGTTAGTGAGTTTTCCACTGTGTCATGGGATGTACCACAGGGTGTTGTGGTCTCCCCAAGTCTCCCCTCACTTAATTAAATAGAAAATATGTCTTTGGAACCTGCCTCCCTGAATTCAGCGTAGATATAGAAATTTATTGGAAGCATTAGCTCTTTTCCTTTGAACCAGAGTTACCTCTTCAGTCATTTAAAAAATTTTATGACTATTTATTTTTATTTATCTGGCTGCACCAGATCTTAGGTGGGGCATGCAGGATCTTTAGTTGTGGCATGTGGGATCTAGTTCCCCGACCAGGGATTGAACCCAGACCCCCTGCATTGGGAGCACAGAGTCTTAGCCTCCAGACCACCAGGAAAGTCCTTCTTCAATCATTTAGACCTGAACTTCATTAGGAGGTAATTAGGTTTCCTCTCCAATTACTCGGTGGTGGTTATGCAGAAGGCCCAATGGAAAAGTTGTGTGATCACTTAGCCAGGTCGCAAGGCAGCAGGAGGGTTAAAACCTGCACACTGAATATATGCTCAAGCTGGTGAGAGGAGTCAGTGATAGACTTTAGGATTAGCTTTGCCAAAATATCTTAGAAAAGAAAGAGATTAAAGATTCTACAGAAGTGTAGATTTTTCAGTCTCCTCGCTAAATAGAGAGTGGTATGGCTGCTGATCGAGAATGTTTATGTCTGTTTCGGGGAGTCAGGGCAGGGGTGTCCAGAAGGGAGATGCACAGAGAGCCGCCTTTGGAGTTTGGACATCCCTCATTCTCTCCCCCACCACCACTCCCACTCTGCCCCCCACCTCAACCTTGAATCCTGGGTACAGTGAGCAGGGCAGTTACCCAGATTCCTGGGCAAGGTTTCCTCTTGGCATCCAGACCCAAAGAAATCAGGGAGGCCACGAGTGTTGAAATAGCCTGGCAGGAGGAATGCTGAGTCTGTCTTCCTGCCAATGGCAGGCACAGGATGTTCCAAATACAGCCTGGTCCTTTGCTCTGGGTACAGATGAGTCTAGATTCTGAGGGGCCTGGAGCTTACACAGCTGGATTGGCCGAGGAAGGGATCCTTTCTGAGAAAATAATACAAAATTAGGGAGACCCTTGGAAGGGGCCTATGTGAGTGAGGGATCCTGAAGTGTAAGCTTCAGAGAGAGTTATGTATGGAGAAGAAAGTGAAATAGGATGAGGAGATAGAGCTTATGGAAGGGGAGGCTACTCTAGACTGGAGTAGTCAGGGGAGGCTGACGTCTAAGCTACAAACCAAACAACAAGGAGCCGGCCATGAGGCCACCGGTGTGAAGAACATTCTGAGCAGAAGAACAGTCAGTGCAAAGTCCCTGGGGCTGGATCAGGCCTGGAATGGTGGGACCGCGAGATGAGTGTGGTGAGCCAGGGGAGAGGGCTGGGTGGTGAGTTCAGGGGACGGGGCAGGGGCTGGTTCCTCGTGGGCCTTCAAGACTTGGTACTGCTGCTGCTGCTGCTGCTGCTAAGTTGCTTCAGTCGTGTCCGACTCTGTGCGACCCCATAGACGGCAGCCCACCAGGCTCCCCCGTCCCTGGGATTCTCCAGGCAAGAACACTGGAGTGGGTTGCCATTTCCTTCTCCAATGCATGAAAGTGAAAAGTGAAAGTGAAGTTGCTCAGTCGTGTCCGACTCTTAGCGACCCCATGGACTGCAGCCCACCAGGATCCTCCGTCCATGGGATGTTCCAGACTTGGTAAGGACTTCGTTATTCCAGGATCTGCGGGAGGCTATTGAAAACTTTTATGTGAGACTAAATATAAAATCAACATTATAGGGACTTTCCTGGTGGTCCAGTGGTTAAGACTTCAATGCATGGGGCAAGGGTTCAATCCCTGGTCCAGAAACTATGACCCCTCATGCCCCAAGGCACAGCCAAAAAATAAAATAAATAAACTAAGGAAACTTTATAAACCCAATTCCAGTCCCACGTACTTAGGTATGAAATATATTTTTTTTTTTTTCAAAGAGCTTCATAGTGGTGTTTCCTGGTGGCTCAGACAGTAAATAATCCACCTGTACTGCAGGAGACCTGAGACCTTTCCCTTGGTCGGGAAGATCCCCTGGAGGAGGGTATGACAACCCCACTCCAGTATTCTTGCCTGGAGAATCCCATGGCCAGAAGAGCCTGGTGGGCTACAGTCCATGGGGTCACAAACAGTCAGACGTGGCTGAAAGACCATTAAAAAAAAAATGGTTTGCAGAAAATTCCAGAAAGAGGATGGCCAGTGGGGTTGGGGGTGTGTCAGCAGGACCTGGTCCTTTTAGGTCTGATGGTCAGAGGCACAGCCCCCAGGAACACTCCCCAGGAACAGAGGGGTAGTTCCTCCCATCTCCTACCATGTCTCTTTCCCTGTTACTGTCACTCACGGTCACCCCACGGGGCCCTTGGGGAGCAAAAGGGCTGATGTGTGTCTGCCCTGCCAGACGTCACAGTCTGGACAGCTTCTGAAGCCCTGGGTCGAACCTGCGGAATAGAGACAACCTCAGAGTGCCCTTGTATGTGTGCATGCAAAGTCGCTTCAGTTACATCTGACTTTGTGCAACCCTATGGACTGTAGTAGCCCTCCAGGCTCTTCTGTCCATGGAATTTTCCAGGTAAGAATACTGGAGTGGGTTACCATGCCCTCTTCCATGGGATCTTTCCAACTCAGAGACAGAACCCACATCTCTTATATCTCCTGCTTTGGCAGGCAGATTCTTTACCAGTAGCACCGCCTGGGAAGCCCCAAGCTCCCCTTAGCAATCCCTGAGGACTCTAGGAGTGAGCATCCTTGTTTCCAGAATATCTGACAGCCACCACCTTTGGGTAGTAGCGAAGGACGCCCTCTGAACAACTGGCTGCGATCTGGCTGGGACGTGTGGTCTGGCCATGACCTCTCAACCTCCAGAAGGCCAATCTCCATAGGAACCTCTGAAACATGCCGCCTAGGGGAAGAGGAAGAAGGAATTGCATTGTTGCAGGTGGCTAATGAATGGATCTGCCCTGCGGCGAGGAGGGAGGAAATGTGGAGTGGGAAGAGAATCTTCAAGTCAGGGAAGGAGGTGGGCAATGGGGGGTGGACCATCGGTGGATGCGGTGTATACCGGGGAAGCCTTGGCCCCTCCGCCAGGTTCCTCCTTCCCCCCACCGAATCCCCAGGGACTCAGGGCCTCCCTGGACAAGGCCAGGACAACATTATTGGACATCCTGGAGTCTAAGACAAGAAACCAGTCAACATGGTAGTCTAGCGATTTGGGACTTGGGAATGGGAAGACCCAGGAGCTGGTCTTGGTGAAGATTGAAGAGTGGTCTTCCAGTGGGGTCTGCTGCTGGAGAGGATTTGGGTTTTAACACTGAGTTTGAGACAGCCAAACAAAGGGCTTCCTAAAAAAAAATTTTTTTTAGTGTGTATTTATTTGGCTGTGCCAGGTCTTAGTTGTGGCATTTAAGATCTTTAGTTGCAACATGTGGGAGCTATTACTATTTCCATGACCAAGGCTCTAACCCCTGGCACCCTGCATTGGAAGCTCAGCGGCTTAGCCACTGGACCACCAGGGAAGTCCCCCAAAGGGCTTGGGGCCAAGTTACAGTGGTTCTTATGGGGCCTGGAGAAAAGTGTTTGTCCACACTTCAAGTAATGAGACAAAAGGGGGGGGGCGTGGAGGGGAGGGGGGAAGTTAAACTGTTTTTAAAAAAAAAAGAGAGAGAAACACCTTCAGAAACTTGAGAAACTGGTTAACTAGTCATGGAATCCCAGCGGGCCTGCCTAAGAGGGAACAATAGTTGAGGATTTCCGCCCCCTCCAAAAAACCAAAACCAAAACCAAAACACCAACCAACCAACCAGCAAACAAAGAAACAATGGAGAGACCCTGGAAACAGCGCTTGTGACTGGACCCTTTACCCCAGCAATGACGGCAGTCCACAGTGAGACCCTGCCCCCAGTCAACAGAAAATCAAGGCAGACAAAGCCTATCTCTGGAGCAGTATAGCAGCAGCCCTTGCGTTAAGCTCTTAGTGGGGAGACCAACAGGTTGAAAAGGCTCTGAGGCAGGCAACCTGGGTGGGCCCCAGGAAGACAGGATTGTAAACAGGTAGAGGAAACCTCAGGCTTCCCAGGTGGCTCAGTGGTGAGAACCCGCCTGCCATTACAGGAGACA
>NW_011494727.1:1738373-1757662 GCF_000754665.1 Bison bison bison
GCCTGCCATTACAGGAGACAGGTTTGGTCCCTGGGTAGGAAGATCCCCTGGAGGAGGGCATGGCAACCCGCTCCAGTGTTCTTGTCTGGAGAATCCCATGGACAGAGGAGCCTGGTGGGCTACAGTCCGTGGGGGTCATAGTCAGTGACTAAACACACACACACACACACACACACACACAGGTTCACTTATGTAAAAGAAACCTCATTTCAGTTCCCTTTCTTGATTAAGACAAAGCTCCTCCTGGGATGGGGTGGGGCAGTTGGTCAACAAAGGCCAGAAGGTGGCAGTGTCTACTCAGGGAGGGGCGGGGGGCCCGCCCACAGGCAGAGTCACCCAGGCGTGCAGCCCCTTACCGCCCCTTGCGCTGATCCCAGCCCTCCAGGCCTTCCTCCCTTGGCCTGGAGATGGTCTGCCCACGAGGTAAATTCAGGCAGGGACCAAGTGCCCAGGCCGTGAGCTGTGTGCCAGCTGGGATGGCCCTGGCCCTTGAGATCTAAACAGAATCTTCTCTCACTCCCGTCATAGGAAGTGGGACCCCTGGCATCTTCCTCACCATTCCCCGGGCTCAAGCGTCAAGATGCCTTGTGTTCCAGGCCCCGATGGCAGGAGTCTAGCACCACTGCCTCCCGAGCCCCTTCCTCTCCCTTCTCCATCCTCTCTCTCCTCTGCTGTCCACCCGTCCCGGACTCAGAGTCAGGGAAGAAGAACAAGAGAATGACAAACGTGGGTGAGGATGCGGAGTAACTGGAACATTTTCCCCCTCTTTGGTGCACCGTGTGCTTGAGGGATCTTAGTTCAATCAGGGATTGAATGTGGGCCACAGCAGTGAAAGCGCTGAGTCCTAACCACTGGACCACCAGGGAATTCCCACAACTCTTTTGTGTTTTACTGAGGTATGACTTGATGTAAAATATTATATAAGCTTCAGGTGTCCAACATAGTGATTCACAATTTTTTTTAATAAATTTTATTTATTTATTTATTTTTGGCAGTGCCGGGTCTTCCTTGCTGTGAGGGGTTTTCTCTAGTTTCAGCGAGTGGGTGCTACTCACTAGTTGTGCTGGCAAACTCCTCATTGCAGTAGCTCCTCTTATTGCAGAGCACGGGCTCTAGAGCATGTAGGCTTCAGCAGTTGTGGCACATGGGCTCCGTAGTTGCAGCTCCCGGGCTTGGTGTGCACAGGCTCTATAGTCATGGCACACTGGCTTAGATTCTCTGTGTCATGTGGGACCTTCCCAGATTGAACTTGTGTCTTCTTCATTGGCAGGAGGATTCTTTACCACTCAGCCACCAGGGAAGGCCATGATTCACAATTTTTAAAGGTGGTATTCCATTTATACTGCTGCTAAGTCGATTCAGTCGTGTCTGACTCTGTGAGACCCCACAGATGGCAGCCCACCAGGCTCCCCCATCCCTGGGATCCTCCAGGCAAGAATACTGGAGTGGGTTGCCATTTCCTTCTCCAATGCATGAAAGTGAAAAGTGAAAGTGAAGTCGCTCAGTCCTGCCCGCCTCCCAGCGACCCCATGGACTGTAGCCCATCAGGCTCCTCCATCCATGGGATTTTCCAGGCAAGAGTACTGGAGTGGGGTGCCATTGCCTTCTCCAATTCCACTGGAGTGGGGTGCCATTGCCTTCTCCAATTCCATTTATAGTTATTTCAAAATATTGGCTGTATTCCCTGTTTCCTACAATATATTCTTGCAGTTTATTTATTTTATATGTAGAAGTTTGTGCCTCTTAATTCTCTGCCCCTATCTTTTCCCTCCCCTGTCTCCTCTTCCCATAGTTAACCTACTAGATTATTCTCTATATCTATGAGTCTCTTTTTGTTATATTCGCTAGTTTATTTTTTAGATTACACATACACGTGATATCGTCTGACTTATTTCACCGAGCATAATACCCTATAGATCCAACCATGTTGTTGCAACTGGCAAATTCTTTCCTTTTTATGGCTGAGTAATATTCATTATGTTGTTCTTGTTGTTTTATCCTACATCTTCTTTATCCATTCATCTGTTGATGGACACTTGGGTTGCTTCTATATCTCGGCAATTATAAATAATGCTGCTGTGAACATTGTGGTGTGTGTACTTTTTCAGATTAGTGTTTTAATTCTGGGGGGAGGTATACCTAGGAGTGGGATTGCTGGATCGTTTGGCAGTTCTATTTTTAGTTTTCTGAGAAACCTCAGTGTGGTTTTCTACAGTGACTACACTAATTTATATGCCCACCACTGGTATATGAGGATTCCCTTTTCTCCACATCCTCACCATTTACTGTGTCTTTTTGATGATAACCATTCTAACAGATGTTTGGTGATATCTCATTGTGGCTTTAATTTGCATTTCTCTGATGATTAACAATATTGGGCATCTTTTCATGTGCTTGTTGGCCATCTGTAAGTCTTCTTTGGAAAAATGTCTATTCAGATCTTCCACCCATATTTCAATGGGGTTGTTTGGCAGTTTTTTATGTTGAGGTGTATGAGCTCTTTATGTACATTTAATATTAACTCTTATTTGTTATATCATATGCAAATATTTTCTCCCATTTAGTAGGTTGTCTTTTCAGAAATCGGAACTTTAACACACTGTTGGTGAGAATGTAAAATGATACAGCTGTTGCAGGAGGGGGGACCCCTTCCAGGGCCCGAAAGTGGGCTCTTGTCTAACACTCGGAAATGAATTGTCTGAAGAGACACATGCGCTGACAAAGCAAGAGATTTTATTGGGAAGGGGCTCCCGGGCAGAAAGCAGTGAGGTAAGGAAGCCCAGGAGGACTGCTTTGCCATGTGGCTCGCAATCTCAGGTTTTATGCTGATGGCATTAGTTTCCAGGTTGTCTTTAGCCAATCATTCTGACTCAGAGTCCTTCCTGGTGGCACATGCATCGCTCAGCCAAGATGGATGCCAGTGAGAAGGATTCAGGGAGGTAGTCAGACACATAGTGTCTCCTTTTGACCTTTCCTGAACTCTTCCGGTTGCTGGTGGCTTATTAGTTCCATGTTCCTTACCAGGACCTCCTGTCATAAAACAACTCATGCAAATGGTTACTAGGGTGCCTGGCCAGGGGGGGCGGTTTCGGTCAGTGTGCTTCCCCTAACACAGCCACTGCAGACAATAGTATGCTACCTGCTACCCTGCTAAGTTGCTTTAGTCGTATCCGACTCTGTGTGACCCCATAGACGGCAGTCCAGGCTCCCCCGTCCCTGGGATTCTCCAGGCAAGAACACTGGAGTGGGTTGCCATTTCCTTCTCCAATGCATGAAAGTGAAAAGTGAAAGTGAAGTCACTCAGTCGTGTCCGACTCTTAGCGACCCCATGGACTGCAGCCTACCAGGCTCCTCCGTCCATGGGATTTTCCAGGCAAGAGTACTGGAGTGGGGTGCCATTGCCTTCTCCAAGACAATAGTATACCAGTCCTCAAAAATTAAAAGTAGAATTACCATATGATGCAGCGATTCCACTTCTAGGTGGATACCTGAAAGAATTGGAAGCAGGGTTTCAAAGAGATGTTTGTATACCCATGTTCATAGCAGCATTAATCATAACAGCCAAAAGATGGAAGCAGCCCAAGTGTTTACCGATGGGTGAATGGATGAACAAAATGTGTTTATACTGGTGAAGGACCGGGAAGCGTGGCGTGCTTCAGTTTGTGGGGTCGCAAGGAGTCGCACACAACTTAGTCACTGAACAACAACAACAACACAATGGAATGTTATCAGCCTTAAAAAGGAAGAATATTCTGATGCGTGCTGCCCCATGGATTAACCTCGAGGACAGTGTGCTAAGTGAAATGAGCCAAACATAGTACAGTATGTTTCCACTTATATGAGGTACTGAGAATGGTCACACAGACAAAAAATAGAATGGTGGTTGCCAGAGGCTGGAGGAATGGAAAGTTATAGTTTAATTGGTACAGAATTTTGTGTGGGGAAGATGAAAAGAATTCTGAAGATGGAATGGGGTGATGGCTCTGAACAAGGAGGATATACACCTAGAAATGGTTAAAAACATAAATTTTATGTTATGTGTATTATGTGGGTTGCCATTTCCTCCTCCAGGGGAATCTTTCTGATCCAGGGATTGAACCCACATCTCCTGTGTCTACCTGATGAGCCATCAGGGAAACCAAGTATATTTTACCACACTTGTTTTAAAAAAGGTCCTTTGTCCCTGCCACTGGGATTTCTCACTGGACACACACCTCCCAGGCAGAGGCTCCTGCTATTTTGTTCTGGCCCCTTTTCATTTTTCTGATCTTCTCCCCTGTCTTCTTCTCTCTGATGGGGGGTCCCTTTCCCCCAAGTTCCTGTTAAGACCCCAGTAAAGCTGTTCAGTTCCTCCAGTGTTTAACCATGTCCCTGGCACCTCCCCTTCCTCAGCCAAAGTGACTGATCCAGATACTCACTGAAAGAATAACAGTTCTCACGCTGCTAAAGGCCGTGGAAATGTGGCATCTGGTGTGTACTTTGGGCCCCTGAAGAATTGAGTCGTCCAAGTCCACAATTAAGATGCCATCTTCTCTCCACCAGCTGCCAGGCTGAGGATAGACCTGGGGGCCCCAGGAGTGAATTTGTCAGAGTAAAGGCCTCTCTGGGCATCCTTTTGGCAGCTTGCAAACAGGCCCTGCTGGCAACATTCCATCTGTCTGAGCATCGGGGATCAAGCCTCAGAAGCACAGGGCCTGGGCATAAAGCAGAGAATGAGGAATCCCCAAGCCCAGGCCAGGTGAACTCAGTGTGGGACAAAGTGACTGGGGACCGGAACCACAGGAGTGACAGGAGGTGTTGGAGGACTGCACATCAAGAAAGTCTGCACCTGTGTGTGTGTGTGTGTGTGTGTGTGTGTGTGTGTGTAGACATCCCTGGAGAGGTCTTGGGGGTGGGGAAGATTAAAGGAAAAATGGGGAAGCTCTCCCCCTGGATGATTATGACAAATCCTGCAGGGAAACAGACAGTGCCTCCCAGGCATAGATCTCCAAAGCAGAAGCAAGAGAGGGCCCCTGAGAAGTCTTCAGAACAAAAACTTCCACTTGATAAGTGCTTACCAAGTGCCAAGCGCTAAACACTAACATGCTTAGTCACTAGTTATGTCCGACTCTTTGCAACCCCATGGACCATAGCCCATCAGGCTCCTCTGTCCATGGGGATTCTCCAGGCAAGAATACTGGAGTGGGTTGCCATGCCCTCCTCCAAGGGATCTTTCCAACCCAGGGATTGAACCCAGGTCTCCCACATTGCAGGCGGATTCTTTACTGTCTGATAGTAGCTTCAACTATTCCCGCTACATGCCAGGTTGGCTGTGTTCTAAGCCAGCTAATAAACCTGCAGTGCCAGCCAATTAGGTGATTTAAAATAGTCTAGTAGCTGCATGTTATTTTATTTATTGTTTAAGAAATACAGACAGGGGACTTCCCTGGTGGTCCAGTGGTTGGGACGCTACATTCCACTTCAGGGGATTCAAATTCGATCCCTAATCAGGGAAGTAAGAGCCCTAACCCTAACCCCCTCAAAAAAAAAAAAAAAAAGGTATCTGGGGACTTTGCTGGTGGTCCATTGCATTGGTTAAACTCCGAGCTTCCAATGCAAGGGTCACAGGTTCAATTCCTGTTCAGGGAACTAGGATCCCACATGCTGTTTGGCATGACCAAAAAAATTTTAGATAGGAAGAAATACAAACAGACATGTATGTTAATACAAGCATGTACGAAGAAGAAAAGTGAAAGTGTTAGTTGCTCAATCGTGTTCAACTCTTTGTGACCCCATGGATTGTAGCCCACCAGGCTCCTCTGTCCATGGGATTCTCTAGGCAAGAATACCGGAGTGGGTAGCCATTCCCTTCTCCAAGTAACAAACATGTACACCTAATGAGTATATGGGAGATATCCAGGGGAAAATTAGTAACTGCTCGGTATTATTAAAAGTTTTTTTAAAAGTGAAAGTAACTCTAAAATATATTCTATTTATCCTAAAAGATGTAAAATATTAATTATCTGTGAGATATTTTGCATTCTCTTTTCTTATTAAGTCTTCAAAATCCAACGTGCATTTATACTTAGGGCACACCTCAGTCTGAAGGAGCCACATTTTCAAGTGCTCCATGGATGCAGGTAGCTGATGGTTACTCTACTGGACAGAATCGTTTAGATATATTAATATTAATTCTCAATATAAGCACTTTAGCTACATTAATGCACTTAACCCCCATCCTCATGTTTTGTTATCCTCATTTTACAGAGGGCAGAAGTTCTTTGTCCAAGGCCACCCAGGAGGAAGGTAGCTAAGTCAGGATCTGAGCCACCAAGCTCAGCAAGCACGGGATGGAGACCTGGTCTCCTGTAATAAGCACTCTGGCTGTCACCGCTATGTGTCTCCTCTCCCTTAGGACATAAAGTGAAAGGCGGTCTGCTCTTACTCCCTCTGCTTTACAGAGCAGAACAGAGGCTGCTGCTGGTGGTTTACTCGCTAAATCATGTCCGACTCTTGCGATCCGTGGACTGTAGCCCGCCTGGTTCCTCTGTCCAGAATGCGATTTTTCCAGACAAGAATACTGGAGTGGGTTGCCATTTCCTTCTCCAGGGGAATCTTCCCAACCCAGGGACTGAACCCAAGTCTCCTGCATTGCAGGTGGATTCAAGGAAGCCCAGAACTGAGCATAAGAGAGGCTAAAGGGTCTTGCCCTGTAGGTGGTCCCAGTGTGATCTGAACCTACGTGGAGCAAACACTTGGGAGACATCATTTCACACTGCAATGAGCGTCAAGGAAGGAAAGGGTGTGGCTATTTGCATCCCACCCTGAAGGCTAAATCTGCTTTGAAACGTTCAATGGAAGGACTTTCTTGGTGGTCCAGTGTTTAATATGCTGCCCTTCCATTGCGGAGGGCACAGGTTCGATTCTTGGACAAGGAACTAAGATCCCATGAGCTGCTGCTTGGCCCCACCACCCCCCCCAAAAAAAAAAGTTCAAAGGAAAAATGACCCCACAGCTCAAAGTAGGAGTGAGAAAGCTCTTTAGACCATTTTCTACACCATCATTTTAGATGGCTGCCTGAAAGTCATTCAAACAATGCACCATCATCTATTTCAGCAGCCCCTAGTTGAGGACAATTTTTCACAAATATGAGTAGCTCTGTGATGAACATTCTTATACTTTCCAGTTTGCCAGTAAGGCAAAAAGATTTTAATCTCCACTGCTTTGTTCATTGTCTGGCATTCAGGGTGTATAGGAGGGAGTCCAGTGAACTCAGCAAGCCTCACATGTCCCCATGCATAGAAGAATCCCTGAGCTTGGCCACTTACCTGTATGTTCGTAACTTCACTTTCTCATCGCACAGGCTCGTTTCACCTGTGTCCAACACTTGGTTCCACCTAGCTTCCTGCTCTCTGATGTGCTTCTGCTCAAGAGGAAACATTTCTGGGCCACAAGGTCAGCCCAGGATGCCCCCGCTACGGTGTGCATGCTCAGTTGCTCAGACGTGCCTGACTCTTTGCAACCCCGTGGACTGTGGCCCACCAGGCTCCTATGTTCATGGAATTTCCCATGCAAGAATACTGGAGTGGGTTGCCAGTTCCTCCTCCAGGAAATATTCCCAACCCAGGGATGGAACCCATGTCTCCTGTGACTTCTACATTGGCAGAGGGATTCTTTACCATTAGCTCCACCTGGGAAGCCCCTCTCCTAGGGCACGTTATGCAAAAAAGATACTTCTGCAGGTCCTCCATTCCACCTTGCTCTCTGGAGAATCAGGATAGACCTCCATGGAGCCTTTGCCTCCTGTTTCGTGGAAATGTTTGTTCTGGTTCCTGGCTTCTTCCCAGTTTCCATCTGACTGCCCTTTTACCCTTCAGTCAGGTTTTATCTCTTACTCGATGGGCACTTTGTTTGCTGACAGGATCTCAATTGAAACAGTGCCATTAATTGCCTTTCTATGTTTTTAACTAGAAAGGAAATTCAATTAGGGTACCTGAATATTGGAAAGGGAAGACACAACCCCTGCCCCATTTATGCCCAGGCATCTTTCTCTTACTTTTGCTCAATTTCTAAAAGGGTCTGGGGCCCATTCAACCCTGAATATTCATTGGAAGAACTGATGCTGAAGCTGAAGCTGCAGTACTTTGGCTACCTGATGGAAAGAATCAACTCCCTGGAAAAGACCCTGATGCTGGGAAAGATTGAAGGCAGGAGGAGAAGGGAAGAAGGGCACGACAGAAGATGAGATGGTTGGATGGCATCACTGACTCGATGGATATGAATCTCAGCAAAGTCTGGGAGATGGTGAAGGACAGGGAAGCCTGGCATGCTGCAGTCCATGGGGTCGCAAAGAGTCGGACATGACTTAGTGACTGAACAACAACAACAACGGGGGCCCACCGGAAAATCAGAACTATGCCTGGAGGATGAGGTGGGCCTGAGTGATCACCAGATTGGACCTTGCACTGTCTGCTCTTTTGAAGACTTTTTCAAAAGAACCACCCTTCTCTTTGTTCCTCCCTTTCTCTTCCCTGCCCCAGGGGCAGACTTTCTACTCAGGACCATTCATCAGGAAGAGACCCGCCTTTAGGGCTCTGTGAATACTCTCCAGTGCCTGTGTAGGTGGATGCCAGTGGCAGCTTGTAGTAAAGATGCCTCATCTCGGCTCTGCTGGATCCTCTGCTTGCCCCACAGGCTGAAGCTCAAATTTCAGCTAGGAAAAAAAAAAGTTACAAATTACTTCCTAACCCCAAGCCTTTCTCATTACCAGCAGTAACCTCCAGTGTGAGCATCTGAAACGCCAAGAACTTATTGTATTGATTGCTTTCTCCCTCTTTTTAATGACACGGTATATTCATCTGCTAGTGTTACTGTAACAAATACCAGAGACCGGGTGGTTCAACAACAAGAATTTATTTTCTTACACTTCTGAAGCTTAGAAGTCCAAGATCAAGGTGTTGGCTCCTTCTGAGGCTTCCATTTGCAGATGGCCATCTTCTCCAGTGCTACTCACTGGTTATAGCAAACACCCTCTTCCAACAACACAAGAGATGACTCTACACATGGACATCACCAGATGGTCAGTACTGATGAAGGAGGAAACAGACAGAGCTGGACTCCATCTTAGGCCAGGCTGTGAACATTAGGGTACATGCATGGTCACCCTCCCAGTGGACTCTGAACTTGGTGCCCAGTGTCTATAGAAATGGCATACCAATGGAAAACCAGACCCCCTGATAAAAGAGCCTCAGGACTTGTACTTGGACTCTCCATTGCCTAAAAGAATATGCTAATTATCTCTGTAACAGAACAAAATCATAAATTCCATTATGTTTATTGGGATATGACCATAGGCCTATTGATAAATATCCACTGTCTATCTAGTCCTGTGACACATGAATCATGGGTTAACTTTTATTGTATCTCTCTTTTACCTTGTCCAGACTAGCTTCAAGGAATTTGGGGAGGTGGGTTTGAGCAAGTACACTTACGGTTCATATAGTTTTCACAAAAACTGGTTGGGGTCCTTGGCTAAGAGGAGACTCTGCCTTGGGCCCGCAGGTGTAATAAACGGCACTCCACTATCCACATTGTCCTTCTGAGTGAGTTTGTTTCCCGGAACGCGTGGCTACATTTGGTGCATTGGACGGGAAACTCCTCACTTTGAGGAGACAAGTCCCATTTGGGACTACTCCGAGGCCTTGTGGCTTGAATCTTCTTGAAGGGGGAAGGAGCCTCGCCCTTCTGGAAGGATTCTGCATCTCAACGCCCGGACGTCTCACGTCAGCAGGTAGTGGACGGTAGCAGGGGAACTGAGTGCTCAGGTGATGAGGAACCCACCCAGCAGGGTGGAAGAGGGTGCCTGATCACCCTCCTGGGAGGGACTAAACGGGGCACGGACCCACAGGAGCCTGGAATAGGCAGGCGGCAATTGCTTAGTACACAGGTCAATGAGCGTGCTAGGGCTTAGGAAGGGAATTTGCAAGGTCTTTAGGAGGTATGTCCACGCGGTCTCAGGGAAAATTATTACCAGCAATTGCCAGGGGATTTTTAGGATAGGAAACTGGTCCTCGTATGCTCATATTCTGCCCTCCCCCAGGAGGTGTCCCGTCTGCTGTGAAATTCTTGACCCCTCGGAATTGTCGGGCTAGAAGGAGGGGGATACGTAAGTGAGTATGCCTGGGACATGGGATATTTAACCCATCTGTGTTTTCATCCGCACCTGATCAAGCCCACCAAGGCAGAATGGACTTTAAGGGAGAAACAGTCTTGGGCCACGTGGTGCTCTGGTTCAGCCTTGCTGACCAGCAGGTGAAGACACGCAGATCCCCCTTCTCCCTCTGGGATCTGGCAGGATTTGGACGAGGATGACCCACCCCTCCCCCATATTGGATGACGATGCGCCCACAGGCCCAGTGCCCCACCAGGACCGGAGGCCGCCTTAATGCCCGATCCAGGGCCAGGTGAAGTTCCTGCAGCAGCCGCAGCTCCTCTGCCAGCTCTCCCGGAGGTCATAGAGCCGCCACCTCCGCAGGCTCCAATCCCAGTGGCAGAAGCCTCTGGCCGACACTTCCAGGATTCGGCTCCAGCCCAACCGCCCAAGCTATACTCGTCTGTCCCGGTGAGCACTGACAGGAAGGGGAGGGAGACATTGAAATTAAGCAGAGACTGGTGGGCTGCCGTCTATAGAGTCACACAGAGTTGGACACGACTGAAGTGACTTAGCAGCAGCAGCAGCGCTCTGCCAGAGAGCCGGAGGGACCGAAAGAGAACAGACAAGAGATTTGCAATGCTAGCTGCTGCTCTGGGAAAGTCTATCTTGGGCTTTCCGGAAAACCTCCTCTGCCCCAGGGACAGGACAGTCCTTTAACCGGTCCCAACCGAGGCCCCGGGCCCCTTTATAGCCAAACCAGTGTGCCCAGTGCCAAGGTTTTGGCCACTGGAAGAATAAATGCCTTAAGGCAAGGAAGGAAGAGGAAGCTCCCGCAGTTGTGGGGCTTGCTGACTTGGAAATTAAATACGGCTGCCGGGGCTCAGAGATACCAGGTACCCGAGGGCCCATGGTAACCTTAAAACTGGGGGACCAAAACATTGACTTCATGGTGGATACGGGAACAAAACTGTCAGTAGTAACAAAACCTGTGGCACCATTATCCAAAAAGACTACCGCTGTAACTGGGGAATCGGGAGAAGAGATGATTAAATCGTTTTGCCAGCCCAGAAAATGTCAGATGGGGGGCACCAAGTGATTCATGAATTCCTCTACATTCTTGAGTGCCCAGTACCCCTGTTGGGAAGAGACTTGCTCTCCAAACTAGGAGCACAAGTGACTTTCTCCCCTGAGGAGAGGCCCACCTTCCAGACGGACACTATGACTTATTTGCTGTCTCTCTCAATACCACCCCAAGATGAGTGCAGGTTGCATGAGCCTCCGAACCGGGTGGGCCGGAAGAGCATGAGAGAGAGCTAACTCAATTATTCCCTGAGGTCTGGGCGGAAGACAACCCTGCCTTCCCCCAGGCTAGCTAAACATCAAGCCCCAGAGATAATAGAACTCAAACCAGGCACCATCACGGTTAGAAAGCGCCAGTACCGCTACCGATAGAGGTCTGGGCCGGCATACTGCCCCACATCAATAGATTAAAACAAGCGGGCATTCTAGTAGACTGCAGTCAGCTTGGAATACGCCGATCCTGCCAGTCAAAAACGAAGAAGAACGGGACTATAGGCCTGTGCAAGATCTCAGGCTAGTCAACCAGGCTACTGTGACTTTACACCCCACTGTTCCAAACCCCATACCTTAGTTAGCCTCATCCAGCCGAGGACTAAAGTTTATACTCGCCTAGATCTCAAGGATGCCTTCTTCTGCGTACACCTTGTCCCAGCGTCACAGCCCATCTTTGCCTTTGAATGGGAAGATCCACTTGGGGGCACCAAGCAACAGCTCATCTGGACTCCTCCACAAGGGTTTAAGAATTCCCCAACCATCTTTGGGGAAGCCTTGGCTTCTGACCTGGACTCATTCCATCCGAAAGAGTATGGATGTTGGCTCCTACAATACATGGGTGACCTGCTGCTGGCTGCTGAAACCAAGGAAGAATGTTGGGAAGGGACAAAAGCACTGCTCCAGCTGCTGATGGAAGCAGGTTACCGGGTGTCAAAGAAGAAGGCACAGATCTGCAAGGAGGAGGTAAGGTATCTGGGGTTTGTTTTAAAGAAGGGCACAAGGTTCCAGACCCTAGTTGGGTCCTGTATACTGATGGCACTAGCCTGATAAAACAAGAACAACGGCTGTCAGGTTAGCCAAAGAGGAAGGGGCCATCAAGACTGAAAAGGGATGGTGGGAATCGCCAAGTGGCAAATTATTGGTACCAGAGGAGCTGGTACACACTCTGGTAAGCCAAACACACCAAAGCGACCCACCTAGGCCATGCTGCCTGCCCACAGGTTAATGCTGCCTCTCCGCACAGACAAAACCCTCCAGGTATTCAGCTGAAAGGCATGCTGCCCTTTGAACACCTGGGAGTGGACTTCACTGAAATGAAACCTCACCGACACTACCATTACCCGCTGGTCATGGTCTGTACGTTCACGGGGTGGGTTGAAGCTTTTCCTACCTGGACTGAAAGAGCATCAGAAGTAGCCCCATGCCTGCTTAGGGAAATAGTTCCCAGACTTGGATTTCCTACCAGCATCGGATCAGACAATGGCCCAGCTTTTGTAGCTGATTTAGTACAACAAGTAAACAAAACTTTAAACATCAAATGGAAACTGCACACTGCATATAGGCCCAGAGTTCTGGGATGGTGGAATGAACCAACCGGACACTTAAAGAGACTCTCCAAGTGGATCACAGAGACTGACTGCTCCTGGGTGGACTTGCTTCCGACGGCTCTGCTCAGACTCAGGATGACCCCACAGTCCCAAGACTATTCTCCATACGAAATTGTGTATGGGAGGCCGCCTCCCATAATAAAACAGGTATCAACAAATTTACCTCAGGTAAGTGGGGATAGGATTTCTCAGCAGATGGAACTGGATAAGGTAATAAATCGGGTAACTAAGTTTGTACAAGAAAGGGTGCCGATTCCCCTTGGGGAACAGATTCATGGGTTTACGCCTGGTGGCCAAGTATGGGTCAAAGATTGGAAACATGATTCACTAGCCCCTCGGTGGGAGGGCCTATACTGTTACTCTAACTACCCCTACTGCATTTAAGTTGCAGGTATTGCCCCTTGGAGCCATCATATGAGGGTGAAGAGAACATACCACGCAGACCCAGAAAACGCTGAGTGGACTGCACAGACGGACCCCGCTGACCATTGATAGAACAAGATCATCCTTAAGAAGAAAGAAAAGAAGATCCTGGACGAGCCCCTTGAGGATGAAGCCACATAATCAACTCCTGCTGCTTGGTCTCATTAACGTGCTCATTCCTACGTGGACTTCCACAATACCTCCAACTGTTGGGTATGTGGGGCTATGCCTCTGTCTGTGATGGATGGAGTTCCCTGGTGGGTGCACCACTCTGCCAAGGAAATTTTAAAGCATTCTGCTTTTTCTGGGACACAATCGTAATCTCTCCCTGGTCTCTGGGTGTAAGCCAGACCTACAGTCAATAGACTCGGGTCATGGGGTTACATTTGATATAAATGCCAGTGTAACAAAAGCCTAACCTACAACAAGCCCAGGTAAATCTACCTTATTTACACGCTAGGTGGACAAGATCTGTGTTTCAATGGTATGAGTATATTGCTGCCTTATTCATGCCCTCTATAGGGACAACAGATATTATGATTAAAGTAGAGGCCTTGACTAATTTCATAAAACAGGCCCTCCTAGATAGAACAAAAGCTATCCTAGCCTTAAATGAAGAGCAAATCCAAATGAGAAAAGTGGTAATTCAAAATAGAATGGTTTTGGACATACAGCTGCTCAAGGAGGGACCTGTGCTGTAATTAAGGTTGAATGTTGTATATGCATTCCTGACTTATCTGGCAATGTATCAACTGCTTTAGATGACATGAAAAACCAGGTAAAAGCAATGTCAAATGAAAACATTCCTTTCTGGACTTCGGTCCTATCTTGGGTGAAGGGCGATTGGTGGGACCTGTGCTATAATTGAGGTTGAATGTGTGTATGCATTCCTGACTTATCTGGCAATGTATCAACTGCTTTAGATGACATGAAAAACCAGGTAAAAGCAATGTCAAATGAAAACATTCCTTTCTGGACTTCGGTCCTATCTTGGGTGAAGGGCGACTGGTGGGAAACTATACTTACCATTGTTGTAGTTGCCTTGATAGTTCTGCTTTGTGGACCCTGAATTTTACAATGTATTCGATGTATTCCTATGAATGATGCTCATAATATGAGTTAAGAGCATCAAGAGTGGGGAATGAAGGAGGAAACAGACAGAGCTGGACTCCATCTTAGGCCAGGCTGTGAACATTAGGCTACACGCATGGTCACCCTCCCAATGGACTCTGAACTTGGTGCCCAGTGTCTATAGAAATGGTATACCCATGGAAAACCAGACCCCCTGATAAAAGAGCCTCAGGACTTGTACTTGGACTCTCCGTTGCCTAAAATAATATGCTAATCTCTCTGTAACAGAACAAAGTGGTAAATTCCATTATGTTTATTGGGATATGACCACAGGCCTATTGATAAATATCCACTGTTTATCTAGTCTTGTGACACATGAATCATGGGTTAAATTTGATCGTACCCCTCTTTTACCTTGTCCAGACTAGTTTCAAGGAATTTGGGGAGGTGGGTTTGAGTAAGTACACTTGAGGTTTATAAGGTTTTTCACAAAAACTGGTCAGGGTCCTTGGCTAAGAGGAGACTCTGCCTTGGGCCCGCAGGTGTAATAAATTGCACTCTACTATCTGCATTGTCCTTCTGAGTGAGTTTGTTTCCTGGAATGCGTGGCTACAACACTGAAATCAGATTGATTATATTCTTTGCAGCTGAAGACAGAGAAGTTCTGTACAGTCATCAGAAGCAAGACTGGGAGCTGACTATGGCTCAGGTTATGAACTCCTTATTACAAAATTCAGACTTAAATTGAATAAAGTAGGGAAAACCACTAGGCTATTCAGGTATGACCGAAATCAAATCCCTTATGCATATACAGTGAAAGTGACAAATAGATTCAAGGCATTAGATCTGATAGACAGAGTGCCTGAAGAACTCTGGACAGAGGTTTGTAACATTGTACAGGAAGCAGTGATCAAAATCATCCCCAAGAAAAAGAAATGCAAAAGGTAAGATGGTTGACTGAGGAGGCCTTACAAATAGCTGAGAAAAGAAGAGAAGCAAAAGGCAAAGAAGTAATGGAAAGGTATACCCATCTGAATGCAGAGTTCCAAAGAGTAGCAAGCAGAGATAAGAAAGCCTTCCTATGTGAACAATGCAAAGAAATAGAAGAAAACAATAGAATGGGAAAGATTAGAGATCTCTTCAAGATACCAAGAATACCAAGGAAACCAAGAATACCAAGGGAACATTTCATGCAAACATGGGCACAATAAAGGACAGAAACGGTATGGACCTAACAGAAGCAGAAGATATTAAGAAGAGGTGGCAAGAATACACAGGACTATACAAAAAAGATCTTAATGACCCAGGTAACCACGATGGTGTGATCGCTCACCTAGAGCCAGACATCCTGGAGTGCGAAGTCAAGGGGGCCTTAGGAAGCATCACTATGAACAAAGCCAGTGGTGGTGATGGAATTCCAGTTGAGCTATTTCAAATCCTAAAAGATGACGCTGTGAAAGTGCTGAACTTTCACACATGCCAGCAAATTTGGAAAACTCAGCAGTGGCCACAGGACTGGAAAAGGTCACTTTTCATTCCAATCCCAAAGAAGGGCAATGCCAAAGAATGTTTAAATTACCTCACAATTGTACTCATTTCACATGCTAGCAAGGTCATGCTCAAAATCCTCCATGCTAGGTTTCAACAGTACATGAACCAAGAACTTTCAGATGTTCAAGCTGGATTTAGAAACAGTATAGGAACAAGAGATCAAATTGCCAACATCTGTTGGATATTAGAAAAAGCAAGAGAACTCCAGAAAAACATCTACTTCTGCTTCATTGACTACTCTAAAGCCTTTGACTCTGTGGATCACAACAAACTGTGGAAAATTCTTCAAGAGATGGGAATACCAGACCACCTTACCTGCCTCCTGAGGAACCTGTATGCAGGTCAAGAAACAACAGTTAGAACCGGACATGGAACAACGGACTGGTTCAAAACTGGGAAAGGAGTACGTCAAGGCTGTATATTGTCTCCCTGCTTATTTAACTTACAGAGTACATCATGCTAAATGCTGGGTTGGATGAAGCACAAGCTGGAATTAAGATTGCCGAGAGAGAAATATCAATAACCTAAGATATGCAGATGACACCATTCATATGGCAGAAAGCAAAGAGAAACTAAAGAGCCTTTTGATGAAAGTGAAAGTGGAGAGTGAAAAACTGGCTTAAAACTCAACATTCAAAAAACAAAGATCATGACATCCAATCCCATCACTTCATGGCAAATAGATGGGGAAACAATGATTGACTTTATTTTCTCGGGCTTCAAAATCACTGTGGACAGTGATTGCAGCCATGGAAAACCTAAACAGCGTATTAAAAAGCAGAGACATTATTTTGCCAACAAAGGTCATTGTACTCAAAGTGGCATTTTCCAGGAGTCATGTATAGATGTGAGTTGGACCATAAAGAAGGCTGAGTGCCGAAGAATTGATGGTTTCAAACTGTGATGTTGGAGAAGACTCTTCAGAGTCCTTTGGACTACAAGGAGATCCAACCAGTCAATCCTAAAGAAAATCAGTCCTGAATGTTCATTGAAAGGACTGATGCTGAAGCTGAAGCTCCAATACATTGGCCACCTGATGTGAAGAACTAACTCACTGGAAAAGACCCTGATGCTGGGAAATATTGAAGGCAGGCGGAGAAGGGGACGACAGAGGATGAAATGGTTGTATGGTATCACCAACTCAATGGACATGAGTTTGAACAAGCTCTGGGAGTTGGTGAAGGACAGGGAAGCCTGGCATGCTGCAGTCCATGGGGTGACAAAGAGTTGGATACGACTGAATGACTGAACAACAACATCTTCTCCCTGGGCCTCCTTCTATGAGTATCTGTGTCCTAATCCTCTCTTCTTAGAAGGACAGTGGCCACATTGGAGTAGTGCTTCATGCCTGCTAAGTCGCTTCAGTCCTGTGTGACTCTTTGCAACCCCTTAGGCTGTAGCCCCCAGACTCCTCTGTCCATGGGATTCTCCTGGCAAGAATACTGGAGTGGGTTGCCATGCCCTCCTCCAGGGCATCTTCCCTACCCAGTGGTCAAACCATGTCTCTTACGTCTCCTGCATCGGCAGGCAGGTTCTTTACCACTAATGCCACCTGGGAAGTGTGGAGTAGGGTCCATATCGGAGTAGGGCCCACCCTAATGACCCCCCTTTTCACTTAAATACCTAATCCAGCCACATACTGAGGTACTGGGGGTTAGCACCTCAGCATGTGAATTTGAGGGGCATGGTTCAGCCTGTAACAAATGTTACATTTCTGTGATTACAAAAGCAACATATGTTCACCTTAGAAAATTTCCAGAGGTGAAGAAACTAAGGTAAGAATCTCTGTAAGGGACTTCTCTGGTGGTCCAACTGAAGCTGTTTACCTTAGATTGAGACTTGAACCCATGTGCCGGGACTCAAACCCAGCCAAAACCCAGATTGGAACTTGAACTGAGCCAAAACCCACAGTCTTCAAACTGAGATCACAGACCTGGTTACAAGCTCAGGTTCTTTTTTTTTTTTTTTTAAACAAGCTCTTTCTTGCCAGTTTTATTAAAGAAAAATTGTACATGAGTCACTTTTCACCAGTCTGTTCTGGCATGCTTCTAATGATATCAGAATCATCTGGATCAATCATAGCCTGTGTGCATACCTCTGTAGTACTTTTCACATCTGTGCCCAATTCAATATTATTGCCATGGTAGAGATGGACACCAGTTTTGGCCAACATGGCATAATATTCTATTTCAGATTTCCTCAAGGCTGAGCAGGTTTTGGTGAGGATAACCAGTTCCACTTTGCTTTTTCTGGTCCTTTTCAGAGTCTGCTTGTACCCCAGCACGTACTTTCCACTTTTCATAACCAGTTGGAGCCTAGAGTTGATTGACTCCAGTGACTTTTTCATCTTCTTGGTGGCCACCATCTCCCTGCCTTAGGTGCGGGATGCCTCCAACCAAGAGCAGCCACCAAGACGGCCAGGGAGTGAGAAAGGCCAGGCTCAGGTTCTTGATGTCTCATAGCAGAAAGAATTCAGTGAGAGACAAAGTGATAGGTAACAAGTGAATTTATTCAGAGAGAAACACACTCCACAGAGCATGGGCCATCGCAGAGGGTGAATACAGTGGCTTCGAAAGGGGTTGTGGTTAGCTTTTATGGGCTGGATAATTTCATAGGCTAATGAGTGGGAGGATTATTCCAACTATTTTGGGGAAAGGGAGGGGATTTCCAGGGGTTGAACTACTGTCTGCTTTTTGGTCTTTGATGGTCAACTTTGGAACCATCATGGCACCTCTGAGTGTGTCATTTAGCTTGCTGATTGAGGATCAGGGTCTAGTCAAAGTTGACTTGTCTGCCATCTTGGACCCATTTGATTCCAATCGGTCTATGTTGTGTCCTTGGGCTATGTCATTCTTTCGAAAATTCTGCCCCCTGTCCCCCTTCCCTCCTATTTTACCATGGCTAAGACTCTGTGCTCCCAATGCAGACAAAAACTAATTCTGACTTCATGTTGGAACTGTTTCTTTGACTTGCTTTTTGCGGCTGTTGTTATTATCATCATACATAATGGCCTGCCTCAGAAAACCCAGCCCCTCAGCCTGACTGTTGGACTAAAAGTGACTTTGTTGAGCTCAGTCAGTCAGTTCAATCTCTCAGTCGCGTCCAACTCTTTGCAATCCCATGAATCGCAGCACGCCAGGCCTCCCTGTCCATCACCAACTCCCAGAGTTCACCCAAACTCATGTGCATCGAGTCAGTGATGCCATCCAGCCATCTCATCCTCTGTCGTCCCCTTCTCCTCCTGCCCCCAATCCCTCCCAGCATCAGAGTCTTTTACAGTGAGTCAACTCTTCGCATGAGGTGGCCAAAGTACTGGAGTTTCAGCCTCAGCATCAGTCCTTCCAATGAACATCCAGGACTGGTCTCCCTCAGGATGGACTGGTTGGATCTCCTTGCAGTCCAAGGGACTTTCAAGAGTCTTCTCCAACACC